>NC_064931.1:279766428-280079206 GCF_023897955.1 Schistocerca gregaria
GGTTGTGCTCATATGGAAAGACCGTCATAAGAACATACTAGCAAACTATCGTGAATCGGCTATGGGGGGCTGTCAAGACGAAGCATTGATGGAAGCTGTACAGAGGGGTGTTTTTGCTGTATGACAATGGCACAACTCATTCTGCACAGGACACATTCAAGCATGCCACTTCTTTGGGGTATCAAATTTTGTCTCTCACCCAATATTCCCCTGACATGACACCCAGTGAAATGTTTCTTTCCTTGGATGAATAACCAATGCGTAGCAGTAATTTTCACTCTAACGTTTCCGGACCAGCCAAATTTTAGACCTCTACAAACAAAGTCTCCTCAAAGTCATCCATCGTTGGGATAAATCTGTAGCACTGAAGGGTGAAATATAGAGAAGGACGATCACCATCACCAAGTTATATGGTCGCAGTTTGATTTTTTCGTGGTCATAAAGCTCCAAGCCTACTCTATGAATACGCATAAGCAAATGAATTACAGTTACATGCTGTTGAGGAGAGAGCGCTCCAGATACGTATACAAATGAGTAAGCTCATCATGACCTTGTGCTGGCCATCACTGTAATAGTTTTCCAGTACATGAGCAAGATGTGCGATATCAGTGCATTTGTTCATAACACTACCGCCCTTCCACAAGCCACGTACCTCCACCGTTATAGTTCTACTGGGAAAATATTTAGAACTCCACCGACCTCTCTTAAGCGAATTCACACTTTGGGCTTATGCCAGCTTGCGCATAGCACCGAGCCCATGAGGAATATTTCATCACATCGCACACGGACTACAAACTGTCCTCCCTGTGGGATCTCATCTTGATTGTCTTCGAGCTACCGCCTCGTTGGAGGTCGTCTCAACTGTCCTCTTACTACCGCCCCGCTGAATTTACCTTCGCCATCCTCGAACTCACCACCTTGTTCGACACTATCTCCAGTCCGTTCTCTGGCAACTTACCGTTCTTCATCGATTACCGCCTCATGGGCTTCATTTGTGTTAAAATATTCCAATGCAACATTAGTGACTCACTTTCAGCGTGACCCATGTAGTGCCGACTAACGTCACAAGGAAACTGTGTTATTTTATTCTGTTCCTGAGACTTAATACGCGTACAATTGTTCTTTGATACCTGGGCACTTCAACCGTAGCGTTCCTTCCCCTCAGTCACGAACACTACGGCAAGCTGCAAGGCGGTTGCCTGATGTTTTGAGCTCAAGAAGAGAGGGAGAGAGAGAGAGAGAGAGAGAGAGAGAGAGAGAGAGGGGTAATACTTAGCGGCGTTGCCAGTGTCTCTGTCACACGCAACATGCTCCTGCTGTTATCTTGGCCTAAAAACTGGCCAAAAGTCCGCTTTTCAAATACGAATGATTCTCGGAACGCGTAACTTCCCGCGATAGTCTGATAGATGGGGAATTGCTGAGGCAGTGTGTTATTTTTTTACTGTGTACTAATACACGGTACAGCTATGTACTTAGGTCTCGCTTGCAGTGCAACTGAAGCTCCTCTATTGGCTTGAAATCAATCCATGTTTGTGAATGCGTTAAAGCTTGTTTTTACTTGAGGTGTAGTGAAAAGTAACATGGATTCCGAAGACCGGGATATGTAGCGTAATTTATAGTTATTTTCATTCAAATTGTTTACTGGTTTTCTTAGCAAGAACTCTTTTTGTTATAGTTCGGGGTGTTTTCATGCACATTTGCTAATACGGTATGACAGAAAAGTCATTCCTCAAATAGAAATTTAAAAAAGTAGCAGCTGAATAGCGCAGTTTTATTTTGTACGATTGTTTTAGAGTAATGATTTCTCAGCTACTGTAGTATGTCATCTTTGAAATGAATTCTGAAAGCATTTTATTTTTATCCTAGGTCCTTTGCAAGGCAAGTATATGAGGGGAAAAGGCCTCTATGGCTTAATCAAGAGCGGTTTTAAAAGCGTTTGTAAAATGATTGGACTAAAGGAAAATTATATATTATCAGATTCTACCTTCTGCGATGACGAAAAGAAAGGTTTTAAACATAAACCGTTTAATATAGAGTCATAGTTAAGAAACGATGGCTTGCTTCACACAACGTTGAAAGAACCTTCTCAAAAAAATCCACAGTTAGCTAAAAAGTACTATTAAAATTCCATGTTACAAAACTCTAGTTTGTAGGCCATCTATTATCGTCCGTAGAGGTAAGCGTTCACAGTAAAAGGCGTAAGACATAGCTATTGAGAAACAATTTTGGAGCCACAGAATAGACGTATTCCAGTCAAATGAAGCTCCTAGAATTTGAAAATTTTGCGGCTTACGAAGTGATGAAAGATATTACATCATCTCCTACAAGAGGATCTAAACACAGACAAGCATTAGATCGAAGTCATAGAGACCCCCCCCCCCCCCCCCCAAAAAAAAAAGAAACGACTTTCACATATTCAAGCCTTGTCAATCTTTGTGGAAGTATTGCTGACAAGGAAACAATACGAAATAATCCGAACAACTGGTAAGAAAGTCTGTCCCTGCTACAGTATCCTTCAAGAGGCTAAAAAGCAGTGCTACCCTGTGACTGAATCCTATCAGTTGCGTGCCACATGTGTGGAGATTCAAATTGGATCCTTCCTTTAGTACACATCTGAGCGATTAATATTATATTTGGAAGAGGTTTTAAATGATCTTACAAATGTTGACATAAATACATTGGAACTTATCTATAAATGAGGTTGTGATGGTTCACTGAAAATTCAGTTTAAACAAAAATTTGAAAAGAAGTTGGAAACAGCCATTATTCTGGTACGAACATACTTCACTCGCCTTTAGTGTCTCTCCAACTTAATAGTCGCTCTAATAATGACCAAGTGGTTTACAAACATCCTACACCATCATCTCCTTGCTATTCCAGACCAATAAGAATTAGATTTCTTCGTGAAACAGTTGATGTTACCAATAACAAATTCGTTATATTGGCAGTCACAGTGGAACATTACAAGAAAGAAATATTGCAAGAACAAATGACGATTTATTCATAAAACCCACATTGTTGGCCACTATGGTGGATGTAAAGGTCTGAATTGCAGCAACAGAGACAGCATCGACAGTAGCATGCTACGTTTGCAAGGCTACCTCAAAAGGTTTCGATGACTTGTCAAAAACCAAAGTAGTAAATACAGTTAGGTCTGTTTATACTCCTTGCCCGAATTAGATTTTCCCAATTTTTGTTGCATTTGTCCTATAAAATAAAAATCAAGAAGTTGAATATTCGTTCAAAATAGGAAAAGGAACTTGTTCAAGAGAGGAACAAAGTCAAACAAGAAATGTTGAGAAATCTATACTGATTAATTGTAGCTGTTCCCAAGCAAAACTATGGTAATAGCAATGATGGAAATATCATCAGAAGATCTTCTGCGGACATTGAAATATCATCTCAACCCATCTATCGATTCAGTGTTATTCTGGAAGCTATTACCACTGGACATAAGACGGACATGCTAAAATTTTCTCCTTATACTATGGAAATGCCAAGACAGTAAATCGATTTATATCCATCTGCATTAACTTACATTTTTCTACGTTTATTGCTAGCTGCAGCTGATTACAGCAACTAGAAATGTCGTCTATGTCATCTTGCGTTCTCCTACAGTCACTCAACAACCACAAGTTCCTGTACGCCACAGCATCATCAGCAAGCATCCGCAAATTGCTGCTAATCCTGTCCGTCGGAGGTGGCAAAAGTTACGGGATAGTGATATGCACATATGCAGATGGCGATAGTATCTCGTGCACAAGGTATAAAGGACAGCACGTTGGCGGAGTTGTCATCTATACTCAAGTGATTGATATGAAAAGGTACTCGATGTGATTACCGCCACGCGGCGGGAATTAACAGACTTTGAACGCTGAATGCTTGTTGGAGCTAGGCGCATGGGTCATTGAATTTCGGAAATAGTTAGGGAATTAAATATTCCAACATCCACAGTGTCAAGAGTGGTCCGAGAATACCAAATATTAGGCATTACCTCGCACTGTAGACAAAACCGTGGCCGACGACATTCACTTCAAGACCAAGAGCAGCGGAGTTTCCATAGAGTTGTCAGTCCTAACAGACAATAACACCGCTCGAAATAACCACAAAAATCAATTTACAATGTACGACGAAAGTATCTGTTAGTACAGTGAGGTGAAATTTGGTGTTATTGGTCTATGGTGGTAGACGATAGACGCGAGTGCCTTTGCTAACAGCACACCATCGCCTGGAGCGCCTCTCTTGGGCTCGTGACCATATCGGTTTTACCCAAGACGACAGTAAAACCGTGTCCTGGTCAGATGAGTCCCGATTTCAGTTGGTGAGAGCTGATGGTAGGATTTGAGCGTGGTGCAGATCCCCGAAGTCATGGACCCAAGTCGTCAAGAAGGCACTGAGTAAGCTGTTGGTGGCTCCATAATGGTGTGGATTCTATTTACATGGGATGGAATAGTTGGTCCAACTGAACCGATCATTGACCGGAAATGGTAAAGGTAGGAGACCATTAGCAACTATTCATGGACTTCATGTCCCTAAGCAACGATGACGTTTTTATGGATGACAATGCGCCATGTCACCAGGCCACAATTGTTCACGATTGGTTTGAAAAGCATTCTGGAAAATTCGAGGGAATGATTTGGCCTCCCAGATCCTCCGACATAATTGAGAGGTCCATTCGTCCACAAAATACTGCACCGGTGACATTTTCACAATTGTGGATGACTATGGAGACATTTTCACAATTGTGGATGACTATGGCGACATTTTCACAATTGTGGATGACTGTAGAGGCAGATGGGGACTTCCAACGACTTATGGAGTCGGTGTCACATCGAGTTGCTGCACTACGCCGGGAAGGAGTGCAGACATGATATTAGGAGGAATCTCACGACTTTTGCCACCTCTGTGAATGTCTGCCCCTATATACAAAATTTTGATGCATGGCTCAACTGTCAATGAATATGTCCTCTTTTCCGTAGGTAGTTTATCAGAAGAAGCAGCCGACGTCCAAAATAATCTGTACAGACAAACTTTTGCCAGGAAATTCTCACGACAACAATGCGATCTGACGTTATAAACAGGCTACTAGTGGCGTCTGATCCCATTAATACCAAATATGTGACCGAATCATAATAAAATCAGCTAACTTTTGTTAAAAGAATCATTAAATTTACTGCCCTCAAACGAAAGATGGGTTAGGCAGGTGCCTCAAGCTGAAAATAATGACGAAAAGGAGTCCCAAATGGAAACAGACTGCTCAGATAAACAAGACTGGGAGGCCTCATCCGAATAATACATAATATTGTAGCTTAGAAATAAAGGAGCGCCACGGAACACCGAAATATCAGAAGTGCAAGGCCCGTGTTACGACACGGAAACAAAGAACGACACTAATGCTCCAAGTTGCGCGGCAGTGAACTTTCAATGCGAGAAACATAGCGCGGAAATATGTGTTACTGCTTCTCGAAATAAGAGTGTTAAACAACATTTTTCCATTTATGCTTTATGCTTGAGCCCCATCGTATAGTGGTAATATGCGTGTCTGGAAAGGTTTTTCTGACCTTCCAAAGTAATATTTTCGGTGAATCTATTCGTCAAATCCAATATTGCAGATACCATCGTATGGCCATTATCATGGTGCAATCCGCAATTATCTTCATTTGACAATGGCCACAGGATCGAAATTGCGGTATTGAATTCGACAAATAAATAATTTTACCGCCAAAATGCAACCACTATGCCATTTATAAAAAATGACAGTAACGTTGTACACTGCAAAATAAAGTTATACTCTAATGCCTACTAAAACAGTTTTACTTTAATTTTTATTGATTAACATTTATGCACATTCAATTACTTGAAATCGCCCCACTGTACAGCCACTTTCAACTGAATTAAATTTACAGACCCCCACAAAATACTGATTTACATTGAGTGAAAAACAAATTGAGAGCAGAGGATGTACACAGTTCTTGAGTTTTGCCACTTTTTTATAATGTTAATAACATGCAAAGAAGACGTCCTACATAAAATTATTATGTTTTTATTTACTACACTCCTCAAACTGGGCAGTTTTTGTGACTATTCCCATACATTTTATGTAATGAAATGAGATTTAATTCCAACAATTACCTTTAATATTTGAATGTATTTCTTTGTTTTAGCATTTCTGTGGGCCAACATAGCACTTGCATTGTAGAAACATTTCTCAAGAAGGTTTCTTTGTTTTAGATTTGCAAGAGGTCGCTATCTTTATCATAAAGTGACGCTAAATGTCATTAACATTACATACATAAAAGTATTATCTTCTAAAAAATCTTCAAATCCTGATCTCCACCCTTAATTTTTATGTATGAAATTAGTGAATTTACTCGTGGCACTTTCGTTGTAAATTCAGAACTCAAATTAAGTATTATAGTACAATTGCATTTTGAATTGTTGGTGTATCCATGTTTTACCAAAATAAAATAAAAACGGTGACTGGCAGGGGGAGTATGAACGAGAACAGTGGCGTATTTAAGTTTACAAAAGACATGTCAAATTTTTATTTATTCTTTTATAACTACAATCGAGCTGGTAAATCTTCAAAAATAAAATGATAAACGCAAAACAGGAAGGCGAATGTGCTTGATTGGCAAATAATTAATTGGGGTGGTTCTCGCCTAAATTAATCCGTTCCACAACGCAATCAAACTTCGTTTCCATAGGTTCACAGTGAGGTCAAATTCCATTCAAATGGAATCAAGTACGACCAGGTACACAGCAAACTATGGTTTACGGGAGCAGGAGGCTGTGGATTTCATTTAACAACCCGACTTCGGTGCAGCAATACTTTACCCTTTCATCTTGATTCAGACAGCAGCAGAAAACGGCACGCTATGGGCGAGGGGCGGAGCGCGACAGCAGCTGTAATTTTCTGACGGATCCATAAAAACTTTCTAAGTACACGGACTGGCACTCTGAGTATTAGAGCACGAGAAACTTCCCTATCAGAGCCCATAAATCTCGGCAGATTTCAGAGTGAGGTGCACCTGTTCGCTGGTCTGCGCAATCAATTTGATTCACAGCTATGTCGGCATGTGCTGGAATTGTCAAACATCAGACGGCCATCTCAGGACCAATGAGTTCACCCTCATGACCATCGGTGCAGTTCTGAACTGCCACGGCTCTTACTCCACTACATGTTGCATACCACAAGTCTCAACCACTAGGTAAAAACTTGGAGTTCTCCACCAGGGGAGGACAGAAGGCAAAGAATCACTATCACTTTCCACCAAGGCTCGTACAGGAGCCGAATTAGCAGAAAACACCAGCCTCCACGTTGTACAAACCATTCCCTCCTTCTTACTGAATCTTCTGTCTTGACTCTTCGCTGGCCTGCCCACTAATTCAGACACAGGACCAGAGTTCCCAAATTGGGGGAGCAAGCGTCTGCTTTGCATATCCTGAGAGGAGCCAGAAATGACTCAACATTTCTCTTGGCTGAAAAAAGGAGGTTTTAGATGAGTGAATCACTGTTCTCACTGTAAGCATGGCCATTTTTAGGCTTAAAATGTCTACCTAGATAGGACCACAGTCCACCATTTATGAAGAGATCTAATCTTTCCAGGCCAACCATTTCCAGTTTCTCAAAGAAGGCTGTTAAACTTCCCAGAGAGTAATGCTTTTCCGCTCGCTGAGAGAACCTAGTGACTTCCTGGTGTCAGGGGAGTTACAGCCTTGCCACCACCAAACACATGCACCAGCCGCTCTGATCATATCGTCTCAGCTTCTGTCCCACCATTTCCACAAAAGCTCAGATTACAACAGTCTCTCTTAAACAGCGTCCTCCACCCACTTTCTACCATCTGGCTGCCTTTGCGATGGACTGTCGTCTGAACCCTTGTAAAATGTTTTGCGAGCCGGTGCCTTCATGCTCCGACCGTAAGTGGGAAGATTGGAGTGCCTTGGCCTCGAAGTCCCTCTGCACGTACAATTCACAGAGTGCTGCTTCCCCTATCAATCACACAGCTAGGTTACTGGGCATATTTATGGTCACAGTCCATCTTTCTCCATGTTCTCCATCACTTTCACTATGGCCTCTCGGGTAAAAGTTCTCTGTCCACAATTTTCTCATGTAAGAAAGTCAAGAACCAGACGTACCAGATGTACTACTGGGAAACACAGAGTTCATGACCTACAATATGAATTTTAATCTGACCGACAGAGCAGTTGAAGTGTGAGAGTGGCTTGCCACTTTCCACTATCTCCCTGTTATCGAATAATTTCTGCATGGTGAGTGACGAACTTCAATGAGAGGTAGGTGTGACACGGAGCAGGAGAAATCATAACACTCTAACTGGGTGTTTGAGATTAACATGCTGGACCATGACAGCTACGCCAGCCAACAAACAAAACAAAAAAAATGAAAACTACACCCAGTTGTCCTCCTTCAACCAGGGGCCATACACACGCCCACTACTCATGCCTGCAAAAGTTTTGTGATTTTCGGGGCGGCCGAATTGTTCCCGTGGACCCTCAGGTCTTCGACATACACCCCTGATCGTAAATACAGTGGCTGAACTGTTTGAACTTCATGCAGGCACTTAATTAACCCATTCACACCGAAGCTGAGGTCAGAGATGATTGGTTTCCCTAATGGCAATATAATATCGTTGAGCATTGACCCTTGTCTGCCTCAAAGATTTTGTTAACCCTGGCCAAGCATTCACAATGACTCAATCTAACATACAGACAATAACATGACAAATTCTATTCAAGCATTCACCGAAACTAGTCCTTTTAGTATAACAGAGTAAATGGTGTTAAAACAAAATTTAAAAATGTAAATGACATGTATAATATAATGAGACTTACACAAATGACAAAGAGAAAATAAATACATCAGTCAATTTAAAATGGTGGTTTCAATATTAGTGATTTTATTGTGTGTGATCTTTTGTCAGTCTTAGATTTTAGATGAGATTTACCTTGTGCTTCAACACACATTTAAAAATAGAGTTGTCCCATAAAAGATTACCTTTAACCCAATAAAATAAATACAGGAACGCAAAAAACTAAGAATAAAGACACAAAATGGCTCAGAGTTAAAATCTGAGCTCATCAGTCCCCTAGAACTTAGAACTACTTAAACCTAACTAACCTACGGACATGACACATATCCATGTCCAAGGCAGGATTCGAACCTGGGACCGTAGCAGTCGCGCGGTTCCGAACTGAAGCGCCTAGAACCGCTCGGCCACCGCAGCTGGCAGTAAAAACACACAGACATTTTCAAGTCTCCTACTGATCTCTTCTCAAGGATCTTTAGGGTGTCCAAAAATTAACTTTAACATTACACGGAAATATGAATACAGCACTACACTCGAGAGATGTTTAACGGACTGGATGTTGCAAGTGTAGTGGGTGAATTGATGCTAAGAGAAGGATAACTCCTTTACTTCACATCATCAGTGCTGGCAGTGGTATTGGGGCAGGACTTGTCTCCACTCTATGGCAACAATAGGTAGGCATCTGGACTATTGACAGACGAGAGATGAGGCAGCAGGTGACAAACAGTTGCTCTTGTTGAAGACCGTCTTCCAGCAGCATTTGTCAGTGTCGTGGCAAGTGCCCGGAGACGTCGCTCGCTTGGTCCAGCGCTCTCCAGTCTCTCCTTTCTGGTCAGCAGTGGCATTACATTTGGTTCGGGCCCATCGACACTTGCGTCAGACTGTAGTTGTCCCAGGAGGCAGCATGAGGTTACGGGAGAGCCCTTATTACCTGATGGCTGCAGAAAGGCACACTTGTGGTTGCTTTCACTCTCCATTGGCACGAGTGAAAGGGACAAACAGGACTGCGTCCGCGCCTCTATCGCCCTTGAGCTGCCCCAATGTCACCACGTCCACCGGCTGCCTGAGTGGTCACCACAGGGTGGAAGGACCGGTCACCTGTAGGCAAGTGGTCATGTGACATCAGGGGCGAGCCTCCGTTACCTGCTGGCTGCAGGCGAGGCACCCCAGTGGTGAGGTCACATCCCTTGGTCTCTCGCCCGGGACATTGCCCCTGCTGTGATGTCATACTTGCATCCATGCCTAAGGTTTCACTGCGACATCCATGTATGAAAGTGAAACATGGATGACAAATTGTTTGGACGAGAAGAGAATAGAAGCTTTCGAAATGTGGTGCTACAGAAGAATGCTGAAGATTAGATGGGTAGATCACATAACTAATGAGGAAGTATTGAATAGGATTGGGGAGAAGAGAAGTTTGTGACACAACTTGACCAGAAAAAGAGATCGGTTGGTAGGACATGTTCTGAGGCATGAAGGAATCACCAATTTAGTATTGGAGGGCAGCGTGGAGGGTAAAAATCGTAGAGGGAGACCAAGAAATGAATACACTAAGCAGATTCAGAACGATGTAGGCTGCAGTAGGTACTGGGAGATGAAGAAGCTTGCACAGGATAGAGTAGCATGGAGAGCTGCATCAAACCAGTCTCAGGACTGAAGATGACAACAACAACAACATCCACGCCCTGCCCGCTGCATTGTGATATGGGTGCTGTCACCGGGCTGAGCCATGTCCAGCCACGCACTTCTACTCGGTCGCTGTTTGGAACATTGTATTCCTCTGTACAACCCATAGCACATGTTTTAGTGCCGTGTTTTTACAATAAATGTTTACAAAAACACATACATGGAAAATTATAACGAATATATGAATTGATGGTAATTAAATTTTACAATATTATTAATGGAGAATAAAAAGCCTCGCTGCTGTCTTTCATTACAATAAAGACATTAATTCTTATCCAAAAAGACACCTAAACAATCATTTCCTAGTTGTGAAGTCGTTGCTGTTGTGTATATCAGTGTCACGTTAGTTTTCTAACATCCCTCATGCACCACAATGGGCTACGCCAGCACAGCCTGCACATTCATACTTCAAGCACTCTCACAGCGCGCAACAGTTACTTCTAATTATTCTACCCATATTCTACCCATGTATTTTTAGCTACCTCTATCGCTCTCTACTTTACGCTACTCTGGACATTGATACTTGTTCTAATGCCAAATTATTGGATGGTGACGCTGATGCGGACATCTGGCGCAGAATCTGGGTCGAGTACTGCTCACTGCCATCTTTACCCTCCTCTCTGTGCTGTCAGCGTTGCTCAGACATTGGCACGAATTCACCTTTCCCCTTTGAAACTGAGCAAAAACTCAAAAATCAACATAAAGATATCACCAGTTAAAAGCTGCTGCACTGACGTAAAAGTACCACGTCTTAGTGATAATTTTTTTGGGCGTGACCTGCACTCCACGTACTCATCCTACGCATAACACAAATCTTTGCCGATGACGCACCTTTGGGGCTGGCGACCTTAAGACGAACATCATCACACTCCTGGCGATAATCCATAAGCGATAACCACAGACGAAAATGTACGTCCAGCGAAAAAAATCGCACCATACGCGATTATTCATAAGTGTAACCACACTAGAAAACCACCGATGAGAACACATCGCTTTACTCGCGATAACTCTAATCGAACCACAGCGAGAGAAAAAACCATACTGGAACGTCAACACACCTCTGGCGTGGACATACAATGCCCATCTCGTTGGATAACCCCACCGGTATACGAGGCATGATCCAAATCACTCCAAGATCCACTGTCAATCGGATCACACATCAACTTCTATGGCTCTACCATCGCCTCCTCACTCTGAATGGTGGAATAGACCGTCATGTGTCCCACCGACAATGCACACAATATCAACGGAGGAAACCGAACCATTTCTACATTACAAGGTGAATTCTGAGAAGTATTATGTCTCCAAAACTTGTACAATCATTTGTGAACCAAAAAACCAAAATATCAGTTTTCACGTTGTTACAACACATACCTTTGCTGTAGCGTGAACACTGCTAATGCAGCAATGTTTAAGTGTTGAAACAACCAGTTTTGTCATAAATCCGAGATGTTTCCCCGAGAAATTGGCACATTCCTATCCATGAAATAAATGTCTAAGAGAGAAACATGAGAGGATGCCAGTACGCCACAAATTTGCGATGGATCATCGAAACGAAAATGCTGGACCGAAAACTACGAACACCAAACTCATTGATCCGATGTCATAGGAGATCTTATCCTATATTTATAATTTTAAATCACCCAAAAAGTGCAAGTGCGAACAAATAAAGAACAGTACACTAAATGACTAAATAAATGAATAGGAAACAAATGATTCTTAACACTACCTTAATGGTATAACTATACAAACGTTATTATATGACCGGTTTACATGGCAGATGTGATGAATCCCGAAGGAATTTTTGGATTTCAGTGTTTCGAGTTCCACCGTGTTTGGATGGGCTGTCCTACGAACTCGAACAGGACCGATATAGACTGGGTAAAATTTCTGGCACAGATGCTCTTGCTTAATCGATACTCGGAAGCTTTTACGAGGACTGTTTGTCCAATTTGAAACTCTCGTTTTCGAAATTCCCTGCACCATGCACCCTGTCTCTTCGCACCTGCCGCCCACAGACGTCTGAGAGCCATCTCTGCAATGTATTTATGTTGTTTCCGGGTTCGCGGCGGAAAGTCAATTAATCGCGAGTCACGTCATTAGGTTGCCAGTTTTTGGTCATGTAAGAAGATATCCCAGGTGGCGTGCCTTTTCTCGCAGTACATGCGACAGAGTTTCCCGAGGATTCTTCATTATTCTCCGGCGACAATTGGGGATGCCTTATGGTTGCATAGATTGGTCTTATCTTGTGCTGTCTCAACATGGACTTCCATTTGTTTGAGCTAAACTGCGGTCCATTGGCGGAGATGATCCTGTATACATGTCCTACTTGCGACAGGAAGTCTTTGCGAAGATCTTTGCACGACGTCTGAGCCTTAACCTTCTTCAATGGCGTCAATGTGACGTATTTAGAAGCTAGCTCCACAACTACGATGTAACAGTACTCCCTACTCGTGTGTGGAAGAGGGCCCATGAGATCTGCGGCAGCCAATTACTTTAATTTCGTTGGAATGATAGGGTACTGTGGCGCCTGTGTTGTGACTGTTGTGTGTTTCGATCTCTGATATGCCTTACACACCGCCAGTACTTTCCTCATCCACCTTTCCGTATCTTTAAAGTTGCACAGTGTTCGCAGCTTCAAGTAACACTTTCTGGCACCGAAGAGCTCGTAACTCAAGTGTATGTGGCATATCTTTATTTAAGAGTTCATCAGGGATGCAAACACGCCTCAATGCATTTTTTCCTTCACCACTTTCGAAAATCACTTCCTTACGTAACAAATAGAACTGCCTAATCTTTGTTTCTGGTGGTCATTGACTCTCCCCTTCAAGACTGGCAGATTGAGTCTTTCTCCCGTTCTCTCCCAATGTTCTTCAAGCTCACGGTGACGTAATTTTCAAATGCTACATCTTTTATACAGTATAGAATGAAGTACTCCTCCTGCAGTGGAGCCACACTACTTCTCCTTAATCCTATAGGTGATCGTGACAACGCATCAGCAATGATGTTCTCTTCCTCAGGTACGCAAGTGATTGTAAAATGAAATTCTTATAATGCAAGAACCCATATTGTCTGTATTTTATTGCAGAGTTTTGCTGTGAGATGAAACTCTAACGCCTTGTGGTCGGTGTATACTCTCGTTTTTTCTGCCATACAAGAAGAATCTGAATTTCTCAAAGCCCCATGTTGCCACCTTCTTTGTGACTCAAGATCATAGCTCCTAGACCAGAATAGGTGTCCGTGACCATACAAAATTCCTCTTCTAGACTGGGGTGAGACAGGATTGGCGCATTAACGAGTGCCTTTTTGAGTCCCTGAAACTCATTCTCAGCTGTGACGTCCCATCCCCAAGTAGACTTCTTTCCAGTGAGTTGGGAAAGCCGTGGTATTGCCAACTATTTTATGTGTATAAACCTCTTGTAGAAACTGACAATTCCAAGAAACACACAGATTTGTTTTGCGCTGCTGTGATAGGAAATTTGGCTATTCCTTCTATTTTTTCTGGGTCTAGAGACATTTCCTCTGCCATAACGATGTGCCTTAGGAATTTGACTCTGGACGTCGTGATAGATGATTTGATAATATTTGCAGTGTCACTACACTCTGAAGGTGCAGAGAATTTCCGATAACATCATGTTGTGTTTCCTCCACATCAGCTCCACAATCAGTAGATCATCCACATAGCTGGTGATCCTTCGCTTAACAGAGTTACGAAGGATTCTGTCTAGCCTCCTAATTAGAGCAGCTGAAGAGTCATTCAGACCAAATGGTAATCATTTCAATTGATAGCATTTACTGAAAGCAAGAAATGCAGTGTATTTCTGGCAGTCCAGTCTGAGGGTTATTTTCCAGAAGCTTGGTCTTAAATCGATCGTAGAGAAAACAGTGACTCCATGGAAATTTTGTAGCAGCTCTTCTAGCTTCTCTGGTCGATCCATTTCCAGTTCAATTATCATGTTGATTTGGCGCGAGTCTAGCACCAAACGAATCGTGCCATCCTATTTCTCAACCACAGTGATTGGATTATTGTATGTGGAGGTCACTGGTTCGATAATATCGTCATCCATCAATTTCTTTATTTCCAACTAGACTTTCTCCCGATATGTCAGTGGTATCGTGTAGGGAGGCACAAAGAATTTGTTGTGGTTTCTTACCTAGAATGCTTATGCGAAATTTGTAATTGCACTTGTTTTTGGCAAGAATACATTGGCGTTCTGTCTTAACATACTCTCCAAATCCTCCGTCTTGCGCGTTGGGATATTGTCTAGGTTGCTCAACACGCAATCTATTGCCTCATTTACCTCTTGCCTCATTTGTGTCGCCTCTTCTGCTGTCGGTCTACTTCCGTATCGATGTGAGAGTCTTATGGCTCCTTCCCCATTGATAGCGTAGCTCAGGTTTAAACACTAAACCAGGATCTTGCTCGTATTACGGGTTCTGCAAATGACCATCTGACTACGCACTCTTTCAGCTCATCCCTCATCCATAACAGCCTGCTGCTCACTTAAGAAGTCCATTCCAAACACTATCTCAACAGGCAGAGCAGGGACTCTCTGGAAGTTTGTGATTAGCATATGTCCTTGGCAGATAACCACCAGGCGAGATTGAACCTGCACCTCAGTATGCTTAGCTTTCGAAGCACCTTTTATTCTTGTCTTAGTGATTTTGAGCGAGTGCACTCCATGGGTGCTTTTCAATGCATCTATCATAGGCACTCTCTGATGTGGCCATAATGTGCCTCTCATTGTCAGCCTGACGTCACCTAAGGTTACATGAATGATGGGGTGTGAATACTGGCTGCTAATTACATCTTCTTTCATACGCAACATTTCTCCTATGTCTTCATACTCCAGTAAGTTAATGTTGCCCTTGCCGATATTATGTGTGCCTTTGTTTTGGGCTGAGGCCATAGCAACCGTCAGTCAGATCCTATGTGAACTTCTGCAGTTTCTGTTTGAAGGCTTAGGTAGCAATAAGCAGATCTTGGTACCACAATGGCAGTGTCATGTAGAAGTGTCGCATTGTCTCCTTATCACTATATGATTGGTCCAAGTAACGCTTCTTGCTGACAAGCATCTTGGTAAACTTTACCAGACTGCGCCAAATCTTTTCTTGGGTGTCCTGTGAATAGAAGGTATTTAGGGAAGCCTCTCTGAATTCGCCGTAACTGCGGCAGTTTGCTGCAACGGTACGTATGTGCTCTCTTATTGAACCTTCCTGGTATCCACAGACAAATTCCATCTTGTATACGAGTGGCCATGACTCGGGTTGTACCCTATCACAGCGAGCAATCCATGACTTGGGCCGTAATGAATTGTGGTTCTCTTTGTAAACCTGAAAATTTTTAATTGAGAGAAAACGTTTTAAGTCTAAACATTCGTAATTTTGCATCCCTAGACTTTCTCCGTACTCTGGAGCGCTTGTGCCCGAGATTTCATGGCCGACCGATCCCTTTATGCTAATGTGCCCTCGCCTCGTGTCATCAGAATCATGCAGCAATGTATCCGTACGTCTGAGTCGCGCGCAATTTTGGCCCGGCTCAGTACTTCGTGTACTACGCGCCATATACTGCATGCACTCGGCCGAGCGTCGTATCCCGTTAAGCATAAGGTCCTGCCGTATATAGGCCTGTGCCGGCGACGTGGCTACGGGTTGAACTGCAAAATTTTGCATTTGACATTCCTGGTGACCAACGAAATCACGGCGATATGCTGTTGCTCCTGGCTGAAAAGCTACACGACCGACCCGTTCACACATTTGTGTCATCTAATCCTCCAGCTCATTTTGTTTGGTAGTGAGACATGTTTGCTCGTCTGTGATTTCTAACATTTATGGCTGTGCCCTTTTAACCACGCTCTGTTCCTGTTTCTTAAGGGCAGAAATAGCCTTCTTGGTTGCATTCACTTCGACCTTTGCCAGCATTGCGCAATTTGGGCATTTTTTTTGGTGTCTCGTGCTACTAACCTGGCTGTCGTAACCTCATGTCTGGAATGTACCGCTACTTCTCGCTTCTCATCTGGCATTTTCCTAATGTCTTCAACCTCTGCTTTTCCACCCTTAACTTCATTCCTGATCTGATTTATGTTTTCGACATATTCACAAGCCCTCTTTTGAATTTCTTTACTTTGCTTCGTTACTTCGTCCTGTCTCTTTTCCTCCTTGTCTTGTCGCTTCTGAATTTCCCTAATCTCATTAATGAGGATCTTCTGTCTTAGGACTTCTTCCTGCCGTCACTTTCCGTTCCTTCCTCCGTTTTTTCTCCCCTTGTCGTCTCTTCTCTGGCTCTTGAATGAATTAAATGATCGATTCTAATATCGCACTTCAGTAACTTCCCCAGGGCTAGACGCTCGCGACTCATCTGCTCTATGGCGGATTGCCTACGAAATCAGGCTGTTACTTTCCCTGACTGTGCCTTTTTCCATATATATAGCATCATTTTCCCTTTCATTTCCTGAGTGAACTGAATCCTCATATAGGCATTACTCTGCGTTTGACATTTGTGCCCCGTTTGCAGAGTGATTTAAATGAGCTTCTTCCGGAATCCTATTTTCTTCTGCATCAGTGACTGGCTCGTGTTTCATTTTGGACGACAATGGTGCGTAGCCTTTCTCACTATACACACAAGCTTTCCTTCTCGTAAGCATTCAAATCAATTGCTACTTCCACAAGTTTCCGACTCAAATGCATCACGCGCTACAACTCTACTCTGACGCTTTTTTCCAATGATGCACACATATATGCCAAAGCCCATGAAACAAACCTAGTCCAAAATGTCGAACACATCCCCATAAACAAATTTAGTCCACAAAAGCTTGCACAATGCTGTTACCAACGACGCAACATTGGACAAGAACTGACGCAGAAGTCACAGATAAGAACAATGAAAAACAAAACAGATGTCACAGACAATACATACACTGAAATAAAATGACTACATCATACTAAAAATTACTGAGATACAACCCATAGCGCCAAAATGTCTAAATGTTCTCAGTGCACCATAGTCTTACTTTGATAAAAGGAAAAACATGCGCCTGTTCTGTAAGATAGCGCACTAAGAACCTCACTAAAGTGCCATGAATCGAGATCCTGGCAGGGTCACCAATTGGTAGAGGTCACTTTCTTTATCATAAATATACACCCAAGTGATGCCAAATGTTATTATCTATACATACAGAAAAGTACTATCTTCTCAACAATCCTCAAATTTTGAGCTACACCCTTCATATCTGTGTCACTTTCAGAACTCAAATTAATCATAAATTAAATAATTCATATGATTGCATTCTGAATTGCTGGTGTAGCCATGTTTCACCATAATAAAATAAAAACGGCGAATGGCTAGGGCAGTATTAATGAGAACAGTGGTACATTTAAGTTTACAAAAATATTGACAGGTTATTATTTATCCTTTCATAACTCCAGTCGAGATGATAAATCTTACAAAAAAATGACAAACATAAATTAGGAAACGAATGGGCTTGACTGGCAAAATATTCATTGGGGTTGAAACTAAACAAGTTCTCCTCTGAATTAATTCCTTTTACAACGCAAAAAGACTTCTTTTATTGTGAGGCCAAATTCTATTCAAATGAAATCAACTACAACCAGGTACACAACAAAGTAAAGTTCACAGTGAACAGGGAGCTCTGAATATCATTTAACAACCCGACTTCGGTGCATCAATACTTTACCCTTTTACCTTGATTCAGACAGCAGCAGAGAACGGCACGCTATGGTCGAGGGTCGAAGCGCGGCAGCAGCTGTAATGTTCTGGCGCGTCCACGAAAACTTTCAAACTACGCGGATTGGCGTTCTGGTTATTAGAACGTGGGAAACTTCGTTATCGGAGCCCAGAAATTTCGGCAGATTTCAATTTGTGGTGTACACGTTCACTATCCTGGCCCACCAATTTGACGCACAGCCATGACGGAGCGTGTTGTAATTGTCAAAGATCAGACGGCCGACTCAGGGCGAATGAGTTCACGCTCATGGTACTTGATATGTCCGAGATGATATGCAGTTCCACTGTCGGTACAGTTCGAAACTACCACTGGCTCTTAGTCCAACACAAGTTCCATACCACAAGTCACCCACTAGGAGAAGAATTGAAGTTCTCCACTAGGGGAGGACAGAAGGCAAAGAATCACAATCACTTTCCACCAAGCTTCCTACAGGAGCCGTATTAGCTGAAAACACCGACCTTCAGGTTGTACAAACCAGTCGAACTATCCACCCCTCACTGAATCTCCCCTCTTGACTGTTCTGCTGTCCTGGTCGCAGATCCAGACACAGCAACAGGGTTCTCACACTGGGGGAGTAAGCTTCTGCTTTGCATATCCTGAGGGGAGTCAATCAGTGACTCAAACTCTCTCTTGTCTGAAAAAGACGATTTTAAACGAGGGAGTCGTAGTTCTCACATTAAGCATGGGCATGTTTTGGCAAAAAACGTCTACCTAGATGGAACTACAGTGTATCATTTACAAAGAGATCTAATCCTTCCAGGCCGACCATTTCCTATTTGTGAAAGAAAGCTGTTAAGCTTCCCAGACAGTCATGCCTGTGAAATCCACCTGGCGAATTTCTGGCGTCAGGGGAATTACAGTCTTGCCTCCATTAAACACATGCACCACCCACCCTGATCGTATTGTCCCAGGTTCTAACATGGGAATGTTTATAGTTTTATGACTGTCCTCCCATTTGCACAAAAGCTCTCTTGAACATCGTCCTCCACTCACTTTCTGCCATCTGGCTGCCTTTGCGACAGACTGTCGCCTGGCTCAGGAAAAATGTTCTGCGAGCCGCGCCCTCCTGCTCCGACCCTAAGTGCCATGGCCAGCGGTCCCTCTGCAAGTACAATTCACAGAGCGCTGCAGACCTGATCAATCGCACAGCCATGTCCCTGGAAACAACATTTATGGGCCACAATCCATCTTTCTCCCTCTTCTACGTCACATCTACTGTGGCCCCTCGGGTACATGTTCTCTGCAGCTTACTTATGCAGTTATATGAACATGCTGTCCACAATTGCCTCATGTGAGAAAGTCATGCACCACACATACAAAATATAGTACTGGGGAATATGGAGATCATGACCTAAAATATGAATATTAATCTGACAGAGCAGTTAAAGTGTGAGTGTGACTTGCCACCTTTCAGATTATACTCTCCAATCTTCTATTTTATACAGGCAATGCATTATAAAGAATGACACTGACATGGCTAACATGTCGAGGTGTTCCTGATGGCATGAGGAGAGACCGCACAGTTTAGTGAATTGTAGGTACGATAATCACTCTTAGTTTGTAGATCTCCAAGTTTAGCTCAGGTTGACACATCATATTTGTATACATATAGGGTGGTTAGAGTAATTTGGCATATTAATTATAATGAAGTACTAATTTTTGTAAAATAATTTAAACTTCCTTTTGTTCAAACTTTTCTTTTCTTTTAATATCTATATATTATGAATGGTATACTTGTCTTTAGAAATGCCTCTGCTGTGGTATATTTATTAAAAGATATTACGAGGGTAGACAGATAATTTTTGAAAAAAATATTATGTATTCTCGTTGTGTGACCATTACTATTTGGATGGTTATACAGTTGATCATGTAATCTCCTCAGGAAAATAATAACGTCTTCACTTGCATATTTCAAATAACAAGGCAATTCTGTATTCTTTTTAAATGATATAAACAAATGATTTTAAGTTGCATTAGATGAGTAAAGACTGGTTTTACATGTCTCACAGTCATCTCTTGTGCCTATGTTTTTCAGCTTATAACCTGCTACATAAGCTAAGGCTGGGTGATCTACAGACTCACTCATATCATCTGAGTCAGACTAAGGACTGGGCTGAGCCACATTAGTGTCATTACAATCATTCAACTCACTTTTGTTTTATTGTGCATCACTACCATCGTTTCCCAAAAAGTGACACTAATTGTTCACTGGTACGTAATAATCATGTTCACAATAGTGTAAACTCATGGTTTTGAAGGTAAAGCTGTATGGTTCATAACACAAGTCTTTAGAGTTTGGACAAACTAAAAACTTGTCGGAATCATGTTAATAATGCCATGTTGCCTTATATGACAAAAGAATTTCTCTAGAGCCTCTTGACTGAAAACCTTGAAAAGTATGTGCTTAAAGCCAAATTCTTTTAAGGTCTTCCACAAGGAAGTAACAGACCTTAATGTAACATGCCAAACTTTTATAAAATTAACACATACGCCTTGTTTCTACCCTGTTTTCAAATCTATTATTTTCCAGCTTCCTATTTCCTTTTTTATGATGTAACACATTTCTATTTGTGGTGAACGTTCTGACGAAATACATTTTAATATTTCCCTATCATTTGGATACTGATCATTACTGCTCAGTAAATGAAAGAGATTATGTATCTTTTCTATAAACTCAACTGTGTATATAGCTTCAGATGGTAATATCTGTATAGAGACATATGTTTCATTTACTCATACTGTATGGCTCATTTGTACAACAGCAACTTTTGCCTTCATTTTCACACAGCAATCAGAGAAGTTAAAGTGCTACCTTTAGGTTTAGGTAAAGCTTTGAACTACTTCTTTTGATTCAAAGAGAAAAGTGTAGTCACATATTCCAATCATGTAGGATTTTATTATCTATCAAAGCATATCTCGTGTTTTTGAGCTGATATGGTACATTGAAAATGGTATCAACTGGTTGATTATTTATAAGAAAATGATATATACTGGGATTTGTCAAATTGGCTTCACACAGTCCTCTGAGGGTCTTCTGGTTTTCTGCATTCTGTGCACATACAATACAAACTACTTTGAATTCATTATGCTGAAGTTCACTTATGATGTGAACAATGAGTGCTTTCAGATGGTTGCAGTAAAGTAAGTTTTCAAATTCTGTGATTTCCATTTAGCATAAAAACTGATATATGAATAGCGTTTGCAGGTGATCATCCTCAATGAACTAAGTCCTGATATCCATAGATTAGCTGTTTGTATGTCTCACAACACATACCATCACCCACAGATATTCATCATAAAGTCGAACACAATATGTGGTGTCACCGCCAGACACCATACTTGCTAGGTGGTAGCCTTTAAATACGTAGTATACGTCGGACCCGCGTGTCGCCACTATCAGTGATTGCAGACAGAGCGGCGCCACACGGCAGGTCTAGAGAGACTTCCTAGCACTCGCCCCAGTTGTACAGCCGACTGTGCTAGCGATGGTTCACTGACTTCTACGCTGTCATTTGCCGAGACGATAGTTAGCATAGCCTTCAGCTACGTTATTTGCTACGACCTAGCAAGGCGCCATAGTCAGTACTATTGATATTGTAAACCATGTATCGTCAAGAGCGACGTTCGTCATTAATGGATTAAAGTTAAGTATTCTCAATTCTAATTCCCTTGTCATGTTCCAGACCTCACGCCAGCCTGCGTGAGCTACAACGCGTGCATTTCGGCCTCCTGTAGTAACGGTGTTGGCTCTCCTGCCAACAACAACACAATACTCGTCATTTTCATGCATATTACTTACTACCATTGTTCAGACGTATAGCGAAGCCAGATTAAGTCCTGTATCAAATTATACGTGAAAAAGTAATGACTTGAATAGTTGGGCAGATGGATGGGAGAATTATGTGACTAGGTGTCTATACAATTGGAGAATATGTTTGTAAATAGATAAGGCAAATGTCTTATCTTGTACAGATCATCACATTGAAGAATATGCTTTATTGGAATCGCTTAACTGGCTATTAATAAATGTTTTAGTCGCATAATTTAACTGTTCCTCAAGTAACCGAAATTTCCTATCACCTTATAGTTCTTTTAGAATTTTCAATTGTTTCCTTTTAGTCTGTAACTGTTTCTTTAATTTACCTATTGTGACTAGTGTATTTCAATATTTTTTTTTCTTTTCTCGGAGTTAAATCACATTTTCTATATCCAAATCCCATTACACTGTAACTACCTTCACTTTCATAAACTGGCATACATAAAAAGCTATCCTGACCATCATCTGGGTACTAAAAAAGGCTAATGATTGGGTCTTCCAATATTTTAGAATTTGCACCACAACCTATGTGATACACACTTAAATTTCCACTGGAAATTGAGGTGAAAACATTGTCACTACTACTAGTACTGCTACTGCTACTAATAAGACCACCATTACCACCACCACGACCATTAGTGTCACACAAATGGGCGAGGGTGGTATAACATCAATTCCATATGCTCTGGAATAATCTCAGGATTTAATCTCAGCCTAGAGATGTTTACAATATATGCTGGTCAAAAATGATCCTCACAAACATAATAGTATTACAGTTAATGTTTTCAGCTAAATTACAAATTAATTTTCACTTTCTGACTGTCTCACTCTTTTATGCAGCTAGAGATTTACAGAAAGTCTTATTCTGATATTTTGTCTTTAAGAAATAAACATAGTATTTCAGTCTAAAACTGGAATTTTCTCTCCCTGTTTGATCCATCTTCGTGTCTCTAAAATGTTATTCAAAGCAAAGAGCCATAAAAAATCAGATTCAGGCCACAATGGCCACATGGATGATAAATTAATTTCACATTGCGTTTTGTTTATTGAACCTTCACAAAGCAATTGAACTTTTGTTTAACACTTTCGGTCATGGCGTCCTCATATAGGACATACTACATAAACGCTTAGTATAATAAAATTCTTTAAATTTTACCATTTGTGATCTTTGTCCTCATATTGCCACAACCTGAGAAGTTGTTTGAGAACAGTGTCGACATCTTCCGTCAATCTGTGGTAGCACAAAACAAAACTGAATGTGTTCAGTCACATGGACGCTTCCCCATAATCTTTGTACCTACCATCAGCCGGGTAACATCTTCTGAGTTTAGGTAAAAGAATTTATTTGTGCGTAGAAAGATGCATTCTTAAAGGTGAGAACAAAAGGTGTCTTTCAGAACAAAAGGTAAGTGACATATTTATACTTTATACAGGTCTCCAAATGAGAACATTATGATTGAAAGGTTGCAATATCATAGAAATTTTGGACATTTTTAGTCATCTTACGGTGATTTCACATTGCCCCGAGTTCAAGATAGACGAAGACCAGTTACAGAAGAAGAAGTTATAGAGCTTCTTCATTCATCTGAAACTGACGATCTATTCGATGATCCTGGCGAAAATTTTCAACTAAAGGATAATGATGGAGGTAATGTTAGACGTTTTATATCGTTCGGTGTATTGAAATCTCAATAGCCCAGACGCAAAGCCCGCTAAGTGCATGATAAGTGACACTGAGATAATCACGAAACACTCGTCCCATCCAAATGACAATGCATTAGTAGTGAGAATGTTACTGTTGCATACAATTTATTACAGCGCAGCAAGTCTACAGCTCAATAAGAAAAATATCCACTCTAATAGTAACAGACTGAAAGGTAGCTTCGAATAATCAGATTGGTAAGGCTGACGTTTGCTTATGTGCTTTGCTTCTGTACAAAGCAGGGCGACAGCCATGCCTATCGGGCATTTAGTGAGCTTTGCACCCTAAGACAACATACAGTAAGCTGTTTTTCAAACCGAACACGATTTTCGACAGCCATTTTCGACGGTTTATGCCGGTTTGTAGGCGCTGAAAAATCTATATGACCAAGTGCCCATCTCAAAAACGACATAAAATGAATTTTTTCAGTGTCAATAAACTACACCAGCAGTCGTATAATTTAAGATATTTTATTTTAGTCTGGAAGCAACCAGTTCGGCAATTCATTTTGCCACATTAAGGCGGCATACGCATTTATCCAAATAAACTTACTTATTGCATAGTGCCATAAAACACTAGATATCGTAAATTCCAATCATTGTGCAAATGCTTCATTTGTGTAATTTATGTATTTCGGTGAAATAAAATACTGCACCTATTTAAACACTATGTCCTCATTTGGGGACACGTTGTATCTCCCCTTGGAGGGCACCTCGGAATATTTTATACATCTGAAAAATCATAATTTAATTCGAAGAACTGGACAGCAAAACCATGATTTTTTTCAGGAAAGGTTTAAAGTGTGTGACTGTTCTGCTTTGGTCACTGTTACCGAAGTGAGAAAATCTTTTAGACAAAATAATATTTAAAAGCAGTTCTACATCATCTGCTCTAATCGTACACAAGGATTCTGTGTACATACAGAAAATAACATTACGGCGTAAAGATACAATGTTGCAATCCCTGTCAGATTCTATACCAAACTCACAGCTGAGTTAGCCCCTCTGTTAACAATAATCTGTCGTAGATCTCTCCAACAAAAAACTGTGCTCAGTAGTTGGGAGAGAGCACAGGTCACATCTGTATCCAGGAAGGGTTGTAGAAGTAATGCACAAAGCAACCATCCAATATCCCGGTCATTCATTTGTTGTAGAATCTTAGAACATATTCTAATCTGAAACATAATGAGATATTTGGAACACAACGATCTCCTCCACGCCAAATAGCATGAGTTTCGAAAACATAGATCATGTGAAACCCAAGTCGCACTTTTGTCACCTGACATGAAGCCATGGATCAAGACAATATGGTAGATGCAGTATTTCTCGATTTCCTAAAAGCATTTGACTCAGTACCACATCTTCACTTATTATCAAAAGTACGATCATATGGGGTATCAGACGAGATATGCGACTGGATGAGGGTTTCTTGGTAGGAAGGATGCAGCATGTTATCTTGGATGGAGGATCATTGAAAGACATAGAAGTAACTTGGAGTGTACCCTAAGAAAAGTGTTAGCTCCATTACCATTCACGTTGTATATCAATTACCTTGCAGCCAATATAAATAGTTACCTCAAACTTTTCGCAGATGATGCAGTTACCTGCAACGAAGAACAGACTGAACGAAGCTGTACATGTATTCATTCAGACATTTATAAGATTTCAAAGTAGTGTGACGATTGGCAGCTTGCTTTAAATGTTCCAAAATGTAAAATTGTCCACAAAAAAAGAAAATATAGTATGCCATGAATATAATATTAGTTGGAATCTGAACTCATACAAATGCTTGGGTGCAACACTTTGAAAGGACAGGAAGTGGAACGAACAGATAATCTCAGTCATGGGCAAAGCAAGTAGCAGACTCCAGTTTGTTGGTATAACACTAGGAAAATGTAATCATTCTTCAAAGGAGATTGCTTACAAATCACTTCTGCGAACCATTCCAGAATATATCTCAAGGCGTTTGGGACCTACACCAGACAGTACTAGCAGGGGACATGGTATGTATAGAGGTAAGGACAACACGTTTGGTCACAGGTTCGTTTGACCTGCGGGAGAATGGCATTGAGATGCTGAAAGAACTGAACTGGCAGACTCTTGAAAATAGACGGAAATTATCACAAGCAAGTCAACTAAGAATGTTTGAAGAACAGGCTTTAAATAACGACTCTGGGAATATACAACCACCTACACATCGCACACAGAGGGATAAAGAAGATAAGATTACATTAATTGCAATACACACAGCGACATTCAAACTATCACTTTTCCCCCGCTCCATATGTGAATAGAACGAGAAAAAGCAATAACACACAGTACGGTGGGACGTAACCTCTGCCGTGCACTTCATAGCGGTTTGCAGGGTGTAGATGCAGATGTAGATGTAGGTGCAGAAGAAACTGGAATGCACTTTTTTGTCATCTTTATTTAGTGTTACTGCATCTTCACACAGAAGGAGTATGCCAGTATCCTGTACTGACAGACATTGGTTATTTTCGCTAAATGTATCTTTTACTCTGATATGCTACTGCTACAATATCTGGAAAGAGAAACAAGCATGCGGAAATTTCGTTACTATGGAAGAATTTAAATCATACAATAAGAAACCAAGATGATGGATTGATTAACTTGCAGCGCTCCAGTCGGCATGGCAGAGAGCGAAGGGCGTGTTACCAGACGTTCCTAAATGAGTTTCACTCCAGTGCTGCCGGTCACACAGAATGCGGCTGCGACGCAGCAGCAATCGGCCTGCCACATTGGCCGGCGCGAAGCTGCCCCTGAATACAGATGCGCCGCACGCCAGGGCGGCTTTGCTCACCTGCTGGCGCATTTGATTGCTGTGTGGCTGCAACGGCGAGAGGCAACTCTGCCGTCCCGCGCTACACATGCAAACTGCTAATTAGGTTTCGACCGTTTCCACAGTGTGACAGCAGCCAAGGTAACTAGGACAGCACCAGCCTCTACGGCCAGCCGCCCTT
Source organism: Schistocerca gregaria (assembly GCF_023897955.1). Classification (NCBI taxonomy): domain Eukaryota; kingdom Metazoa; phylum Arthropoda; class Insecta; order Orthoptera; family Acrididae; genus Schistocerca; species Schistocerca gregaria. Next base: position 279,793,190 of record NC_064931.1, read on the forward strand.
GCCTGTGTGGCGTCCCTTGTCGCTGTACGAACCGCATGTCTCGGCTGCTGTGTAAGCAGCAACAGCAGGCCGAGATCTGTCTGGCCTGTCCGTAAGGCAGCTGCCACTTCTTTGGACTCTGTCTAGAACAATTTCACTGTCCTTCCTAACGTAATAATTGTCACGTATGCTTTATGCTATCTATAATGAACAATATAGTCCTTAAGTAACTATCATGCGTAAAATAACATGAAAATACACGCTGAACTCTCTACACGCATGCAAAAGCGCATGTAACATACAAACTTGACACAGTAACGCTATTAGCTGGAGCACCACTTGATAACTGCCCCTTGTCGCATTGCATCACCTCACCTCCCATCTTTTTAAGTGCACACCATGATAATCCAGCAGTCGCTCTCGACTACTGCCGATTATAGCAACAGGTAGACGACTCACTGTGCGGCAAATCGGTCGCCAGTTCCGTGCTTCTCAACAAGCAGCAATAACGTCCATAAGGAGCTCCTCGTTATAAGTCACATACTTGTTATAGAGCATTAAGTGGAAAGGCTGGCCGGCCGCGGTGGTCTAGCGGTTCTAGGCGCGCAGTCCGGAACCGCGCGACTGCTACGGTCGCAGGTTCGAATCCTGCCTCGGGCATGGATGTGTGTGATGTCCTTAGGTTAGTTAGGTTTAAGTAGTTCTAAGTTCTAGGGGACTCATGACCAAAGACGTTACGTCCCATAGTGCTCAGAGCCATTTGAACCATTTGGAAAGACTGGGGGTGAGAAGGTAGGCGTAATACAACAGTTCTAAACATAATTTTACTGTAATGACCATCCAAACTTTTAAAAACACCAAATAATTGATTTAAAACAATACATAAAAAACTTTACAATGAAGCTTTAATGCTTAACCTTGACCAAGAAAAACTTTACAACCAGAAGTGAATATACCACATGCAAAATTACTACAGTTCCTCATTCGTCTATCCTTGCTCAATGCAAGCTGTTAAAAAAGAAAAACACAACTATCAGAATTTGTCTGTGTACAGGACACGAAAATAACCATCTAAATACAGTACATTTGAATATTATGACAAGTTTCCGAAGCCCACATCCCGCAGAGTTCTCTGAGCCACATAGAACATGCCCTGTATTCAGACCCCTGGGCGACGACCGTTCCAATCAGCACAGCTCACCATAATTCCAAATGTTAATGATCGGTACTATCCTCGGTGTCAGCGATACGGACCAAAGGCGTCTTCTCTCCGGTACACGTCGTGCAGCAGGTGACGCAGTCTGGGGCTCCGCTCCTTCGTCTTGATCCCTGGTTGCAACCGTTCTCCACGTAGCTGGCTCCGGCCGTCACTCGTGGCAGTCGGCAGAGGGCGACACTTGGGTGGGTGGTCCCACCAGACTATAGTATCGGCTCGGGAAGGTTGCTGGCGGCATTCAAAGGCGTCGGACATGTGGCGATGATACCATCGCCACAAAAGCGCTGGTAAAGGAACAAAAAGTCTATAAACCCGATGCCTGGAATAAAGTCGCCTGGAGTGTTGAGTCAAGGTATATGTTCGCACTCGTGAATGGAATAATACGGGAACGTAAAAAACTACATGAAAAGTTGCACCATACTTGTAAACAGGGCACTGCTGAGGCAGGTGTTGGAAGTATTTTTGTGTGTCGGATGCTTTCACGTAAAGAACGCACCGCTGATGTGTTTTCACCTATCAATGACTGCTAAAGGAACCTGTTGGCAGATCATGTGCAGTTTTTTGTTTGCCTGCATAACCCCGCAGACGAGCTGCAGATTCTGAAAGACATTGCAGCAAATCATGTCTATAGTATCATGTCTGAATAGTGTGAGGAACACTGTGCAGGCCTGAGACAGCTCCATCGAGCAAGATGGGCACTCCAGGTGCGCATTCCAACTAATCTCCGTGATTCAATGGAGGATCGTGAGATGGCATGCATCAGCATGGAACCCCAACGCTTTTGATGCCCCGTGCAGTCCACGGTAGAACGCCTAAATGGTAACATCTAGGCGAAAGGAAATCCTAAGTGCCACTATATAGAGGACTCTAATTCAATTACTCATGTGTTAGGTTCTCTTGTATTTAATTTTTAAACACACGCTACAAGACACGCATCTCAGTTAAATGTAAGCGTAGGCTTTCGGGGCCGTTGTCACTGTCAGTAAAATTCTTTTGGACTGTTCACCGTGTTGTCACTATACACTGAAGAGCCAACGAAACTGGTACACCTGCCTAGTATATTTTAGAGCCCCCTGAGCACGCAGAAGTACCTCAATAAGACTTGACATGGACTCGAGTAATGTCTGAAGTAGTGCTGGAGGGAATTTACACCATGCATCCTGCAGGGCAGTACATAAATCCGTAAGAATACGAGAGGGTGAAGATCTCTTCTGAACCGCACGTTGCAAGCCATCCATGATATGTTCAATAATGTTCATGTCTGGAGAATTTGGTGGCCAGCGGAAGTGTTTAAACTCAGAAGAGTGTTCCTGGAGACACTTTCTAACAATTCTAGACGTGTGGGATGCAGGTGACTAGACAGGACGTGTCACCTGTGAGAGTCATATCCAGACGTATCAGGGGTCCCATATCACACCAACTGCACACGCCCCACACCATTACAGAGCCTCCACCAGCTTGAACAAACCCCTGCTGACATGGAGGGTCTATGGCTTCATGAGGTTTTCTCCATACCCGTACACGTCTATCCGCTCGATACAATTTGAAACGAGACTCATCCGACCAGGCAACAAGTTTCCAGTCATTAACAGTCCAATGTCGGTGTTGATGGTTCCAGGCTAGGGGTAAAGCTTTGTGTCGTGCAGTCATCATGGGTAGACGGGTGGGGGCCTTAGTCTCCAAAAACCCAAATTTGTGATGTTTCGTTGAATGATTCGCATGCTGACGCTTGTTAATGGCCCAGCATTGAAATCTGCAGCAGTTTGTGAAAGGGGTGCATTTCTGTCACGTTGAACGATTCTCCTCAGTCGTCGTTCGTCCCGTTCTTGCAGGATATTTTTCAGGCAGCGACGATGACGGAGTTTTGATGTTTTTCCGGATTCCTGGTATTTATGGTACACTCGCGAAAGGATCGTACCGGAAAATCCCCACTTCATCGCTACCTGGGAGATGCTGTGTCCCATCGCACGTGCGTCAACTATGTTGCCTTATACAGGCGTTACCGAACCATGCGCAGTATTTTGCCAGTTTATATATCTCTGTATTTGTATACACATGCCTATACCAGTTTCTTTGGCGCTTCAGTGTATAAAACTGTCCGACGTTTTGGCCACTTTAGCGTGTGGCCTTCCTCGGATATTTATGTTGAGCTGACTGCTGAGCGAGAGAGAGACTCAAGATCTTATATAGTAGCCGAGAAATCAGTTTACATAATTTGATAGGATAGTTGAAGATAGGAGGAGGAGCGTTAGGCGTTCTTTGTTGATCTTAATATCTTTCCTTTTCATTGGTGGATAAAGCCGTGCTTCAGTGGTGTTTAAATTGTTTCCTGCCACTGGTGGAAAGAGCAGGTGAATAACGAACAGACGATAGCTGTGACGTAGCGCGGTTGACTTTTTGCCAGGTGCGGGCTGCGTTCTGCGTACAACCTCCCACGACGGTCTCCCACACGCCTGTGTGACTTGGTTTGCGCACGCTTTCCTCCCAGTTATATTGCTAATTCATGGAAAATTTTGTGTTGTTATAATACGTAAATATAGTGTGACGAGGGCCTCCCGTCGGGTAGACCGTTCGCCTGGTGCAAGTCTTTCGATTTGACGCCACTTGGGCGACTTGCGCGTCGATGGGGATGAAATGATGAGGAGGACAACATAACACATAATCCCTGAGAGGAGAAAATCTCCGACTCAGCTGGGCATCGAACCCGGGCCGTTAGGATTAACATTCTGTCGGGCTGACCACTCAGCTACCGGCGGCGGACATCACAATATGTACTGACATGGACAGTTTTCTTCATTAATACTCAAACAGACATGTGTTAATGAGCCAACATTATGAATATATACTTAATTTCCACAGAGTAATTTTTAGGTTGAAGTTGTTCGTAATTTTTACACCCAGGTACTTAGTTGAATTGACAGCCTTGAGAGTTGTACTATTCATCGAGCAATCGAATTCCACCGGATTTCTTTTATAAATGATGTGGATCACCTCACATTTTTCGTTATTTAGCGTCAACTGCCACCTGACACACCATACAGCAATCTTTTCTAAATCGCTTTACAACTGATACTGGTCTTCGGATGACCTTACTAGACGGTAAATTACAGCATCATCTGCGGACAACCTAAGACAACTGCTCAGATTGTCACCCAGGTCATTTATATAGATCAGGAGCAGCAGAGGTCCCAGAACGCTTCCCTGGGGAACACCTGATATCACTTCAGTTTTACTCGATGATTTGCCGTCTATTACTACGAACTGCGACCTTACTGACAGGAAATCACGAATCCAGTCGCAGAGCTGAGACGATACCCCATAGGCCCGCAGCTTGATTAGATGTCGCTTTTGAGGAACGGTGTCAAAAGCCTTCCGGAAATCTAGAAATACGGAATCAACTTGAGATCCCCTGTCGATAGCGGCCATTACTTCGTGCCAATAAAGAGCTAGCTGCGTTGCACAAGAACGATGTTTTCTGAAACCATGCTGATTACGTTTCAATAGATCGTTCCCTTCGAGGTGCTTCATAATGTTTGAATACAATACATACTCCAAAAACCTAGTGCAAACCGACGTCAATGATATAGGTCTGTAGTTCGATGGATTACTCCTACTACCGTTCTTAAACACTGTTGCGACCTGCGCAATTTTCCAATCTGCAGGTACAGATCTATCGGTGAGCGAGCGGTTGTATATGATTATTAAGTATGGAGCTATTGTATCAGCGTAATCTGAAAGGAACCTAATCGGTATACAGTCTGGACTTGAAGAGTTGCCTGTATCAAGCGTTTTGAGTGGCTTCGCAACCCCTAAGGTATCTACTTCTAAGAAACTCTGCTAGCAGCTGTTTGTGTTTCAAATTCTGGAATATTCCATTCATCTTCCCTGGTGAAGAAGTTCGGAAAACTGCGTTCAATAACTCCGCTATAGCGGCACTGTCGTCGGTAATAGTACCATCGGCACTGCGCAGCGAAGGTGTTGACTGCGTCTTGCCGCTTGTGTACTTTACATACGACCAGAGTTTCTTCGGATTTTCTACCAAATTTCGAGACAATGTTTCGTTGTGAAACCTATTAAAGGCATCTTGCATTGAAGTCTGTGCCAAATTTCGCGCGTCTGTAAATTTTAGCCAATCTTCGGGATTTCGCGTTCTTCTGAACTTTGCATGCTTTTTCCGTTGCCTCTGCAACAGCGTTCGGACCTGTTTTGTGTATCATGGAGGATCAGTTCAATCACTTACCAGTTTATGAGGTATGAATCTCTCAATTGCTGTTGCTACTATATCTTTGAATTTGAGACACATCTCGTCTACATTTGCATAGTCAGTTAGGAAGGAATGGAGATTGTCTCTTAGGTAGGCTTCTAGTGACACTTTATCCGCTTTTTTAAATAAAATTATTTTGCGTTTGTTTCTGGTGGATTTGGAAGAAACGGTATTGATCCTAGCTACAACGACCTTGTGATCACTAATCCCTGTATCAGTCATGATGCTCTCTACCAACTCTGGATTGTTTGTGGCTAAGAGGTCAAGTGTGTTTTCGCAACCATTTACAATTAGCGTGGGTTCGTGGACTAACTGCTCGAAATAATTTTCGGAGAAAGCATTTAGGACAATCTCGGAAGATGTTTTCTACCTACCACCGGTTTTGAACAAGTATTTTTGCCAACATATCGAGGGAAGGTTGAAGTCCTCACCAACTATAACCGTATGAGTGGGGATTTTATTTGTTGCGAGACTCAGATTTTCTCTGAACTGTTCAGCAACTGTATCATCGGAGTCTGGGTGTCGGTAGAAGGAGCCAATTATTTACTTCGTGCGGCTGTAAAGTATAACCTCCACCCGTACCAATTCGCACGGAGTATCTACTTCGACTTCACTACAAGATAAACCACTACTGACAGACACAAACACTCCACCACCAATTCTGCCTAATCTATCTTTCCCGAACACCGTCTGAGACTTCGTAAAAACTTCTGCAGAACTTGTTTCAGGCTTTAGGCAGCTTTCTGTACCTGTAACGATTTCAGCTTCTGTGCTTTCTATTAGCGCTTGAAGCTCAGGGACTTTCTCAGCACAACTACAACAATTTACAACTACAATTCCGACTCTTCCTTGATCCAAGCACGTCCTGTATTTGCCATGCACCCTTTGAGATTGCAGCCCACCCCGTACTTTTCCGAGGCCTTCTAACCTAAAAAACCGCCCAGTCCACGCCACACAGCCTCCGCTAACCCGTGTAGCCGCCAGCTGAGTGTAGTGAACTCCTGACCTATTCAGCGGAACCCGAAACCCCACTACCCTATGGCGCAAGTCAAGGAATCTGAAGCCAACACGGTCGCAAATCCGCCTGAGCCTCTGATTCTGACCCTCCACCCGGCTCTGCACCAAAGGTCCGCAGTCGGTTCTGTCAACGATGCTGCAGATGGTGAGCTCTGCCTTCATCTCGTAAGCAAGACCGGCAACCTTCACCAAATCAGATAACCGCTGGAATCCAGAGAGAATTTCCTCAGACCCAAAGCAACACACGTCATTAGTGCCGACATGTGCCACCACCTGCAGCTGGCTGCACCGTGTGCTCTTCATGGCATCCGGAAGGACCCTTCCCACATCAGGAATGACTTCACCCGGAATGCACGCTGAGTGCACACTGGATTTCTTCACCTCCTTAGCCGCCATATCCCTAAGGAGCCCCATTACGCGCCTAACATTGGAGCTCCCAACTACCAATAAGCCCACCCTCTCCGATTGCCCAGACCTTGAAGGCTGAGAATCATCCTCTGAAACAGGGCAGGCAGATGCATCTGGCTCAGCCAGAGACAGTACCTGAAACCTGTTTGTCAGGGCTTTCTGATCAGCCTCCGGGTACGCCTTTCGCTGCCTGCCATTCCTTGGAACGACCTACCAATCAACCACAGGCGAGGTCTCAGTCTCACTGCGGGCAGAAAACGGGGCAACCACAGCGGCAGACCGATCTGGGGACAGACGGGACGAGGTTGACATCCCCGTGATACCCAAGTCCGGCTCCCCACAGTGGTGCCCATTGGCAACAACCTCAAGCTGTGCGACCAAAGTCAGCGCCGCCTGCAGCTGTGAGCGAAGGGATGCTAACTCAGCCCTCATCCGAACACAGCAATCGCAGCCCCTGTCCATTCTAATGACAGTTACTGAATCACGAGTCTGTGCCTAGATAACGCAAGGGAAACACGCAAAGAATATATGAACTAACCTGTACAAATGCCTAAAGACTGCACTACACTCTGCCTGAATTTACGATTACAGTAACTAAAACTCGAAATTACACCTCCTATACTAAACTATGTAACAAATAAGTGAGATACGAGTATACGAGTTGCTGCTGGCAGCTGCTTATCAAACGGCGGCAGGGAGCACACTGGCTGTGACCAACCGACACTGGCCGTTCAAAACAAAGACAGAAGACAAACGACTACGCGAATTTACACTATTCAGGTACTAAAGCGCGATGCTACACCTCTCAAATACTATAATACGCCAGAAATTTAAGAATTAAACAATGCAAGTACCCAAAAACACGCAAAGAAATTAAGAATTAAACTATGTAACAAATAAGTGAGCTAGGAGTATACGACTTGCTGCTGGCAGCTGCTTATCCAACGGCGGCAGATTGATTTGGATAATATTAGAGCGAGCATTGTATCACAGACAACTCGTTAGTAATTTTCTTTGGGAACAGGTTTGTTAAATACCATAAGCTGGCAAAAGCTGACCCAGTGGAAAAACATCAATTGTTTTCCGACAGGTCAGGCATGAGTGAACTGATACGAAACAGAAGATACCCGATAGGTGAGTGGACATTTTCTGGGGGCACCGTGCCGTCGCAGAGAAGCGTTGCTGTAGAGACCAGACAGGTTGTCAGTTGGTATGGCAGCATAGGAGGACCCGTGTACAGGAGACTCTCTGTAGTCAGTCGATGAAAAGACGCCACGCATTTCGTATCGACTGTTGCTGATATTAAAGTTAACAGTAACTTGATATGCGTAGCACTTACCGTCCGTTTGTAGCACCATGGCTATTCGTGAAAACGTACGCACTTGCTGGCGTTCCGAGAAAAACCGTGTCGCGTCAGACAATGAAGTCTACATACCGCTGAGGTCGCTGTCACCGGCGCAATACGGTCTACCGTTTCGAGGTAAACTCTTCTTGCGTAGCTAAATCCTCCAGCGAGTGTTCCTCTCTCGATAAGCCGATTTAACGGAGTGAGGAACCACAAAAACTCGGTTTAAGAACTCAGTATTCAGCCGTCACTTGTGATCTGTGTTTCGATGGCTATTTTGAATCAAACTTCTCTTACTATTGTGTGCATGAATTTGTACGTAAGAGTGCGCTATTAGTCATATTATGATCACGACTTGTTGATGTAAGATAATTTAAGAAACGTGCAGCTTTTACCAGGCTTTCTATGTTCAAAATTTTTTATTCATGACTAGCCAAGCAGCTCTGTAATTGATCCAGGGTCACAATATTGCTGCTAAAACCTGCAGGTAGGATCGAATGGATGCCCTTAATCCATAGTAATCGTGTAAGTAAGATTTTGATGAAAGTTAGCGGATATATTGCTGAGAACAGGTCCACTAACAATAATCTGGCGACCATCTATCAACTATTTATTTCAGTGGACCACACAGGCAGAAACGATTCAAGTATTGAGTGAGGAATGGGCTATTAATTAGCCTCAAGTTGTCAGCGACGGGAGGGAACCGTTACACAAAAGTGACCAAACCAGGGTGGGCTGAAGTCACGAAGTGACTGTGAGTGTGAATAAAATGTTTTATTTATTCTTTTTTTTCTTTCTTTTGTTTCAGATTCGGACAGAGGAAGAAATGGAGATTCACGATCCCTGGTCGGGTAAGTCTGTGAAATATTAATAGAAACCAAAAGGAAATAAAAAATGTATTCACAGTTATAACGGCTTCGTGACTTTTGTCCCACGCTCTCTTCAAAGTGGTGCTAACGTATGGTTGCCTCACAATGCAATGATAGATTGTTTATATATCTTCATTTTGTAAATAACGCTCTGCCTGACAAAGAAAGTGTAACACTAACAAGACACGTTCAGTATCAATGTAACTTCGCACAAGTACAAACCATTGGCGTGCATGTGAAAGGTAGAATGGTTACTAGAGTACATCACCGTTGTTCGTGTTCATTGTTGTTACCAGGCCCGATTGGGTATAGAAGGGGCGTGAACAGCGTCAGTGGTTGAGTGATGATTACGAGGGTCACGGAGATGGAACGTACTTGTGTGAGACAGCGTTATCACCACCTGACAGAGTTTGAAAGGGGTCTCATTGTGGTCTCTATTTGGCCGGCTGGTCGGATGGTGCAATATCCAAATTTGCAAGGCATTTGTGTGTGACAGTAAAACTCATCATCAATGTTACAGTGGACCACGTCTGACCACCACAATGAAGGATAACTGTATTGTGCAGGAAGCACATTGTAGCCCCTTCACATTGAGCCTGTGATATGAGAACAGGTAATGGACTCCCTGCAACATTCGGTGCAATCACACGCCATTAGTAGGAGACTAGCAGTAGCCGGATTAAGGCCAGGTTTCTCATTCAAATGACCAAAAAATAGGATAACCTTGTAAATTTTTTTGAACCAATGAAAAGACATACAAAGGATCTTTCTGCGGCTTATGATTAATCACACATTCAAGTTATATCAAACTTTAAAAAAAAAAAAAAAAAAAAAGCAAAATGCTGCCCTTAATTGTGATTTGATCAAGGGCCTGAGAGATTGAGCTGTACAGACTGCGTGCAGTGTAGCCCCTCAGGAGTTATTTGATATCAAAACTGGATATCTTCACTCGATACTACATTAAATTTATGGAAGCTCATACCTAACCACAATGCAACAACCTTAAATTTAACGATATGGTGCCCACTCGAACTCTGGGTTCGATTTTTGGGAGTTTGTTTCACTCTTTATGGCTTCACAAAAACAGTTAATATTAACAGATTTAACATATTATAGATATAAGCTCCCAAGAAAAATGTTTAATTTTCGGGGGTCAAAGTAGACCTTAATAGGTTAAACCCGTTTTACTTTATGCTGCACACAGTTCTGAAAAATCGTTACTCGAGAAAAACATGTTTAAAGTTTAGGGAAAACTTTTGTATGTATTACTAGTCCAGTCTGCATGAAATCTACTTGTTATTATATATTTGGATGTCGCTGAACACAAATATGAAGTTATATTTTCAAAATTCAAAATGGTTAGTCCAATATGGCGGATCAAAACTTATGTTTTGATCAATTTTGATCATAATTTACCAAAAAATTGTTTTCGTTGCTTACGTTTAGTCTCAATTCCAGGAACGTATATCAACCATTCGTCGAACAGGAATTGTTCCTTGATAGCAAGTCCCTCGCTCTTCTTGGCGAGAATAGCCGAACTGGCTGAGCTGGATATGGTGCGTTCCACAGCCGGCACACGTTGTTCTTCAGCTTTTTCGGCAAATATGTTTGCATGTATACTGAAATATAAATCATTTTGTAAGCGGGCGTCACGGCACAACCAGTTTTCTGCCTTAGCCGGCGTCTCCCGCTTAGAGCGTCCCACTGCGGCCGTGACACTGCTTCAGACAATGGACTGTAGAAACTTTTGTAATGCACGGATTAAAAATCCTTTTCGTCCCAACATTCTAGACTCATATTCGTTTCAAAAAATGCAATAAACAAAAAAATTTTCGACCATTGTGAATTAGAACCTGGTCTTGAATTACTACCGTCCGATGCGTAGGTTGCCGTTAAGACCGCAACACAACCGGCGATGTTTCCTTGGTACCGTGTCAGGAAGCCGCGTCAGAACTGCAGCGAGGCCGCAGCCAGACGGAAAATGCTGTTCACTGAACCGCGCGATAGGCTCCCATGTCATCGGGCCACGAGCGCCGAAATCAGGACAAAAACCGAAGACATCGGCCGCAGCTTACCGTCGCCCCTGCTTGGTCAGTACACCTCTGGAGCGGCAAAACTTCCGTGCCTGCGTCACAGGTGTCAGTGCCCTGGGGCCAGCCTTCGAGAAGCCACTCCGCTCGATTCACTTCCGCGTCGTCGACGATTACACCACACCCCAGTCACTGCCCTGTTCCAGATGGTCCGCAGTGGCCCACAACCGCAGTCCCTCCGCGAATTCAGCTCCATGAACCAGGATTTAAACGCTGGCCCAGCCGAGTACACGTTCGGGCATGGTAGAGCCACACTTGGCACCTGCCGTATGTCAGCTGGGAATCCTCGCTGTGGATCTGCCGCCACCCAACCGCGAAGGAGGGACCTCTGCCTGCCTGCCCAGCCCGGGCAGGCAACCTTTACATTAGTGTCAGACGGACCGTTGAAGATGGACTTGAAGATGGACAGCCTGGAAGACAGTCAGCTTTCCGAAGGGTTAAGGGAAGTTGATAGACGGAAGACAGGGGTCTCAAGAATGTGGCACAACAAGATTTGTAAGTAGCAGCACAAAACTTTTTACTTTCACATCTTTTGGTTTGACCTTTCCCTACTTTTTTCCATAATGTCGGAGTTAGATATCGCTACTGGATTCGAGACCGAGGGCCAAACCGTCAATTCTAGTAATATGTACCCAGTGCAATTTACCTGGGTGCTTTGCCCCGTGCTCTGAGTCACATCCGGTATGGTTTGCCGTAAAAAAGAGCATTACGCCAGCAAGTGCAAAGAGCGTGACTGGCTGAGACGTCAAAAACCTTGGGTACCCCGTAAACCTTGGTGATTTTTTAAGGTTATGCCAGAAGAGACATAAGGATTTTTGCTGTAAATAAAGAATTGTATAGAGCAAATGTCTTAGGACGAGAAAGGACGATAGGAGTAAGGCATAATGTAGGTTTCAAGATCATGGATAAGCCACAAATACTGGGACCTGTAATCTGGAGAGTGTGACGCCCAAGGCAAACAACAGGTCCTAGTTAGGTCTTTAAGATAGGTTTAAGCCGTTTACGGTGCCGAAGGCTTAAAAATAGGTCAAATACTCAGAACGGTATTATTTGATTAGGTTTGACTTACTTCACCTCATGCAACATTGTCTCAAATCAGCCAAAGTGCTGAGATACCACACGGATGCGAGACGCGTCATTGGCGGTGACATCGTCAGTTAAGCCGCTCCTCTTCCCTCGAGAAACAGTGTTCATGATATCAGTAAAACCACCAGTAATAGCTGACCAAATGAAAGAAGTGACACAGCGGGACAGTCTATCAGATGTTGGAAATTATGTGCATGAAAAGGAGTTAAAGGGATTTTTATTTGTATGGCATGCCTGTGTCTGGGAAGCTGGAGGATTATTGTAGAGCATAGGTGGGGATGATGTAGCGCCTGTGGCTACGAAAATGTTAGGTTCTTGTTCAGTGCAGGTGAACCTGTTATACTGCCTGTAGCTGGGTCGGTGGTATCGGAGAGCTCTTGAAGTGAGACAACTGGATTATTTGTTTTCTCTCACAGTGAGAGGTATCTGTTTGTTGAGAAATTAAGGTTTATTGTGAAGTACTAGAGATTTATTATAAAAATGAGAAGTTACAAGTATAAGTATTGTGGAGCATTACGTACGTTTATTGTGAGGAAGTAAGTTCAGGTAGATTCCCATGTCACGATGTCTTGAGGCCGCAACCAAAACAACTTCACCATGGATCACCTACTGGTGTGAATAAAGTTTTGCTAATTACTAAAGTACAAGAATGTGGAGCAAAAGAACAGAGTGCAAACCACAGAGTTCACACAGATTAGTATCGCTAAGCAATAGCGCAGTGCTCAGATCATCCTGTTTGCAAGGTCAGTTTTGTTCCACCTAGGTTACATTTCATTGTTTGCTAGGTCACACTGATAAAGTAACAGTGTAGCTTAACGGAAAGAGAAGTATACAGGTCACGAAGTGAGTGGTTTTCCTAATGTTAGAGCCGGACAGTGGGTCATATTGTTTGTGTACCTTGTGTTATAGTTGAATGTGGCGTAACTCATAGGCGGATGTGGGAGACGCGATTTTAGTATCAGGAAATAAGAAGGTTAGAATGCTTTCCTAATTCCCGTTATCCCCCCACGAGAGGAATGACATACAGGTAGCTGCTAACAGGACTGAAAGTGAACTAATATAACCAATGTGCAAATGCGAACACATGGAGTCAGTTGTTGTGAGAAGGTGTATGTAGTCGCTAGTGAAGGCAGATAACAAATGTACCATGTGATACCATGAGTGGAGGAGCAAATATGAAGTGTAAAACTCTAAATTATGTAGTGTTTTTATTTCAGTAAAATTCGAGGCCGAATTTTCTTCGTGGAGGGGAGGAGACTGTAATGGGATAAAATTATATGAAGAACTTGAAGCATACGTTAGAGCGCAGAACTGCAACGAGGCTGCAGCCAGATAGCAGATGCTGGTCACTGAACTGCGCGATCGGGCTATCGCGTCGTCGGACCAGGAGCCTCGAAATCAGGCCAGAAGCCGCGTACATCGGTCGCAGCCGATCACCGCTCCTGATTGATCACCACCTCTCAGCAGGGGCAAGGCTTACGTGACCCCGTCCCGCATATCAATGCCATGGGGGCAACCTTTGAGAAGCCGCTTCGGCTCTACTGCCTTCTGCGTCGTCCTCGATTACGCTAGTCCCCGGTCATTCCCCTGTTCCAGATGGTTCGCAATGGTCGACAAACGCATCCCTTACGTGAATTCAGCGCCGGGAAGCAGCATTTAAACGCTGGCCCAGCCGATTACCTCATGTTCGGGCACGTCGGAATATTAAGAGATAACTCTGTACCGTGCCAGACAATGGAACGTAAACGGAATAATTTCTGAACTGTATGAATTAGTAAAGAACTAATAAGTAGTTGTTGTATCTTCACCAGGCCCGCCTCTGATGACGTCCACAAGCCCATCTTTAACAGAGAACCCAGCCTACACCTAGATATCTTACCTCTTTCACCTTTGCAAGGGTAATTCAAAATAATCTAGACTCATTCAAGTGATGGTGTAAAATGTTTGTTTGGAGGTAATCTTAATATGATTGTATTCATGGATACATCAAATCACGGAACTTTTTGTTCCATTGATCTCCAGTAACAATATTACCAGAAAAACGGAGAAGGCATATTGCGTGATCGAGTTCTGCAAGAGAGAGTGGGCAACTGCAGCGTGTCGGAGGTTCAGGATCACATTTAACAGAACTCCACCTACTAGACAGTTCATTTAGGAATGAGTAGAGGCATTTAAGGAAACATGATTTGTTTGTAAAGGTGGACGTATCAGGCTATCTGGGGCTGAACTGTATGAATCCACACACTTTGATGTGAGTGTGAGCCGAAATGGACTATAGAATGTACGTGCGTTGTGTAACTAATGGTTCACTCATTGAATATTTGTGAACATGACACAAAGAACTTCTGAGTTGCTGTTTCTTCACATTTCATTGAATAATACCTCATCTCAATACAAACATTATTTACAATCACTTGAAAGTGTCTAGATAATTTTCATTTTATTCCTGAGAAATTGACAAACGTTATAACGACATCAGGGATGGAAGAGTTTTAAAATGATGTGAGAATCCGATATACCGTATGGTTGTATGGGGTGAGTCAGATAAGATGTAAATCACTAAAATTTTCGAGATCATTAAATTGTGGCTATTCTTATTTCACTCCAGTGAACTGGAGGAAAGTTATCGTTAAAAGACATGTAACCTATTGTCACAGGAATATTAATTATAGACCTGTCCAAATCAGTTTCATTTTTAATTTCAGATTGAACTAAACTGAATATAACGACTTACCACTCTCCTAATAACGGTACGCAGTTGAGGAGAAGTGAGACTGAATAGAAAAGAAAAATATTGCATTTCATAAACAGACTGAATTATGTGTCACTCAGAAGTTCATGTTATCATATCTGATAAGAAAATACAGCACGTCGTTTCGTGCGGAACCGCAATGTTGTGCGAGCGACAAGCGTTCTGCAGACGGGAAGGGAAGGAAACGGAGCAATACATTCTATCTGTACAGCATTTGCGTATTAAGAAATGTGTCGCAGTAAAAGAGGAGTAACACTGCAACGAGCAGAATATTTGGTATGGCGGCTGTAACTCGAAACCTAACACAGAAGCTGAAGATTTTAACCCAGTATTTTCCCACTTTGTACAGAATCAAATTCCACAGTGACTTACGTCACTTCACCAGCAGTTTTCTCATCGCGATTAAGAACAGCGCATGGAATTCTGCTCTAAATTGAAGTGTAATATCGGGCCAATAAGCCGTCTCCTCATGGAACTAGCCATCCCGATGAAACAACGTTCAGCAGACATGGATATGGAGTGGGAAAAATATGAATGATTTGATTGTTAATAAATCATAGTGGCTGATGAAGGTTGAAAATGAGAATGGGGCTTGTGAAGGTTTTTTGAGCAACCATTGGTAACTATGTAATCGATTTTGGTTCACTAAAAAAATTGTTGAATATACTATCATTAACTACTGAAACGTTGCCGGGTCTCCCAGAGGAAGTGCCTGTATAATGAGAAATACATAGATATACATGGTACCGCATCGGCTCGTTACTCCTTTGTGCCAAGAAAACACTTTATCGAACTGCTTACAGGTCGCTGCATAGCGCATAGAAGTACTATCAAATGGTCCGCACGTTCCCTTTGACACAATTAGCTTTTTTAGTCTGCTTCATGCCTAAAGGTTGAGTACATCGAAAGGCCTCGATGACTCCAGACGACTGAAAACATCAGTTTTCGCAATATGTACACCCATATCAAGGAGAACTCTTCAGTTTGTCCTTTTCCCGTTTCACTAACGGCTGCAAAGTGATGTTGTGGTGAACTGTGTGCATTTATAGCACTTAATAGCATAAATCGATGTTAGAAAAATCTAAATACATTTGCTACTTTTTATTTACATTTCGAAATAAAGGTTTTATGTTATTAGTGGATTTTCTTTATACCTTCACATTTTGTTATATATACCCATTGAGTCTGCGACATTTAGTTTTGTTGCAAAGTGCCGAAGGACACATAAGTAGAGATGTAGAGTAGTAAGCTTAAAGATTATTCCAAGAAACCACTTCCTATAATTTCCATTTGACTTGTCGGCATCCAAGTGTGACTGTTATCAGCTAAAAACGATACTTTTCGCCTTTATTTCAGAATTATTACTACGAGTAGTCTCGCTTAACCACATCAAGGTGGAATAACGTTTCAGCTGACGATGATTTTTCGACGTGAGGTCATTAAACTCGCTGTCCTGAGGATTAGAACAGAGAAATCCTATGTTCTGAATACTGCAATTTTTCAGAATAAAATTCTGACATCTGTTGCACAATTTGTTTTATTTCGCTTTACCGGTTTCAGCAGATTAATCCGTCATATTCGGGAACTTAGTACTGGTGTAACAGCCGGCCGCGGTGGTCTCGCGGTTCTAGGCGCTCAGTCCGGAACCGCTCGATGCTACGGTCGCAGGTTCGAATCCTGCCTCGGGCATGGGTGTGTGTGATGTCCTTAGGTTAGTTAGGTTTAAGTAGTTCTAAGTTCTAGGGGACTGATGACCACAGATGTTAAGTCCCATAGTGCTCAGAGCCATTTGAACCTTTTTTTTTTTTACTGGTGTAACAGATGTCAATATCTTCTTCACAGAAGATATAGAGTATGTACGTAAAATTGATTCATTTAGCTCAAATTATCAGTCTGTCTTTATAATTATTACGTACAATGTTTACGTTTCAGGACATGTCATGGCATTCTGCTTTTGTGAAGAAGATATTGACATCTATTAAACCTATATAAAGCTTCTGAAGATGACAGATTAATCTGTTGCAGCCGATAAAGCCAAATAAAAGTAGTTGGGCAACTGGCGACTGAATTTAACGTGTTGAATACATATCGCAGTTGCTGAGAAAATAACTGCTATGAATAAAATCATACCGAAATATTTACAGAAAAATGTTGTGGTAAGGACTATGGCAACTAATGCTGTACAATCGTAGTAAAGTATTGAGATGTCCAACTTACTCTGTTATTGAACATCTCATGACTTTATTGCGATTGCACAGCATTGGCTGCCAATTAATAACATAAAAAGGGCCTCAGACAGGATTTTATGTCCTGTATATCATGGACTATGGGACCAAACTGCCGAGGTCATCGGTCCCTAGGCTTACGCACTACTTAATCTAACGTAAACTAACTTACGCTAAGGACAACACACACAGCCAATCCCGAGGGAGGACTCGAACCTACAACGGGGGGAGCCACGCGAACCGTGTCAAGGCGCTCCAAACCGCAAGGCTACCCCGCACGGCGAAATATTTACAGATATTTACGGTATATTAGTATCTCTAAGAGCACAGTGCTAGCAGTAAAAATTACTGCAAATAGATTTGGGGATAAGAGATATCTCCACAATTATCACAACCATGTGAAAACCTGCACATCATTAAGTAAAGGGAATTTCCAATTTTGCTATTCGTCTTGTAACATCCTTGGGATGGAATACTATGGATCGTCAGGTGAAAGAGAATTAATAGCATTACTACTGAAACATAATTTGTGCTATTCTACTAGTGGTAGGAACTTCCCCTTTCGTGGATTTTCTGATCCTCAGCACAGACTATGTTTAGGTGTTAATTATTGTTCGACTAATTTGGAATATACTATCGTGGGCTTTAGGATCCTCCACTTCTTATGATTTGATGTGATTAAACGTCTTTCCACTCTTTATTTTGAAAGGTATGTCAACAATATTGCTCACTGGTACTTCTCATGTTGATAGCTGTTTGATGAGTACACGTAATAGACTTTGCTTTGGTAAGTTCGTGCCAGAAGACAGAGCTATTTGGCTCTGAAAGTGACAGCGTATATATTTAACATCAATAATTACAGCTGAGTGGTTAAACCAAAGGAAAGTGGTGGAATATAAAATTTTTATCTTTCCTCAGTAAATATTGTAACTCACCTGCATGTATGTGTACTGTTCTTTCCTCCACAGCTTAGTTTCATTCCCAGCAATCTCAGAAAGAAGGCTGAAGACGTGCACGTCCTTTGTGTCTATGTCTGCCGTGGAAGGACGCACCAAAACAACTTTCCTTGCAGCTAAGGCGTCTTTCAAAAGCGTCTCGCAGTCTCGCTCGGGGTCACAGTTTCTGCGTACACACAGTGCTCTTTCGTGCCACAGCGCAGCTCGTCGAACAGTGAAACAAGTCTCTTCTTTTTCGTCCTGTAAAGGTCTCCCTTTTTTGCTTGTGGCCTCGTGCGAAATTGTGATACTGCGTCACCGCGCTGCTTTCCTCCTTGCTGTATCAGTTCCCTTAAAAAGTCTTCAGTACTCACTATATGTATTGGCGCCATCTGTGTGAAATTCATAGTCTTCAACAGAGAAAGGCGGAAACAAACTTTTACCACAAATGGTTAACCAATCATTGCATACGTGACCTGATATATTAATTTTTTGTTAGAAGATCGCTAGTCGACTTAAGTTATTCAGTAAACAGAGCACAGTGAGAGTGTTAAGCGCCGGTGGCAATTACGAACGTTGTACAATAATATGTACAATGAAGAGTTATTTGGAAAAAAAGGAAATCTCATTGACTGGAGTAGAATTGCCTTCAGAGATGAAGCCGATGACCTACGAAGACGTGCCAGAAGACACCCCCAACAACGGTTGTATACCAACGTGACTGTTGCCCACCATACGGCCCGACAGCCAAGAGTGACAGTCTCGGGTGCCATTTCTTCTCATAGCAGAACCCATTTGGTTGTGATGCGCGGCACCCTTCAGCACAGCGGTACTTCGACGTTATTCGATGACCCGTTCTCCGCCCGTCATGGCAAGCTGCCCTAACCCTACCTTCGCCAACAGAATCGCCGGTCTCTCCCCAACTGAGAACGTTTGGAGCATTATGGGAAGGGCCCTCCAACAAGATCGTGATTTTGAAAATCTGTCTCGCCAGTCGGACAGAATTTGGCGTGATATCCCTTAGTAAGACCTCGAACAACTCGACCAATCAATGCCAAGCCGAATAACTGCTTGCAAAAGAACCAGAAATGGACCAATGCGTTACTGACTTGCTTAGTTTGTTAGGTTCCTTCTGTTGAATAAATCATCCAATTTTTCTGAGCTTCTAATCATTTATTTGTCTGTACATGTACATCACATCTACTGATTTCCGTCCCATTCGGATACTTCCTTTGTGGTGCGTCGTTTAGTTTTGTCTTATAGAGATTTATTAGTATGTGAATAAAAGTTAAATAATTATTCGTATTTTCCTTGTTTACAGTGTCTTTCTCTGTAGCTAAATTGTCAGTGCGTCTAGTTACTGTGAGGAGGTCCCGAGCTCGATTACCAGTACTGCCAGGGATTTTTACTTGGTAGGAGAACTGGAACGGTGTACACTCACCCTCTTAATGCTAACTACGGAGCTACTTTAGAGAGAAATAGCGCCTCCAATGTCAAGAAAGCCTACGGTGGCCGGGAGAACGGTGCACTGGTACGTGGGCTTTCCGACTGTGGTGTTTCCGACCCTTTTGTAGGTGCCGCAAGCACAATGGGACTTCCGACCAACCAGTTTTGCGCAGTAGGTTTTCCAGTCAGATGATCTCCCATTAATGCTTTACACCAGTCGTTCACGAGCGGCGTATGTGTTTTCTCCGTCAGTCAGGCAGTGTCCTTTCTAATGGCCTTCGTTTCCCAATAGATTCCTTGATCTAAGCTAATTGAGTTCTGTTCATTGTGAGTAATAGATATAATGACAACAACGGTAAAGGAGCCATGTTTTCTCGAGGACAGCCCTCGCTACTGGGTGCGCAGGAAATGTGATCAGTATATGAATTGGTTGTGCGTGAATTCCGAATAGTGTAAGTGGCGAGATCGTTTCAAAATTGCAAATGACAGAACCATGGCTGAAGAGGGACGTTCTTGCCCTCCTGATGATGTAGCTGTGCAGATTAAGAAACGAATGCATAATTGCAGGAAAAGAGTCCACCAAGAAAACAGTGCCTGTTTTCCAAATGTTTCAAGAGGAATTTCAAGGTTTGAAAGACAAACGCTTAGATCCAAACTATGAGAATTCCAAGAATGTATTGTGTAAATCAAGAAGGGGAGCTACTGGAACGACCCAGTACCTGGCACTAGTTCGGAGAATAGCTGAGCGAAGTAATTTTTAAGTTCATCATCCCAGTATTCTGCCCAAAGGCAGGTTTTCACATGATGACTTTCCATGCTCTACTGTCTTCCGTTATCTCTTCAGATTCTCGTAATTTCCGCGTAAAAAAACATTTTGCTTTGTATAATCACAGATGCTTCACTTACCTGTTTAATATCACTAGTATATCATATCGGTACATAACCTAGGACCGACTAAAGACAAGATCCTTTTGTTCAGCCACATATTTGGAACGTGACACCGCAGGTTATTGATCAGTTTCTTTTCTTTTATGATCATCTGTCATAATTTGTATATAGTTCATTAATTAATGTATCACATATGTCGTCTTAGTTAAATAATCTTACATCACATGTACATAATCCCTCTTGTTTTATTCCTAAATCTAACATTAACATTTTTCATTTCTAGAAATGGAGATACTCTGTAGACTCGCTCGTTTAAAATCTTTGATCCAACAAAATGTCACTGCACCACTTATTTATTTTTGTACCTCATGATGCCGTAACAGCCAAAACCTGGTTTATAAAATAAATATTAGATATTGTAGAATGTTACACCAGTTTCGTGGGTGTTTCCATTCATAATCTACTAGAAATCCTTGGATGTTATAGAAGATATTGAATTTAATCGACATCAGGAGAAAATATAAAAATACAGCAAACGAAGCTTGTGAATAAGATAGCAGATGCCTAACAGTTGACACTGACAGAAAGAGCAAAATGGCTATTCAGGAATGGCTAGTGGAAAAATGTAAGGCTGTGGAAGCGTGCATAACTAAGGAAAAACCATTTGTAAGAAACATAAAAGAGGCCTTTCGAGAACTTGAAGGCAAGATGAAGGGAAGTAGGTGCTTAGAAAGGGAAAAGGGATCAGAGTTTAATAAGTCAGAATTGTAAAATACTGACACGAATTACTTAAGAAGAATGGGAAATGCCAGTAGAATCTGACCTCGGGGAAGATCAGTTTGGGTTTCGGAGATATGGACAACGCGCAGCACAGGTAAACGGCCACTTTTTGAAACCCATAACTGTCTCCAATTGCGACGCAGAAATTTGGAATTTGGTCAATGCTGCCTACGTCCTCCCTCTGTAACGGTGAAAAGCCTAGCGCCCTGCGATGCGTCAGATAGCATGTGTCGACACATGCGAATAAAAGGCACACCTCAGAAATTCATGTGAGTTTTAAGGTGGGTTGATGTTGTCGCTTCGGCACCAAATTTCACCGCAATTTCGCCCAACGCTACTGTGGACTTGTCATACAATGCGAAGATACCACACCATTCCAATAAGTGTTATTCGACCTCATACTACTGCGATGGCATATTAAACACTTTGGTCGTTCTTAAATGATACCAATAGTAAAGCAGTTCCCATTCGCCTCTGAATGATGTTGTTTCTCCACTTTATCTTTTTGGGTGCGCAGATGCCATAGTACTCCTTATGCAGAACTTAAATCTCGTATAGCGCAAGTAGTACTGTTAGCAAACTGTTTGGCGTGTGACAAGTTTACTGTCTAGCTTTAGCAACGTCCGATGGAGCGTTCCTGTTCCTTTTCCTCCTCGCCCCGCTGTCCCACTCGCCACTGCGCTCAGAGCGCCAGGCAGAAGCGCGGCCTGGTCCATAACAACAACAAACTAGCCCCAGTTGATTCATATGGAGATGGTTCAAACGGCTCTTAGCACTGTGGAATTTAACTTCTGAGGTCATCAGTCCCCTAGAACTTAGAACTACTTAAACCTAACTAACCTAAGGACATCACACACATCCATGCCCGAGGCAGGATTCGAAAATTGCGACAGTAGTGGTCGCGCGGTTACCGACTGTAGCGCCTAGAACCGCTCGGGCACATCGACCGGCTGAGATGGAGATAGGAGTAGCTCACACATCAACAAGAAAGTGATACGTCGCTTTACGTGCAGACCTGGTGGACATAGTTGTCCTTTGCAGTCGGCTGCAGCTCCTACTGCAGCCTTAGAAGCAAGTATGTCTCCATCGCTTCTGGTTCATTCTTGGAATCGGAATTGTTCGTCCACGACACAAAATAAGAAGCCGTAGAGCAAACTCTCCGCCAATTACTGCTTTATGGTAGTATTATAGTATGTCTAATCTTGCACTAGAGACTGCAAGTGTTGAATTGATTACTTACGAAATGTTGCAGCAGATGTAATAAAGGGACATCCCACTGTATGTTCAGCGATCCTCACAGAAATACGGTGATAATCCGGTGTGATTCAAAACTTGTTGACGTGTCAGTGGTCCTCGACCTACTAGTTTCATCTCAATGGATATATCAGATAATGCTGGGTGTCTCCGCAACGGTATTCCACAGCACGAGCTTGCGCCTCTAACTGGCGTCTGTTATCTGGTGGAGAGAGGACCACTGTGAAAGTCGCCTGGAGCCAGTCGATGGCCGTTTGAAGTCGTCACTGAGCGAATGGAAACTCATGGTGTTGCTTATGACAGTTCAATTATCTGCTTATAGTGCCATTTCGACGCTCGGCATTTGTGTGAGTTCATACTGTATAAAAACGATTAATCCAACTGTGGAGCCCTGTGAAATATACTACGAACTCTCGTAGCTTTTGTAAGGTCGTCTCACTCACGTTGCCACTTATTTGTCTTGCAGAAGTTTAGGCTGATTTTTCTGAACTGCAATATCGAATGAAACAGTGGAGAAATAAAAAAGGCAATAAATAAGATATTACGCTATCTGTTACATGTAAGTGTCCATCATTCATTACGGCATCCCGACTACTGCGCTTTAACGTAGAGTGAAGTTCTATAAAAGGCAGTATATGGAGAACAAGTCCTCCTTCCCAAACTGAACGTACATGGACGTGAGCATAATACATTGCTTTGGTTACTCCTTTCATCGAAATGTAGGGACCCAATCTCGTTTATCGTGACGGTTCCAGTGAATCGAACCACTCTGTTGATTGGAGGACTTCGCCTGAATGCCATCTGTTTGAGCTGTAGCGTTATGAAGAAGAGACAGATTAAATGACACGCATTTTGTTTTTGTGTAGTCATGCTTTAAACTCTGGAATGATGATTTCTGGTGTTTTTAGGGCGCTTATCATTAATATGAAACTGATTTGAATCTAGAAATTGAATATGATGATACGGTGAATTTTATGAGTTCGGGCAACTTGATAGGACGTTATTTTCGTTGAAACAGAGTGCATAACCACCATAAATCATCTAAATGATAATATTATACCAGGATTGTTTTCATTTGGCTTTCGTTTACTTTGCTACCTTTACTGTACAGTTACGACTATTACGACTATGAAGCCATTTTCAAATATGTGGCTGGAACACATATCAGTGCCGCATAATTAAACATATCACAACCATAGGCTATAGTGCTGAGAGAGTTTAAAATGAGAGCTATTCTTAGCAAAATGGCTTTGTGTGTGACAAAACTGAACTCAAATCAAGTAGAGGACAGTGCTAGATTTGGTACACGTTTTAGACTTTCGTCTCTACCCACCCCAGTAACAGAAGTTTAATGTATTTTTTTATTCTATTTTTAAATGATGGTGTTCCTTTTTCGTGTGCTCCAGGCTTTTTCTGAAATTATAGAAGTTACACCGGAAAAAATATTTTTCCAAATGTGAAAATATGTTCCAATATATAACATTACCAAGTACCGAGGACCAAATGTACTAAAATTTAAAAACGTTGAAATCCTGAAAATCATGTAAATATTGTATTTTGTCGTATACCTGTTACATTGTTAAGTTACTACACATCAATAGACAGTAACTGTAAGCAAATTAAGCAGGTGTATTATCAACAACCAGTTACAAGTTAAACACATTTTGAAATAGAATCTGTTGAAAAGTAGCACAAGTTTACATTTCCATGGCAGTTAAAATCATTAATCCATTAAAGAAACTCAGTTATTTAGCAAACGTCATTCTTCTGTTTTAAGGCACAAGATGGTGCATGACAGACGAAGTACGGCTTACGTGTCGACAACTTATGTAAATAGTTCTAAATTATATGGCATTTTTCTCACCATAAAATTTTGTAACTGAAGAATTAACAATATCCTCCAAATAGCATTCATTTATTATACTGCACTTAAATGTGTGC
Source organism: Schistocerca gregaria (assembly GCF_023897955.1). NCBI lineage: Eukaryota > Metazoa > Arthropoda > Insecta > Orthoptera > Acrididae > Schistocerca > Schistocerca gregaria. The sequence goes on from NC_064931.1 coordinate 279,817,685, forward strand.
AACTCGAAAGCTTTACAAATCCTCCACAAAACACATAATGTCCAACAGCAAAACCTGTAGATAGTGTCGGCAACTCTTTGTGGCCCTCTCTAGTGGGAATTTCTTCATTTGAGTCTAAAATCCGTCAGTCGACTGAAGAACCGACCAAAAAAACATCATGTGTTCATCGGTACAGTATCCTCAACCCCCAAAAACCTCCATTACAATTAAAAGGCAACATCATAACATAAACAGGTCATGGCAGGACATCATCAGACATCACAGTGAAAGTCATGCCAATAGGTGTGAGTACCACAGTAGTTTATCGAACAGTACCACTTAGAACTGTATGGATCTAAGTAGACTGCCAAAATATTAATGACCCCCCCCCCCCCAAAAAAATATATATATATATATTACGCTAATACTGTGTAACAACTCCTTATGTTTTGATAATGGATTCAATTCGACGAGGAAAGGAATTAACTTTCTTCAAATGTGCCATACACTTCTGAAGAATTCATTGATGATTAGCAGGAGAGCCAACACAGGGTCACTAAAGGAGACCGAAATGCACCCGTTTTTGCTCACGCAGGCTGGCGTGAGGTCTGGAACATGACAAGGGAATTAGAATTGAGAAAAACGGACGTAGCTGGTGGAATACTTAACTTTAATCCATTAATGACGAACGTCGCTCTGGACGGTACATGATGCACAATATCAATAATAACTGATAATGGCGCCTTGCTAGGTCGTAGCAAATGACGTAGCTGAAGGCTACGCAAACTATCGTCTCGGCAAATGAGAGCGTAGAAGTCAGTAAACCATCGCTAGCAAAGTCGGCTGTACAACTGGGGCGAGTGCTAGGAAGTCTCTCTAGACCTGCCGTGTGGCGGCGCTCGGTCTGCAATCACTGGTAGTGGCGACCCGCGGGTCCAACGTATACTACCGGACCGCGGCCGATTTAAAGGCTACCACCTAGCAAGTGTGGTTTCTGGCGGTGACACCACAATTAGATCCCGTAGAGCAACGAAATTGTTGCGATGCTGACTGCTATGTTTCTCTCGTTATTGCAGATAGTGCCAGTCATGGTCTGTGAATTAAAATAGGCTGATTTTGCGGGCCAGCCATGTTGCGCTAGGGTGTCTGAGTGATCAGAACCGTATTTGTTTAATGCAGTGAACAGGGCTGTTACCTAAATCTACAGCTACATATATACTCAATATGCATGACAAAGAGTACACCAAATCAGTATTATAGATTTTCGTTCCCATTCTGTCCGCATACTGAGCGAGGAAAAGACGGCTCCCTGTGTGTTTCCATAGGCTCCATGTTCTCTATTATCTCATTTTCATGATCCTTAAGTGAAATATATGATGTCACACAATCATCTTCAAATACAGGCTCTCTAAAATTACCCTCCAAGGTTTCGCAAGAACTACCTTGCAAAAACTATGTTGTAAAACTACGTTGTATTTCTTCCGAGATCTTCCATTCCAGTTCCCATAGCATTTCCACACCACTCTCGTTTGGACTATACTGACCTGCTACGATCCACCCAGTGTGTCTCTGAATTCTCTGGGGGTCTGTTGACATGCCTACTTGAAAAAGACTTCAAGCATTGCAGTCATACTCTAGAACTAGTCACACTAGCGTATATAATTTCCTTTACAGATGAAGCGAATCTTACCAAAACTCTCTCAACAAATTAAAGGCTTACGTTTCTCTACCCTAATAATGATTTCATTGATCGTCCCATTCCATATCGAATCTTAGTATTACCTATAAATACCTACACGATGTGATGTGCTCAAGATGTTCTCGACTAACTGGACTACTCTTGGTCACTGAGACTTGAAGTAAAAATCCTGGTACATTTTTATGGTATTTTAATGATTTGGGCCCAAGTCATGGTACGAAAAACAACTGCAGAACATCAGTGAACAACATACTGAGTGAACTACACCTCCCACAGACTGCTGAGTGGACACCTCGTTGAACCGTCGGTGCACTCAATACCTTATATAATTTTAAAAGACGTAAACTCGATGGAGTTTCATTCGCTGTCAGTAGCAACCACTATTGGCATGGAATCCGACTCTCAGTGAGAAGGACGTCACACGCGTCTCCGATTCCTGTCTACTGCTTTTTTATGACCGTTGTTTTTACGCCGTGCCACACGGCTGCGAGTAGCACACCATTACTTGTACAAACGTTGTATGGTACGCTTTGATACCTATATAAATAAGGCAGTTTAATTCACCGTATGTTCATGGACTCGTTCAAACACCACAGCTCCTTTCTGACATTTTTTTCAAATATCCTTGTCAACACATCTTCCTGTACACATTATACATAAATTGTTCTATAAATATTTAGCATTTTCCTCTTCATAAAATTCTGTACATGAAGAACTAACAATACATTCTAAATAGTTTTAATACGAGGGTTGTCTAAAAAGTAAGTTCCGATCGGTCGCTAAATGGAAACCAGAGTGAAAATCAGAAACATTTTATTTGCAAGAGTTAGCTACACTTTCCAGATACTTTTCTACATAGTCGCCGCTCCGACTTAGACATTTGTCGGTGCATTATACCAAATTTCCAACACCATCGTCAGAAGGCAGCCACCTGTGCTTTCCGATAATTCTCTACGCTGGTCTATTATAGGGCGTAGCAATCGCCCACGTGCTGTCTTCGTATTTAGCGTTTCATGTGAACAGAGATGATACTCAGGACGAGCCAATCAGGACCGTGTTGTGGGTTATCGAACACTTCCCATCGAAAAGGCTCCAGGAGCGTCTTCATTGCCCCTGCAGAGGGTGGCTCAGAATTGCCATGAAGAAGGAAGTGCGTGGCAGTTGTGTTAGGTGGGCTGCATTCATTAAGGCGAAGTCTCTCAGTGGGCCCTCCTATATGGCGGAAGACATCGTTATCCTAGGCACCTTTACTCGCTCACACTGCGCTCACAACAGAAAAGAGCGTCTTGATGCGTCTCAGTGGGCCCTCCTATATGGCGGAAGACATCGTTGTCCTAGGCACCTTTACTCGCACACACTGCGCTCACAACAGAAAAGAGCGTCTTGATGCGATGGTCATACTAGAGACACTACCCAACACATTTGCGCTAAGCTTCATCGGGTTTTCGCTGTGGTGTCCATTTCGCGACCGATCAGAACTTACTTACTGGACAACACTTGTATATTATACAAGGGTTAAATGTGTAGAATGCGAAGTATTTACAAATGCAGTACCAAACGACCTCATGTCTAACAACAACCAGACTATAGAAAACGTCAGAATCTGCTTATGGCGGTCACTTCATGTGATTCTGAAATCACTCAGTACACTGAAGTACCGGCCAAAAAAGAAAAAAAAAGTCATGTGTTCCTAAGTACGTTTTCCTTTACGCTGTCCCCTACTACGTACGGCAGGCTGCAGATATCTGACTTGGCGACGGGCTGGTTGTGCTGACGTACGAATTCTCAAATAGCCAGAAATAACATAACTACAGGAAATCTGTATAAACCCATAAATTCGTAAGAAAGAAACGATTGAAATGAAACAATCAGCACACTTATCTGACCCGTATGTTAGAAATGTTGTTAACGTTTCTGAGTAAAACTGTTTGTTACAATAGTAACAAATGTTACAAACTATATATACAGTAAGGTGACAAAAGTCGTTGGATAGGGATATGGAGATGGTGGTAGTATCGCATACTCAAGGTATAAAAGGGCAATGCGTTGGTGGAGCTGTCATTTTTACTCAGGTGATTTATGTGAAACGCTTTCCGACGTGATTTTGGCCTCAAATTTACAGACTTTGAACGCGGAATGGTAGTTGGACACAAGACGCATGGGACATTCCATTTCGGAAATCTTTAGAGGATACAGTATTCCAAGATCCACAGCGTCAAGAGTGTGCCGAAAATACCAAATTTCAGGCATTACCTCTCACCATAGGCAACGCAGTGGCCGACTACCTTCACTTAACGACTGAGAGCAGTAGCGTTTTCGTAGGGTTGTCGGTACTAACAGACAAGCAGTGCCGCTGAAATAACTGCATAAAGCATTGTGAGAGGTACGAAGAACGCATTCGACAGGACTGCATGGCGAAATTTGGTGTTAAGGGAGTATGGCAGCAGCTGACCAAAATGAATGCGTATGGTAACAGCGCAACATCGACGGCAGTGCCTTTCCTGAGCTCGTGCCATATTGGTTGGAACCGAGGTGGCCTCGTCAGATGAGTCCCGATTTCAGCTGGCACGAACTGATGGTGGGGTTCGAGGGTGCTATTCAAAGACCATGTGCATGCATGCACGGACTTCATGGCCGGCTGGAGTGGCCGAGCGGTTCTAGACGCTACAGTCTGGAACCGCGCGACTGCTATGGACGCAGGTTCGAATCCTGCCTCGGGCATGGATGTGTGTGATGTCCTTAGGTTAGTTAGGTTTAAGTAGTTCTAAGTTGTAGGGAACTGATGACCTCAGTACTTAATTCCCATAGTGTTCAGAGCCATTTGAACCTTTTTTTTGTCTTCGTTGTTGTAGTTTATATGGATAGTAATACAGCGTGGTACTGGGCCACGATTGTTCGCGATTGGTTTCAAGAACATTCTGGACAATCGAAGGAAATGATTTAGGCGCCCGTCGAAAATTTATGGTACCTAATGGAGCGGTCGGTTGACATACAAAATACTGCGCTGTCAACACTTTCGCAATTATGGACGACTGTAGAGGCAGCATGGCCCACTATTTCTGCAGGAGACTTCCCACGACTTGTTAAGTCCATGCCACGTCGAGATGCTGCACTAAGCCGCGCAAAAGGAGGTATTCCATAACTTTTGTCATCTCAACGTAGATATCATATGTCATCTGAAACAGCATGAAGTCATAAATAAAATTAGGATATTTAACAAATCAGAAAACGAATTAGATATTTCATTATAAATAACGTACTAAATAATTGTCTCCGATGTGCCAAAGGAAGAGATCTCCACAGCTAAATGAAGATATTAGCTTTTGCATTTATACTGTCTACATTAGTTCTTATGTTCATTTAATAATAAATTTGTGAATCAACGTTCGTAAAATATGGATCTGAGCAACGTAGTGATGGGCTGGCGAATAGAATATAAGATGCTCACTTGACTAGCTGTCGCCGTTCTGGTTACTTCAAAGTATAAAAATGTAATTTAATGTTAGATATTTGCCAATGCATAACTAAAAGGAAATTATACTCGTTTTCTATAGGTCAAACTTGAATGTAGAATATTTAAAACTCTGCCCGTGAAATGGTGGTCAGGTACGCAGTTACTTTTTTGACTTAATCTGTCAGTAACATGGCAATGTTTTAAGCAAGCGAGCAGAGAGTATTTGGGGGAGGGGTCTTTTAATACTCCCGTCTGATTGGGTAAGGTTGGTAAGGTCTCGCATGGTCGTGATCCGCATGTATTTAAATGATGGTGTGGTGTGCATTTATTTTAGACTTAGGCACATATCAGTGCAACAATTTTCAGCTTTGGGAACGTCAAATAATTCAGTTCCATTATGGATGTCTGTAACTGAATCGTGCTTTAAAAAATTAGTTATTGTGGATATATTAGAGTGAACTGGTTAAATGTTATCAGTTTGTTCAAATTAACGATTTTGTGCACTGCACAGTGCCTTTGGCATGCATGAGTCACTGCCAGTGTACGCTGCGCTTGCTCTGCTGGGTTAGTTATTTCAAATTTTATTTATTACACACTCCTGGAAATTGAAATAAGAACACCGTGAATTCATTGCCCCAGGAAGGGGAAACTTTATTGACACATTCCTGGGGTCAGATACATCACATGATCACACTGACAGAACCACAGGCACATAGACACAGGCAACAGAGCATGCACAATGTCGGCACTAGTACAGTGTATATCCACCTTTCGCAGCAATGCAGGCTGCTATTCTCCCATGGAGACGATCGTAGTGATGCTGGATGTAGTCCTGTGGAACGGCTTGCCATGCCATTTCCACCTGGCGCCTCAGTTGGACTAGCGTTCGTGCTGGACGTGCAGACCGCGTGAGACGACGCTTCATCCAGTCCCAAACATGCTCAATGGGGGACAGATCCGGAGATCTTGCTGGCCAGGGTAGTTGATTTACACCTTCTAGAGCACGTTGGGTGGCACGGGATACATGCGGACGTGCATTGTCCAGTTGGAACAGCAAGTTCCCTTGCCGGTCTAGGAATGGTAGAACGATGGGTTCGATGACGGTTTGGATGTACCGTACACTATTCAGTGTCCCCTCGACGATCACCAGAGGTGTACGGCTAGTGTAGGAGATCGCTCCCCACACCATGATGCCTGGTGTTGGCCCTGTGTGCCTCGGTCGTATGCAGTCCTGATTGTGGCGCTCACCTGCATGGCGCCAAACACGCATACGACCATCATTGGCACCAAGGCAGAAGCGACTCTCATCGCTGAAGACGACACGTCTCCATTCGTCCCTCCATTCACGCCTGTCGCGACACCACTGGAGGCGGGCTGCACGATGTTGGGGCGTGATCGGAAGACGGCCTAACGGTGTGCGGGACCGTAGCCCAGCTTCATGGAGACGGTTGCGAATGGTCCTCGCCGATACCCCAGGAGCAACAGTGTCCCTAATTTGCTGGGAAGTGGCGGTGCGGTCCCCTACGGCACTGCGTAGGATCCTACGGTCTTGGCGTGCATCCGTGCGTCGCTGCGGCCCGGTCCCAGCTCGACGGGCACGTGCACCTTCCGCCGACCACTGGCAACAACATCGATGTACTGTGGAGTCCTCACGCCCCACGTGTTGAGCAATTCGGCGGTACGTCCACCCGGCCTCCCGCATGCCCACTATACGCCCTCGCTCAAAGTCCGTCAACTTCACATACGGTTCACGTCCACGCTGTCGCGGCATGCTACCAGTGTTAAAGACTGCGATGGAGCTCCGTATACCACGGCAAACTGGCTGACACTGACGGCGGCGGTGCACAAATGCTGCGCAGCTAGCGCCATTCGACGGCCAACACCGCGGTTCCTGGTGTGTCCGCTGTGCCGTGCGTGTGATCATTGCTTGCACAGCCCTCTCGCAGTGTCCGGACCAAGTATGGTGGGTCTGAAACACCGGTGTCAATGTGTTCTTTTTTCCATTTCCAGGAGTGTAATATTAGTGTGTGTAAGGTCACTATTCAATATAGCTTCTTTTCATGTGGTAAATAAAACTGAGAATGAATATTAATCCTGTGGTAAGGGAACATTTTGATTGTCAAGGACAGTTCCAATATTTTAGTATCAAATGAGTAATATTTATTTGTGCTTTGTAATTCTTTCATTGGTTGTTCATTAGGTTGGATATTCCTTATTTAAGAGATTTGATAAGACACCAGTGCAGTAGTGCACAAGCACCTAAATTAGAAAATGAACCACTTAATTGATTTATGATTGTGTACTCTCCTTCCACTGGGCGGTTGGTAACAACTAATTAATGTCATCAGATGGTTAATTAACGTCATTTATCTGTTGTCATAAACAACCTGGTACATTGTATTTGGTTCACTTGTTTGAGATAGGACTGTAGTTGAAGTTCATTTCAAGAATCATTTCGACATCTGGTGTCGTAATAAATGTTTAAGGCCTTAGCAATGGACAGTTAATGTGGGGGCTCTTATTTAGAGGCAGTGGAGTAGCAGCAGTAGTAGCAGCAGTGCAATTGTTCTGTACATGTGCACACTTGATGTGGCAGTAGACTGCAGTATATGCTGTACTACAGTGTATATGCCTACTTCGTGCCGCAATGTTTTGTGACTCAGTTTCTGCATCAGAAGTCCATGCCATGTGTCTGTTAAGACACCTATTTCTCAGGAACGGGCAGAAGTATCAAGTTGAAAATTACATCTACAACAAATTTCTATGTGTCCTTGGCGATGTAAATAATTTAAGCTTCTAAGTCACTGGCCGTGCGGGGTATCCGTGCGGTCTGAGGCGCCTTGTCACGGTCCGTGCGGCTCGCCCTGTCGGAGGTTCGAGCCCTCCCTCGGGCATGGGTGTTTGTGTTGTCCTTAGCGTAAGTTAGTTTAAGTTAGATTAAGTAGTGAGTAAGCCTAGGGACCGATGACCTCAGCAGTTTGGTCCCATAGTCCTTACCACAAATATATAAATATAATTCAATGCAGTTATATGTCTGAAATACTGTAAATGCAATTTTGGGGATTTCCAACTTCTATTCCTTGTGTGGACTTTCCAGGTGAGCTATCTATACACATTTCAGTCCAGGTTGTCTAACTCTGAAGCGCGTGTCCGGAAACGGAGAGGTCGTGAGATCGAGGCCTGGTCGGAAGTCGGATGTATCACTCTTTGTTTTAACCTAGCCTTGACCTCTCAACGATGTGAGGAGCCCACTTTAAAGTGTAAGTTCCCTTTGTCCGGTTGGGTAACTTGGATACGTTAGGGACATACAAACAGCCAAAGTAATGTCCAGTAGAAAGACTAGCACCAGGCCACTGAGTCACACTAAATTACTGTTATTATTATTATCTATGTACATATTTAACTTGGTACGGGCCCCTCAAAGCACGGCTCCGACTCGCTGTTGTCTGATTTTTTGAAATATGGGGAGGGGCGTAATAAGTCTACATTTGGTTAGGTTTCTGCGAAAGTAAAAGCCATTATGATCTTTAAGACACTGACAGTTCTCCTTAAAAAGTTCTTTTTGTATATTGTGCATTGTTTTCTTGAAGGTTTGTCCAGTTTCTGCCAGTGTCATTTGAGCCTAACGACCTTTCGTATCTGATAATCTCTGAAATCTGTTTCTGGATTGTTGTGATATCATGTGGTCTTGCGAAAATTCTAACATAGCCAAAAATTGATTCTACATTCTATGGTGATATGACATGTGTCACCCCACTATTATGTAGTGTTCGCGTTTCCTCGGTGGTACGATAGTGTTTTGAGGCAGTTTTCATTTTCTCATGATTTGATTTCAGGGTATTCAGAAGGAAAGTGTTATACCTTCTTTTAGGAAATTCTAGGTCATTTTGTGGATTTCGGTTTATTCCGGGTTTCAGCGTGTCATTTTGAAACTTCCCTTTGATTAGAGACTGTAAGGTTGTAACTTCAGTTAGAGACAGAAACAGGTATTCCCTTTTTTGACCTTAGATATATATATTTTTTTGGAAAATAGCAACATGAACTCTTTGAAATACTCCTAAAAATTTTTTTGGCGATTTCCAGTGCCTGTTCCTTGTGTGGGCATACCAGGAAATGGGTTGCCATTAATTTCAAATAGAATTTATCACAGAATCCAATTAATCTCTCATCAGTTTTACTGATTCTCTTGTGAGCATGGTATAATGCTACAACGGTCTTGCATTTCTCTGCTTTGTAAATCTGTATACTGAAGTACTCATTACGTTTTTTAACATCGTAATGCCGACTTCTGGCTGCAGGTTTTTATATAATAATTTCCTTAGTTAATTACTTCGGCGTTGTAAGAGTCTCAGCATAAAAAGAAGAGACAGTGGCCCCACGCAGGGAAGTAAATACGGCATCTTTTACATAATCGTGGAATACCAGAACGAGGTAGGACTGGATCAAATGGTTCAAATGGCTCTGAGCACTATGGGACTTAACTGCTGTGGTCATCAGTCCCCTAGAAATTAGAACTACTTAAACCTAACTAACCTAAGGACAGCACACACATCCATGCCCGAGGCAGGATTCGAATCTGCGACCGTAGCAATCGCTCGATTCAGGACTGGATCTCGAAATAAAAAACCAGAAAAGTGATTCTGAGATATAACGTCCCAAGGCAACTAACATGATGTCAGTTAAGATGAAGTGGTATTACAGCGCTCTTTGCTAAGATTTGAAAGTGACCTGAAGCAAACAAATACATCCAAAAGTATACATTTACTAAAAAAAATTATTTCGTCCAGTAACAACGCATGCGGTAAAATGTTATTCAGATTGGACGACGAGTTTTTTTGTTGAAGGAGGGGAACACTGCCATCGGGGGGCGCCTTTTATTCATGGGTCGTTGAGCATGAGAGGGAGTGTGGCTGGGGTCGACGTGGTGTGCTAGAGGCTGCTTTCTTGGCACCTGGCGACGTTGCTTGCTCCGGGGCCGGCTCTTTTGTCCACGGTTACGCCGCTGCAAAAGAGATACCACTATGTGTCTTTGCTGGTTGTTTTGCCCCACGTGAAGATAGCGAGGAGCCTCCCCGTTTCTCCACAACGTGTTTAAACGACCTCTCAGCCAGCGGGCGCCCTGCCGCAGCTAGTAGCCTCGTTGACACCTGCCGTGCCCGCGGCGAATTTCACGCAGCGCGGCTGCTTGGCACACGAGGCACTGAGCGAGTCGCTTTTGTAGTGTATTTTCTGTTACGTCACTCTGTACGCTTCTGCGTCCTGCTCTCTGTTCACACGGACGCCAGTCTGAGACGTCAGTGTCGTAAACTTGGCTTACTGGTTAGGGCCCCTCATGATGCGTGGGAGGAGACCGTAATTTGTTCTTAAGCAGAGGAAGCAAGCGCTCTTGGGCTGAACGATGTGTGTGTGTGTGTGTGTGTGTGTGTGTGTGTGTGTGTGTGTGAGTGTGTGTGAGCGCGCGCGTCATCCCGTATCTTTACTATGTCGGCCTGTTAACCCTAGAACACTAACGATACGTAGGTAGTGGTACGTTGCAAGCTATAGTTCCATAGCCGTCCACCTTGTATGTCTTGGTCGCACTTAGTACTCGAGCGTGCAGTGAGGATTCATCCAACGGGAATGGCCGTGACTAGTCTTAGTAGTGGCGACAACAGGGTCTAAAAGCAAGTTCACAGTTCGCAATTTATAGAAAATCTGTATACATAAACAATACGCATCAATAATGTCTACGGGTGTTAGAGATTATATGCGTTGCTTGAGTGTTTAAGATGTTAGAATTGCATCAACTACTTACACGTCCCTGGCTCAGCCCACGAGACTCTATATCAGAACTTTGTAAGGTGCAGAAGACTGTAATTAAAGAAAAAAAGAAGTATTACAAACGAATGTGTAAGAAAGGGACATCTACCGCAACATAGCCCGGGGAAATACTCCAAGAAACGCATGACAACAGTTTACAGTGCAGCTTGTAAGAAGGCAATATGTGGCGAATACAGGAAAAGGTGTGAGTTGTTAGCCCATATACTGACGCGTCTAATGTTCCTCGTTCTCATATAACAGTGTAAGCATGTGTAGCATTGTTGTGCATTGTTTCAAGCCCATTCTGTGCAATACGCAGTCTAATATTAGAGCCTTCAAATCAGTAATAAGCTTTTAATTATAATATGTCATAAATGATAGAGATATACACGCGCAAATGGTTCAAATGGCTCTGAGCGCTATGGGACTTAACATCTGACGTCATCAGTCCCCTAGAACTTACAACTACTTAAACCTAACTAACCTAAGGACATCACACACATCCATGCCCGAGGCAGAATTCGAACCTGCGACCGTAGCAGTCGCGCGGTTCCGGACTGAAGCGCCTAGAACCGCTCGGCCACTGCGGTCGTGTATACACGCGCATTTTATGTATCTTTACTATAAGTAAAGGGACGTTAGTATTCAATGGTCAGTCAGGGTTTCGCAATGCTTGAGGTAGAGGGCAGCTGGGTACCCTTCCACTCGCGACCCCTCCCCCTGACCAAATGTGTGTACCTCATCTGTTTGCGTTGCGTCTAGAGTTACTCTATGTGAAATCGTGAGAACGTTTTCGAAAGGTTTGCTAATCGTGTAACTGCGGTGGTACGTGGGTACCAACAGGGTGATCGTATGGTCGAGTGTGGGAAACCGCCTAAACACTGCATCCAGGCTGGCCGTCATACCGGCCCTAATCGTTACTCCGACGTGCAGCTTCGATCCGCGGCCGGTGCGTCTCCCCGAATACCGGATGCGGCGTGCTAACCCGCGCGTTTATCCGTGCGCTACGAGACAGCACAGGAATAAACACTGAAATCGCCCTTGCTTAAATTCCAGTGACAATCACAAAAATTTCATGGTGACCACTCTAACAGTAGCCTTCATCCATGATCTCATGTCTTGGCGATTGGTTTATGACATTCTTGAAACGTTGAGTTGTCTTCCGATCTTTAGGATATGATACGAATGTCTATCTTGTAGTGATGTGTGTGCGAGTAACGTCAGTAACAATTTTGGGCAGTGATATGAAGACCTCGGCTGTAAACAATGATAATGGAGTCAATGACAATCAGTGTTGTTGCGTGCCTAACGTGGTGAGTGGTGTGATTTATTCAAATTAGTCGGTAATTCAACGAGCAGAGAAATGATAGCTCTGTCTATAATTTCAGGTTCTCACTAATGGCAGCTTTATTAGGATATGCCCATGCAAAGAGCGGTAAGTGCTAGAAACACGGGTCCCAGCAGAAGTCATATGTGTGATGTTTGCGGCATGAAAATGCTTTTCAAGGACTATTTATACAAATACGAGGATGATGAGGATTACAAGAAGTCAGATAAAGATCCTGAACATGTTGTTGAATGCAAATGCGCTTCAAATGTTGTTGCTAATTAGGAAAATGTGAATAATTCTTCAAACAATAAAACAGTGTTATGTCCCTTACCATTGTTTACGTGCATTTACGTGACCGTGTGGTGGCGGAAATGTCAAGGTCATTATACTTCACTGCTTTCAATTAATGTACAATCTTGTATCATAAACAGAAACAATTCGAACCTCTTAAACTTGTGTTTTTGAAAGGTTGCCCAGTTAATGTTTCGTTAACTCATTCATCAAGTTAACAGTGGTAAATCAATGGTAACTAATGATAAAACTAGTAGTTACAATGTTAAGTACACAATGGCGTACTTTTAATGCATGGTATTTACGTAGAATTTATCATTTCAAAAATATGTTGTTACTTTAGAAATATTTGTAAACGTTGACTTACCTAAATAAAAACTAACAATTTGTGTACTTAGATACCATATTACTCAGATTTTATTAAAAATTTTCTGTGATATTACTCAAAATATCCAACTACACTCCTGGAAATTGAATTAGAAGCACCGTGAATTCATTGTCCCAGGAAGGGGAAATTTTATTGACACATTCCTGGTGTCAGATACATCACATGATCACACTGACAGAACCACAGGCACATAGACACAGGCAACAGAGCATGCACAATGTCGGCACTAGTACAGTGTATATCCACCTTTCACAGCAATGCAGGCTGCTACTCTCCCATGGAGACGATCGTAGAGATGCTGGATGTAGTCCTGTGGAACGGCTTGCCATGCCGTTTCCACCTAGCGCCTCAGTTGGACCAGCGTTCGTGCTGGACGTGCAGACCGCGTGAGACGACGCTTCATCCAATCCCAAACATGCTCAATGGGGGACAGATCCGGAGATCTTGCTGGCCAGGGTAGTTGACTTACACCTTCTAGAGCACGTTGGGTGGCACGGGATACATGCGGACGTGCATTGCCCTGTTGGAACAGCAAGTTCCCTTGCCGGTCTAGGAATGGTAGAACGATGGGTTCGATGACGCCTTGGATGTACCGTGCACTATTCAGTGTCCCCTCGACTATCACCAGAGGTGTACGGCCAGTGTAGGAGATCGCTCCCCACACCATGATGCCGGGTGTTGGCCCTGTGTGCCTCGGTCGTATGCAGTCCTGATTTTGGCGCTCACCTGCATGGCGCCAAACACGCATACGATCATCATTGGCACCAAGGCAGAAGCGACTCTCATCGCTGAAGACGACACGTCTCCATTCGTCCCTCCATTTACGCTTGTCGCGACACCACTGGAGGCGGGCTGCACGATGTTGGGGCGTGAGCGGAAGACGGCCTAACGGTGTGCGGGACCGTAGCCCAGCTTCATGGAGACGGTTGGAAATGGTCCTCGCCGATACCCCAGGAGCAACAGTGTCCCTTATTTGCTGGGAAGTGGCGGTGCGGTCCCCTACGGCACTGCGTTGGATCCTACGGTCTTGGCGTGCATCCGTGCGTCGCTGCGGTCCGGTCCTGGTCGACGAGCACCTGCACCTTCCGCCGACCACTGGCGACAACATCGATGTACTGTGGAGACCTCACGCCCCACGTGTTGAGCAATTCGGCGGTACGTCCACCCGGCCTCCCGCATGCCCACTATACGCCCTCGCTCAAAGTCCGTCAACTTCACATACGGTTCACGTCCACGCTGTCGCGGCATGCTACCAGTGTTAAAGACTGCGATGGAGCTCCGTATTCCACGGCAAACTGGCTGACACTGACGGCGGCGGTGCACAAATGCTGCGCAGCTAGAGCCATTCGACGGCCAACACCGCGGTTCCTGGTGTGTCCGCTGTGCCGTGCGTGTGATCATTGCTTGCACAGCCCTCTCGCAGTGTCCGGAGCAAGTATGGTGGGTCTGACACACCGGTGTCAATGTGTTCTTTTTTCCAGTTCCAGGAGTGTAGATCCTTACCATTGTTTGTTTCCTTTAAAGTTTGGTTTTGAGAGGTGTCACGATGAGCGCGGCCGATCAGAACGTCAGTCAATTAACGAATTACTCTCCATCATTTGTCATTGTTCAGAATGGCAGAGGTAACTCGCTTTTCCGTTTCTTTCCTTGTCACCTCCTCGTTGCGGATGTTCGAGTTACGGAAATGTTGCTGACAACAAAGAAAGTAAGCATCGGCAATTATTTCTAAATTTAATTCAGAATACCTTTTTCAAATATGGTTCAAATGGCTCTGAGCACTATGGGACTTAACTGCTGAGGTGATAAGTCCCCTAGAACTTACATCTACTTAAACCTAACTAACCTAAGAACATCACACACATCCATGCTCGAGGCAGGATTCGAACCTGCCACCGTAGCGGTCGCGCAGTTCCAGACTGTAGCGCCTAGAGCCATTCGGCCACACCCGCCGGCAATATCTTTTTTAAATAATTAGAAATTATCTATTAAAACGTTTTAATAGTATTATAATTGTAAAGTCAGACGGTAAATACGCAAAGCTGAGTAACTAATAAATGTTGACTGAAAAAATCTGAAGCTTATTTGACATGGAAATATGTGAAGCTCACGCTACACGATGTGAAATCCAGATTAACCGGTCGGTCATACAATACGTACGCTGTTTGACTATGCGATAAAACCACTTCGTGCTAAATGTTGGCCCTGAATGTTCTGAATCTTTGTTAGTATAGAAAACAATTGCTTTACCAGAACTATCATTGTAACCACAAAACAAATGATCGCTGAATAAAACGCATCTGCCATCGGTTTGAAATCACAGTGTAGCACTTTCATAAAATATTTCACTCGCATTATACCTCTGAACTTACACGAAATTTATTCTCGTAAATGCACTGTGATAATCATTGCGCCTGACCCTGAATATGGACCACAATGACAATGAAGTTTATTGCTTACCGGTGAGCAATGGACCGATAGTGTGTTCTGCAATCTTGTTTCTTATAAGACTTTGACCTGACTGTCAAAATCAAGTTTCAGTCACTTACACGCGATGTGCAATGCGAGAAGGGATTTCATCAATACCCAAAAATGTTACTCAGCACACTACTCGCAATGTTCGTGAGAGTGTGCAGTCATATAAAATCATGAATACAAATGAAAAATTAGGTTCTAATCCCACTGACAAAGAAATAAGTGAATCGACACTTGAAGTTTCCACTGAGCTTCATTAAGTCATAGTAACAATACAACGTTCGATTCCCGGCGGAGTCAGGAATTTTCTCTGCCTCGTGATGGCTGGGTGTTGTGTGATGTCCTTAGGTTAGTTAGGTTTAAGTAGATCTACGTTCTAGGGGACTGATGACCTAAGATGTTAAGTCCCATAGTGCTCACAGCCATTTGAACCATTTTAACAATACAACTTCCCACACTTCTAGCACATGAACTGTTTACAAAATGTCTCTTTAGCATGTATCACGGCAGAACCAAATAACTTCGTTATAAAAAGCCTTACCGAAAATTTAAACCATAACCACTGTTATAAGAAGAACATCCAAACCATAACCATTGTTATGACAATCAACATACTAAGTAATTAGAAATGTAACAAACAACGTTACTCTTTAAATGTTGCCGCGCTGTATTACCCAAGTGGTCTGAGGCGCTGCAGTCATGGACTGTGCGGCTGGTCCCGGCGGAGGTTCGAGTCCTCCCTCCGGCATGGGTGTGTATGTTTGTCCTTAGGATAATTTAGGTTAAGTAGTGTGTAAGCTTAGGGACTGATGACCTTAGCAGTTAAGTCGCATTGGATTTCACACAACTTGAACACTCTGTAAATGTTACCTTTTCTCGTTCCTACAATGCTATAATCCTTTTGCTTAATATCTTTCATCAAACATCATATTACATAAATTACTCCAAGTAATGCTGTCTCCTCTGCAAGGTAGGACAGCTTCAGTCCATTTCAAACCAAATACGTTACCACACCCCCCCCCCCCCCCCCATGAACCATGGACCTTGCCGTTGGTGGGGAGGCTTGCGTGCCTCAGCGATACAGATAGCCGTACTGTAGGTGCAACCACAACGGAGGGGTATCTGTTGAGAGGCCGGACAAACGTGTTGTTCCTGAAGAGGGGCAGCAGCCTTTTCAGTAGTTGCAGGGGCAACAGTCTGGATGATTGACTGATCTGGCCTTGTAACACTAACCAAAACGGCCTTGCTGTGCTGGTACTGCGAACGGCTGAAAGCAAGGGGAAACTACGGCCGTAATTTTTCCCGAGGGCATGCAGCTTTACTGTCTGATTAAACGATGATGGCGTCCTCTTGGGTAAAATATTCCGGAGGTAAAATAGTCCCCCATTCGGATCTCCGGGCGGGGACTACTCAAGAGGATGTCGTTATCAGGAGAAAGAAAACTGGCGTTCTACGGATCGGAGCGTGGAATGTCAGATCCCTTAATCTGGCAGGTAGGTTAGAAAATTTAAAAAAGGAAATGGATAGGTTAAAGTTAGATATAGTGGGAATTAGTGAAGTTCGGTGGCAGGAGGAAAAAGACTTCTGGTCAGGTGACTACAGGGTTATAAACACAAAATCAAATAGGGGTAATGCAGGAGTAGGTTTAATAATGAATAGGAAAATAGGAATGAGGGTAAGCTACTACAAACAGCATAGTGAACGCATTATTGTGGCCAAGATAGATACGAAGCCCACACCTACAACAGTAGTACAAGTTTATATGCCAACTAGCTCTGCAGATGAGGAAGAAATTGAAGAAATGTATGATCAAATAAAAGAAATTATTCAGATAGTGAAGGGAGATGAAAATTTAATAGTCATGGGTGACTGGAATTCGGTAGTAGGAAAAGGGAGAGAAGGAAACGTAGTAGGTGAATATGGACTGGGGCAAAGAAATGAAAGAGGAAGCCGTCTGGTAGAATTTTGCACAGAGCACAAATTAATCATAGGTAACACTTGGTTCAAGAATCATAAAAGAAGGCTGTATACATGGAAAAAGCCTGGAGATACTAAAAGGTATCAGATAGATTATATAATGGTAAGACAGAGATTTAGGAACCAGGTTTTAAATTGTAAGACATTTCCAGGGGCAGATGTGGACTCTGACCACAATCTATTGGTTATGACCTGTAGATTAAAACTGAAGAAACTGCAAAAAGGTGGGAATTTAAGGAGATGGGACATGGATAAACTAAAAGAATCAGAGGTAGTACAGAGTTTCAGGGAGGGCATAAGGGAGCAATTGACAGGAATGGGGGAAAGAAATACAGTAGAAGAAGAATGGGTAGCTTTGAGGGATGAAGTAGTGAAGGCAGCAGAGGACCAAGTAGGTAAAAAGACGAGGGCTAGTAGAAATCCTTGGGTAACAGAAGAAATATTGAATTTAATTGATGAAAGGAGAAAATATAAAAATGCAGTAAATGAATCAGGCAAAAAGGAATATAGACGTCTCAAAAATGAGATCGACAGGAAGTGCAAAATGGCTAATCAGGGATGGCTAGAGGACAAATGTAACGATGTAGAGGCTTATCTCACTAGGGGTAAGATAGATACTGCCTACAGGAAAATTAAAGAGACCTTCGGAAATAAGAGAACCACTTGTATGAACATCAAGAGCTGAGTTCTAAGCAAAGAAGGGAAAGCAGAAAGGTGGAAGGAGTATATAGAGGGTCTATACAAGGGTGATGTACTTGAGGACAACATTATGGAAAAGGATGTAGATGAAGACAAAATGGGAGATACGATACTGCGTGTAGAGTTTGACAGAGCACTGAAAGACCCGAGTCGAAACAAGGCCCCCGGAGTAGACAACATTCCATTGGAATTACTGACGGCCTTGGGAGAGCCAGTCCTGACAAAACTCTACCATCTGGTGAGCAAGATGTATGAGACAGGCGAAATACCCTCAGACATCAAGAAGAATATAATAATTCCAATCCCACAGAAATCAGGTGTTGACAGATGTGAAAATTACTGAACTATCAGTTTAATAAGTCACAGCTGCAAAATACTAACACGAATTCTTTACAGACGAATGGAAAAACTAGTAGAAGCCGACCTCGGGGATGATCAGTTTGGATTCCGTAGAAATGTTGGAACACGTGAGGCAATATTGACCCTACGACTTATCTTAGAAGCTAGATTAAGGAAGGGCAAACCTACGTTTCTAGCATTTGTAGACTTAGAGAAAGCTTTTGACAATGTTGACTGGAATACTCTCTTTCAAATTATGAAAGTGGCAGGGGTAAAATATAGGGAGCGAAAGGCTATTTACAATTTGTACAGAAACCAGGTGGCAGTTATAAGAGTCGAGGGACATGAAAGGGAAGCAGTGGTTGGGAAGGGAGTGAGACAGGGTTGTAGTCTCTCCCCGATGTTATTCAATCTGTATATTGAGCAAGCAGTAAAGGATACAAAAGAAAAATTTGGAGTAGGTATTAAAATCCATGGAGAAGAAATAAAAACTTTGAGGTTCGCCGATGACATCGTAATTCTGTCAGAGACAGCAAAGGACTTGGAAGAGCAGTTGAACGGAATGGATAGTGTCTTGAAAGGAGGATATAAGATAAACATCAACAAAAGCAAAACGAGGATAATGGAATGTAGTCGAATTACGTCAGGTAATGCTGAGGGAATTAGATTAGGAAATGAGACACTTAAAGTAGTAAAGGTGTTTTGCTATTTGGGGAGCAAAATAACTGATGATGGTCGAAGTAGAGAGGATATAAAATGTAGACTGGCAATGGCAAGGAAAGCGTTTCTGAAGAACAGAAATTTGTTAACATCGAGTATAGATTTAAGTGTCAGGAAGTAATTTCTGAAAGTATTTGTATGGAGTGTAGCCATGTATGGAAGTGAAACATGGACGATAAATAGTTTAGACAAGAAGAGAATAGAAGCTTTCGAAATGTGGTGCTACAGAAGAATGCTGAAGATTAGATGGGTAGATCACATAACTAATGAGGAAGTATTGAATAGGATTGGGGAAAAGAGAAGTTTGTGGTACAACTTGACCAGAAGAAGGGATCGGTTGGTAGGACATGTTCTGAGGCATCAAGGGATCACCAATTTAGTATTGGAGGGCAGCGTAGAGGGTAAAAATCGTAGAGGGAGACCAAGAGATGACTACACTAAGCAGATTCAGAAGGATGTGGGTTGCAGTGGGTTCTGGGAGATGAAGAAGCTTTCACAGGATAGAGTAGCATGGAGAGCTGCATCAAACCAGTCTCAGGACTGAAGACCACAATAACAACAAAGTTACCACACAGTTGTTATTACCACACTCTGACTCTGATCTCACAAAGTAAAGCTAACCTCTATGACCAACACCTCTGGTCTCGAACTTAGTTCCAAAGTGTATAACTATAAAGGGAATGTTAAATCGATATTACAAGGCTTGCGAACATTTATCATATTTACCAATTAACTCATATTTGTGGCCCACGAGATACTCATAATTATCTTAGCAAATAGGATGCCATCATCCACAATATTTAATCAAAAGCAAACTGCATCGACCATACAAAGAAACATTTATGTATTTATTACAGCATTAAAGGGCCGTAAGGCCAGCACTTACATCTAAACAAGTACTGTCCATATTTTACATCACAATTATTGTCACATACATTTTGTAAGAGTAATTAAACACTTATCACTGAGCGAAGTGCCGCAACAGTTAGCACACTGGACTCTCATTCGGAAGGACAACAGTTCAAACCTGCGTCCAGCCATCCAGATGTAGGTTTTCCGTGATTTCCCTAAATTGCTCCAGGCAGATGCCGGGATGTTGCCTTTGAAAGTGCACGGCCGATTTCCTTCCCCATCCTTAACGCGATCCGAGTTTATGCACCATCTCTAATCACCTGGACGTCGACGGGACGTTAAGCCCAATATCCTTCCTTCCTGAACCCTTACTCAGAAATGGTTATGACAGGTAGAGCAGAACCAGTATAGACTGAGGCAAAAAAAATAACTGCAGTTTATTCGTTACGAGTAGAATAAAAAAAAAATACACAGTCTGAGCCCTTGCAACAATGAACACCACAGAAGTGATGGTATAGGGGGGAAAAGGTTAACAAAGCAGAATTCAAATAATGAAAGAAGAAGAAAATATAGTATCTGAGAACATAAAGAAACATCACTGAGAGGGGAAGTGAGCACTTTTTTCACGGTTTGAATGTGATATGTGGTTATACGTTAATCTTTAGCGGGCGAGATGACGCAGTGCTTAGCATACTGGAGTCGCACACGGGACGACGACGGTTCAAACTCACGTCCGGCCATCCTGACTTATGTTTTCCGTGATTTCTCTAAATCTTTTCAGGTAAATGCCGGGATGGTTCCTATGAAAGAGCACGGCCGTCTTCCTTTCTCATCATTCCCTAATTCGATGGAACCGATGATCTCCCTGTTTTGTCCAATTCCGAAGCAACCAACCAACCACAAGGTGAAGGTTTGAACGTAAATTTCTTCCCTGTAGTAACCCATTAGTGCTACGTACACTAAATCTATTGGATGGAATCACAAGAAACACATGATTTTTTTACTTGCTTTTATCGTTTCGCACAACGTTAGCTGTTTGAATGACGTAGCAAAACTTTTATGTTTTGATATTTGTGCCCGGATGCCGCAGCTGTCGCCATAGCCGTCAGTTAACGTAAGGAAGAGAAGTGGTGTGCGTCATCTGTCTATAAAGGGAGTAAATGTTGTTATGTGTGTATTTTAATTGCTTTTGTATCGTATTTTGTGAGGTGGAGAGTTCTTACGCCGTGAGGATTCGACCTGGCTTTGTTCACCTTCTAACGGGGGGGGGGGGGGGGGGGGGGGAGAGGTCGGAGGAAAAGTGGGTAGGAGTCGCAACCCGAGGCGTGGCCACGATGTCCCGTTCTCCCCTCCAGAACTAAGAAGGATGGAGGACATAGGATCCAACAGGGCCAGAATGCATCAACGAAAAGGAGAACATATTTCTTTTGTACTACCGCCAAAGTGTTGCAGAAGGTTGTGCTGTGACATGTTTCACAATACCACGGGCAAGGTAAATGAAAGCCTGTCCTCATCGGCTACCAAACAGGAACGAAAACGAAAGAGGTCGTCTCGTTACGTCGTGAGGACGCTCCATGATGCTACTCGCTCCGGAATTATGGATGTATGTCTTCTCGTAGCAATGTGGTCGCCGTAGGTAGTTCAGTCCAAACAAAAAGGGTTCGCGGTTCAACTTCTCCTGTCATGGATAATCCAGCTCCGAGGCAGGTTATAGAATTCGCTCCAGAGAAAATCTGAGAAATATTGCTTGTAGTTGACGTTTCGTACTATCGTACAGTGTCGTTCGTTGTAGTGCAAAAATCGAGGACTGTCTTGAAACCGTCACCGAAAAAGCAGTGAACGGCGTTGTCCCGTATCCGTATCACATAATGTGATTTTGCTCTCCAAAAGTACACCTCTCCAGAGAATATGAACGATTGTACAGTTAGCCGGTCTGGAGGCAAGGAAAGCCAACATCTGGAGCACAAGATGACAAACATTCTTCGCCGGTTCGTAGACGAGGCAATGGTCATCCATTTGCATCACTCTGTTCAGGTGATACACAGTAGAGAGTCAACGAGGTAAATTTGATATAGGCCAGACCAGCACACCTGCTATGAACCGTGTAAGTAGGCTGTTTAGGTTTTCTTATTGGTAACGCCACGTAGCGCTCTGTTTGAAAATCACTGGCTGTGCTGTGTGCAGTCTGTGGCTAGTTTGCGTTGTTGTCTGCCACTGTAGTGTTGGGCAGTTGGCTGTTATCAGTGCGTAGCGTTGCGCAGTTGGAGGTGAGCCGCCAGCAGTGGTGGATGTGGGGAAGTGAGATGGCAGATTTTTGAGAGCGGATGATCTGGACGTGTGTCCATCAGAGACAGTACATATGTAAGACTAGATGTCATGAACTGATATATATATATAATATGACTTTTGAACAATATTAAGGTGTATACATTGTTTGTTCTCTATCAAAATCTTTCTTTTGCTAACTGTGCCTATCAGTAGTTAGTGCCTTCAGTAGTTTGAATCTTTTATTTAGATGGCAGTAGTGGCGCTCGCTGTATTGCAGTAGCTCGAGTAACGAAGATTTTTGTGAGGTAAGTGATTTGTGAAACGTATAGGTTAATGTTAGTCAGGGACATTCTTTTGTAGCGATTTTTGAAAGTCAGATTGCGTTGCGCTAAAAATATTGTGTGTTAGTTTAAGCATAGTCTTGTAATAATTTTTCGAAGGGGACGTTTCATATGGCGACCCTTAGCCAAGGATACTTCACTGGAATCTTCTGATTTTTTCTTTTAGTTTGTGTAATTAATGTAGATTTTGTTTATTGCTAGCGCGTAATTGTAGAGAGAATCTCCTTTGTAGTTGTAGTCTTTCATTGTTGTACAGTACAACAATTGTGGCATGCATGTAGAGTTGCACCAGGTATTTCGCAGCTGCAAATTTTGAGATTTATACAAAACCATTATCCACTAATTTATGTATCGACAGCTCATCTTGTCATCCGAATCAGCATTAGATGACATATTTTAGATCCACATCGAGTCACGCAAAATAATAATCCACTTCAATCAGTTCAAGAAGAAACAAATCATTATCATTAAAACTGTAGCCTCAAACAATGGATTCAGCCCTCTCATGATAGACAAACTAGAAGTATAATTGTACCATCAACATATCTTTTGCAGTTGATGATTTTGCTGTTGATGTGACTGTTAGCTTCAAAAAATGACTGCTCTAAGTGATTTACGCAAATATGTGCTGACATCCTAGCTAGGCTGCTACTCATTGCCAACACATCTTTCTGTTTGTTTATTTTGTTATTGACACCGAGGTAAGAGTACGACAGTACCAATGTGAGTAACTCGATGAACTCACAGATCTCTTGCTTAGTTTCCTATGTTTGAGTAGATTATTTTTGGATTCCGATGTAAGCAATAATATTGACATAATATATCCACACTTGTTATATTTTTTATATACATCTTTACCTTACTTACTTTGGTTCCAATGTATAGCATAATAATTACATAATATCACTGCAGTAACACTGTATAACGAACTGGCTTCCTTATTTTTTAATTGTAATTTTAGTCAGTTCTCTTTTAATATAAATAGTAAGTAATGGATCATTGGTAATTTCTAAAGTGCTACTGTCACATCTATGTATATATCGAAATATCTCTGAGAGCGGAAAGCTTTGGCGTTGTTATGGTTGTGATATCGCTATCTTTGTATACATACTGATTACAAGCAGTCAGCACTGGAACGTAATGGCGAGGATTTTTCAACGTAAGTAACCAAAACATTTTCACTTTAATAATCTGTTTACATAATTTAAACTCGTTGTGAGGCACAACTGCGGTTACAGAGACGTTGTCTCACATCTTGTTTTGATTGTAGGACACCACCACCCCAAGGAAATTTCTCATTTGGGAAAACAAAATGTGAAAGTTAATGTAAAATGTATCTTGAGTTGAACTAGCCGTCTGAAGATCAACGTAGCGGTTCGAAACCGATAACGGTGCTATATAATAAATAAATAGCATTGTAAAAACTGGTTGGTTGCTGTTATCTTCTCTGTAAGATTCAATATATATTTTGTACACAGCCACAGGTTCAGAATGCCAGTTTTCGACAAAATAGTATCTCCGGAGTGTCAAGCAGCAGTGGTAGGCAAGCACTAGTTATGGCTATCACCAGAATGGGACAGAGGGACTGATTCGACCGGCGTTGCGGTAGGATGCGATGTCCCATGGCACAACAATGGTACAGCCAGGAGTCGTCTACACCAGCGCTGAAGAGTAAGGACGTGTGGCTGGCGCACTGCTGGTTGTCCAGGCAGGACAGTCAGGCAGAGGCTCCTCGTTCGTGATGCAGCTGCGTCAGTGTTGAGAACAACGGCTGTAGTAGTCAGACTGGACATCACACAACTGTGCACTTGGTCGAATGCTGACGGTCTGGTTTGGGTGGACTGAAATGTTACTACAGCTCACCGACTTTGCCGAGGCGCAGCGTTAGTGTGTCATAACGAATTGTCTGGAATGAAGGCAGTGACCAGCAGCTGTAATTGGCAGTGGGTCAGGCTGCGAGTCTTCCTGGTGACCGGCGTGCTTTCGCCAGGCAGAGAGCTGCGACACGGAAGTAGTAAGAAATCCACTCAGCTCGAGGGTCACAGACTGGTGCCTCGCTGACTCCAGAATGTAGCCTAATTACCGTCCTCGTACTCTGCCGCTGGTTTCATTTCATATATAATTTTAGCCTACTCCACAGTAGGATATCTAATACAGATTATCCATCTTTTATGTCTGCAGTATTACAGAAAGTAACATGCATATAGTAAGCACCCTTGAAACCATCATTTCTTTCTGCGAGTATATCAACATGTGACACTTTCCTTTAGTATTTACTGCACATACAGATATTCTGTATTCACATTTCGCATTCTTATTTTTGCATATTGTGCACATTGTACATATTTTTACTTATTTTCCATAGTCTGCATGTGAGTGTAAATTAATGTTTGTACTCTAATTACGTACCTTGCAAGGTTTGTTTAGCATCCAACAGTAATTTGGATCCACCCACCAAGCCAGGGAGAATCTGCAAAGTGTATGCGACAGTAACTATCACTCTTCTTTCAAATATCAACCCAGAAAACCTTCCGTCAACATGCAATGTTGACTGCAAAAGTGAACCTTTCTACACCGGTACACTAACACACACTGACTGCTGAAGATGCTGTGATGAATTAAGCTACCTGAAATACAGCTTTGTGCTTACTGATTCTTACTGAATCTACCTCCATGACCATATAAATATGATGACTGCTATTTGTACTTTCTTGTATGTTGATAACACAGAATACTCTCCCGCTTCGTATATATTCTAAAAATTCGGGATGAATGTTGGAAACAGAAACAATAATTGAGGAAATGGCTTCATCCAGTCGTAAACAGCCCAGTTACACTATTCTGTCTGTCTGTCTCTCTCTCTCTCTCTCTCTCTCTCTCTCTCTCTCTCTCCCCACCACGAATCAGGGTAGGCCTGATATAGGGTTGGGAAATGGATCCACCCACTATGTTCTTGATACGGTTCAGAGGTGTGTCCACAAATGTTAGGTCTGGGGTAACAATAAGCTTTGACAGCTGCAGTTGATCAGTATTCCGTACATTATTTCCCTTGTAACGTTACAGAACATACGAATATTTACTTGGTATTGTTCAACTGTGCTCTGTGCTATTGACGTACGAGAAAGGACTAGCGGACGTTATCGTTATTATATGGTTATGGAGCCAGATTTTGTAACAATCAGTTATATAAAGCTATATTTAAGGTAGCTAAAGTCAGAACACCTTCACTACAATCTATCTGAATCTACATATCGTGACTACTCGTAATGCACACTTAATTGGGTGGAAGTTGTTTCATTAAACCGCTTTCAAACTATTTCTCTTCCGCTCCTATCTCTAACAGCACGTGGGAAAAACGAACATTTAAATATTTCGCGAGAGCACTAATTTCTCTTATTTTATTACAATAATCATTTCTCACTGTGTATGGGTGCCAACAAATATTTACGCATTCAGAGGAGACCGTTGGATAGAAAAGATCTTACCACAACAAGAAAGGCCTTTGCTTTAAAGTGCCACCCCAACTCGCGTATCATCTCCGTGACACTCTCTCCAATATTTCACGATAATACAAAAACGAGGTGCCTTTGTTTAATCTTTTTCGGTGTCCCCGTCAATCCAGTCTGGTGAGGATCCCGTGTTGCTCAGCAATACTCTAGCAGAGGACGGACAAGCGCAGTGTAGGTAGTCTCCTTTGCTGAACTGTTCCATCTTCTAAGTGTTATGCCAATAAAATGCAATCTTTAGTTTGCCTTCCCAACAAAATTATCTATGTGATCGTTCTAATATCTAAGTTGTTCGTTATTGTAGTTCCTAGGTATTTAGTTGAAATGATATCCTTTAGATTTGTGTGATTCATAATGTAACTGAAATTTAATGTATTCCTTTTAGTACTCATGTGAACAGCCTCACGCTATTCATTACTTAGAGTTAACTGCACCTTTTCCTATCACATGAGCCGCTCTGGGTAGCCGCACGGTCAGAGGCGTCTTGACACGGTTCGCGTGGCTCTCCCCGTCGGAGTTTCGAATCCTCCCTCGGGGATGGATTTCTGTGTTGTCCTTAGCGTAAGTTAGTTTAAGTCAGATTGAGTAGTGTGTGAGCCTAGGGACCGATGACCTCAGCAGTTTGGTCCCATAAGAACTTACCACCTATCGTACAGATGTCTTGTCTATATAACTTTGCTATTGGTTTTCATTTTCTGATGAGTTTTCTAGACGGAAAATGACATCATCTGCAAAAAAATCTAAGATTACTGACAGATTGTACCCTACATCGTTTATACAGATTAGGAACAGCAGAGGGCCTTTAACGCATCCTTGGGGAATGCCAGATATCACTTATGTCTTATTCGATGACTTTCCGTCAATTACCACGAGCTGTTATTTTTCCGACAGAAAACCACGAATCCAGTCGCACAACTAAGATGATACTCCACAGACATAGAACTTGATTATAAGCCGCTTGTTAGAAATGGTATCGAAAATCTCTTGGAAGTCTAGAAATATGGAATGAATTTGAGATCCTCTGTCGACAGCACTCATTACTTCAGCAGAATAAAGAGCTAGTTGTGTTTAACAAGAACGATATTTTGTGAATCCATGCTGTGTGACATCAGATCGAATTCCTCGAGGTAATTCATAATGTTCGAACACAATATATGTTCCAAAGTACTCCTCGAGGTAATTCATGATGTTCAAACAAAATATGTGTTCCAGAACCCTACTGCAAACCGACTTCAGTGATATGTGTGTAGAATTCATCGAATTATTTTACTTTCTTTCTTTAGTATTGGTGTGACGTGTAATAGTTTCCAGTCTTAGGTACGGATCTTTCACTAAGCGAGCGGTTGTATACGATTAAGTGCAGAGATAGTAATTCAGCGTATCTGAATGGAATCTAATTGGTATACAGTCTGGACCAGAGCATTTGTCTTTATTATGTGATTTAGGCCGCTTCGCTGCACTAGGGTACTTCTTCTAAGTTGCTCATATTGGCAGCTGCTCTTGATTTGATTTCTGGAATACTTACTTCATCGTCTTTGGTTAAGGAATTTCAGTAAACTGTATTTAGTAACTCCGATTTTGTGGCACTGTCGTCGGTTACTTTACCTTCGTTACTGCAGAGTGAAAATATGGGTTATGTCGTACCGCTGGTGAACTTCACACACAACCAGAATCTCCTTGGATTTTGCGGCATATTACAAAACAGTTTCGTTCTGTAAAGAATTGAAAACTTCGCGCACTGAAGTTCACTCTGAATTTCGAGCTTCTGTAAAACATCGACAATCTTGGGGACCATGTGTGTACTAGTTTATATAAGGTTTGGCTTTGGCTATTAGTCTTGCGTGTTGATTGACGTTTCTCTGGGTTGACATTTGGAAGGCTCGTTGTAGAGTCACATAGAATACGGAAAAAAACACACAGGTGCGAGTAGGACTCGCATTCTGATGGATTCTTACGCATTTATACACTCATGGAAATTGAAATAAGAGCACCGTGAATTCATTGTCCCAGGAAGGGGAAACTTTATTGACACATTCCTGGGGTCAGATACATCACATGATCACACTGACAGAACCACAGGCACATAGACACAGGCAACAGAGCATGCACAATGTCGGCACTAGTACAGTGTATATCCACCTTTCGCCGCAATGCAGGCTGCTATTCTCCCATGGAGACGATCGTAGAGATGCTGGATGTAGTCCTGTGGAACGGCTTACGTAGGATCCTACGGTCTTGGCGTGCATCCGTGCGTCGCTGCGGTCCGGTCCCAGGTCGACGGGCACGTGCACCTTCCGCCGACCACTGGCGACAACATCGATGTACTGTGGAGACCACACGCCCCACGTGTTGAGCAATTCGGCGGTACGTCCACCCGGCCACCCGCATGCTCACTATACGCCCTCGCTCAAAGTCCGTCAACTGCACATACGGTTCACGTCCACGCTGTCGCGGCATGCTACCAGTGTTAAAGACTGCGATGGAGCTCCGTATTCCACGGCAAACTGGCTGACACTGACGGCGGCGGTGCACAAATGCTGCGCAGCTAGCGCCATTCGACGGCCAACACCGCGGTTCCTGGTGTGTCCGCTGTGCCGTGCGTGTGATCATTGCTTGTACAGTCCTCTCGCAGTGTCCGGAGCAAGTATGGTGGGTCTGACACACCGGTGTCAATGTGTTCTTTTTTCCGTTTCCAGGAGTGTAACTGCATGAGTGAGGTACCCATTTGCAATGAGATTCAAGTGTTCTTTGTATTGTTCAGCAACTGTATCATCTGAAGCAGGGGTCGGTAAAAGGAACCAATTATTGATTTATCCCTGGTATCTCCCGTATAACCTCTAGCCATGCGAACTAACAGGAATTATCTACATCAATTCCACTACAAGGCAGACTACTTCTGGCAGCAATAAAAACTCCACTACCAACAGTATCTATCTATCCTTTGTGAACGAGATTATGTCCTTCGTAAAATTTCCGCTGAACTTATTTTCCGCTTTAGCCGACTTTCCATACCTATAACAATGCGTTCTATTAGTGTCTGAATCTCTGGTTCTTTCCCAACACAGCTACAAGGGTTTAAAACTACAATATTGATTGTTCTTATGTCTGACCACTTCGTATGTTCGTCCTGCACTCTTTGAAACCAAAGCCGTTCCAGCACTGTATTGAGACCTTCTAACCTAAAGAACCGCCCAGTCCTCCTCACACAGCCACCACTAGCCGTGTAGCTGCTTCCTGCATGTAGTGGACTCCTGCTCTCTTTAGCGGAAACTGGAAACCCACCATCGTTTGGCACAAGTCGAGGAATCTGCAAACTACACGATTGTAGAACCACCTGACCCTCTGATTCAGACTCTCCACTCGGCCCTGTACCAAAGGACCACAGTCGGTTCTGTCGACGATGCTACAGACGGTCAGCTCCGCTTTCATCTCGCAAGCAAGACTGGCATTCATTACGTGGGAATAAACGATATACTGTTTGAAGGTATCTGATTTTGACGTCGCACTTTGACACTCATGTCTTTGGATTATTTTCCAGAACCTCTTTTATTTGTAGAGCTTTCCGGAAACGTTACTAGGAGGCAGTTGGAGGTTAAACAGGACTGTTAGTGAAGTAGGTCTCCAGTCCAGTAATAAGGCCTTGGAATTTATCTACATGGGGCTGATTCATGGCAACAGCATTGTGACTTTTTAACCCTATCTTGTTAGTGATACTTATAAAATGCTTCACTAAAATAATAGCGCATAAAACTGATTTAGGTCTGCTGATTAACTGTTCCCTGGCCGGCAGTGGAGCAGTTATACCGCTTAGCGTGATAGCGTGCGCTGTGAAGGCCTGGAGAGCATGGAACGCTTTCAGGACATCACGCTGTTAAGATGAGAAACAGATTGTTAAAGCTCAGCTCTTACTGTTCAACGCAGCCTCTTCTCTGTGACGGTATGTCACATAACGCAAGTAATTTTGTAAATTATATCTTGGTTATGGTATTTTAGTCCATGATCGTTCAGATTTTGTGCCATAAAACTCAAGTTCACTATAATTTTTGTAAAATGCTCGGCATACAGTAGAAATGCGGAAACTTTGTTTAAACCCGTCATTGTCATATTGATAATTGTGTTAATGGGAATGTAACTATTTCTGAGAAACTTTAATTGCCCCTATTCGTATGCTGTTGAAACAACAATTCCGTGCAGTATAGTTTCTGCCTGCTATTCGGATCTGGAAATGGATCTCCAGTCATCGAGGTGAGAGCAGTCGCCAACAGCGGCAGTTTCTGTTTGTACACAGAATTTACTTTTATGTTTTTCCTCCCGTGCTACTGTAAAGAAGTAAATAGTATCTGTGTAATTATCTTGGTAGGCTAGTGTTTAATAGCGTTTTTCTAAGCGTTTGCATTTTTAAGGTCCGTACCTGAATCGGTAAAAATGAAACTATTATAGGATCGCTTTGTTGTTGTTTTGTCTATCCGTCTGTTCTCAAGAACGGGTACAGGTATCATGTTGAAATCTGTATCAAATACTGGGGTCTACGGTCCTCTCTGGGGAACACCGTCTTGTCGATGTATGTACCGTATGGGCAGAGAGGAATACATATTCGTGCGATGCTGATAACTGTGCCGGCTGTAGCGCAGCTACTGGAAATATCTCCCATGCCGGACAGACCTCAGTGGATGAACCAAATGACGTGTGTCTCACAACGCACCATCTCTCCCACATCCACTACCACATTTCTCCCCAATTCCCCAGATACTAACCCAAGGTGTGGAATCATCCGTGACGGAGGGTTTGTAGCACATGGGGAGTTGTGTCATTAACAGATACCGGGCGGCCTCCATGAGTAAATAACCTGATGTTGTCGATGGAATAGGTCCTCAATTCTTGTGGGATCAAAACTGATAACATGGAAAATAAAACAGAAACTGAGAACCTTGATGAGACTTCAAACACCCAAGCATCGGGGCCGGAAACGATGGAAGTAATTTCCGGAAATTGATCTAGCGACAGACCATTCCAACAAATGGAAACTGTTACTGAGAAGTTGGACCATGTCCTCGTCTGCGCTGGCTCAGCAGGAAACTTCTAATAGAAAAAGGAAACAAAAAAGGGAACGGTTTGCTGAACAAAAGAGGTCTCTAACCTAAAACAAAACAAAAAGTAAAACGGATCCAGAAAAAGTTGATGCAGGAAATAGGGGAAATAGGGAAACAGACCTGCAGTACTGCAGTCACAGTTTTCAGGATAGCAGTTATCCACATTGGTCGACATCATTTCGCAACAAATGGAGCTCGCTCAGATGGCTCTCTTCGAGAATATTGGGGAGAGGGAGGAAAGGGGGTACAGTCCAAGGCCTAAATTCAGGATGATATCTGGACAAAGATATTCCTATCTTTGTCTGTGAGGGAATATGTGAACAGTGGAGTGACTTAAGGAATGGTGCCCAAGATATCTCCAAGGAGGAGAAGAGCTGCTAGTCTAGAACAGCGGCTGAGACCTTCAAGACCGCAAATGTGTCAGTTTGAGTAGCAGAAAGATAATCATCGAAAGAATCTTTTCCTCAAAATAAGGGTGCAGAACCAGAAGGTCTCGACAGAGGATTGGAAGGTAATCAACTAAAAGATGATATTGGAAGACCAAACCTTTGTGGCGTAAGTCGGCTAAAGATTCCCGCCGGCAGTGCGAGAATGGGACTTTGGATTCTAGCAGATTGCCATCAGGATGATGAAAGACGTAGGAAGCGACCATGCCGTCAAGATGGAAGCTTCAAATGTGCACATAAATCTACAACTCAATAAAGAGGCAACTGCAGCCCTGAGTTGTCTTGTGGGAAGACAGGAAGTGGACGTACCGTCATACAGGAACCCTACGAATATAAAGGAGGCATTTCAGGCCTCGAAGGAGCTGAAGGTTGATTGATTTATGCTATAAATTTAAAGAATCCCAAAAGATGTATTTATATTAAGAATGGAAGTTCATTCATGCCGATAGCGGATATCTGTTGCAGGGAATTAGTGGCCATCACTATAGGACAACGTATGGAAGGAAACGTAAGGGAACTTAAATCGGCCTCAGCTTACCTTTCTTACGACGAGAGTATTCCTCCTTCTAAAGAGGTGAGGAGACTGGTATACAGCTGTGGACTACCGACTGAACTACTGCTGGATAGCTGTGATGCCAGTGTCCAAAATCTGGTGTGGGGAAGCAGAGACACAAACAGCCGTGGTGAACACCCACTCGAATTTCCACCAGAAAATCATCCAAAAATCTTGAGTAAGGGTAGGGAACCTCCTCGAGGAATAGAAAAAGGGAATTAGTAACTGACACAATTTTCTAGTCCACATTAATGAGTATTTACGTCAAACAATGACATTTAGCGATATAACTATCCTTATCTGACCATATGCATTTTAAGTTCGAGGTTTAAATGGGTGTTAAACAGACCGTGGCCTATAGGAATCCTAGGAAGAGAGACTAAGAATCATATAGAGAAAGTCCGAACTCACGCTTATCTGGCATCTGCTATCACGACCTCATATTTAGGAAACTCCCAAATCACCAAGATGTGCACAAACAGGAATGTACCTTTGTAGAACAACAGTCTGGAAGCGCAAAGGAAGCAGGCAAGAAGACTGTTCAACCTTGCAAGGAAGAAAGGACAATGGACAAAATGTTGGGAGGTTCGTGTCAAATTCAAAATTGCGATAAAGCAAGCGAACCTGTCTTCCAGAAAGGTATTCTCTGATGAACTAGATGGTACAGATACTTGCGCTATACTTCATAAAATCCTGACTAGAATACAAAATAATGGAGGAGATACTTTAAGGAAAGAAGATTGTTGGTATACAAGGACAGCGAGAAAGACGCTGGATGACCTTCTCAAGCCCCAATTCCCTCTATTCCCTCTATGGGTATAGAAGAAGAAGCCCTTAAGTGAGTGTAAACTATTGACGATGAGGATGAAACCGCACCACATCCAATCTTCCATTGCGAAGCTCTGGAGACAAAAGACACACAATATTCTGATCGGCAGGGCCTCAAGAAATCGTGTATAATAAGGAACTAGTGAAAAATCTCCAAATATTTTTATGGGTACCGGTTGGCTTTACTAGAATCACAGGGACTGAAACCGCACAACAAACTCAGTTTCGGTGCGGGAAACAGTGGGCTAGGACCCGTATTTTGATTTTGTCTCCCTGTTATAATCAAATCAAGGTCTACAGTCCCTTGGCCGTGTAAGAAATTTAACTTTCCAAATCAATACAGTCAAGCAATACGGCCGTGTATCTCACATATTTTGATAATCGCAAAGTCGCTCGTCAGTACCTGTAGATGAACTACCTGTAAACACTACCAAGTTTGTAAGGAGACTTCTGAGCGCGGGTCCTACTGGCACTTGTCACGTTATTTTTTTAACTTTAATTTTCTTAAATTTTTCTTCCAATGCGGACTAGCAATACACCTGTCTTCGTAGCAGAGATCGTTGACGCACGCGATGGTGCTCGATACTGAGGTACGCCAGGTTGAGACCTGGTGAAGCAAAATGTTCACTACCAGTGTTTTTCTGACAATGGAAAAGAGATAGTGGCGTAAAAATCCTGAACATCATTCTTTGCATTACTGTTCTCAGTTAAAGTCCAAACGTCTACGCAGTGTCTCATGAAGTGAGGGCATGTGACACTGATGGTGGCGATCCCTCGGTAGGATGTAGATGTTAAGCTTTTCGGGAGGACTAGGCTACGTGATGACAGCAGGATTCCCTTCATCCGCACGAACAAAAATCTAAGACTATACTGTACAATTACTCATCACAATAATCCACACGGAGAAATACAGACAAGAAACTTCATATCAGATTGGAGGAAGGCAATGGCAAACAGCTCCCGCTAGTACCTCATCTAGAGAGACGATTCTGGATTTCTGCATCTACTCCCGATGCTCATTCCGTGACTTCAAGGCTACTTCCAGTGACTAGATGTCTATTTGTTTTCAGAAGTGTTATTCATTTAGAGGTAAAAATTTGGGCGTTTTGTTATCTGTTGTGTAGAGTAAGTGCATCATAGAGAAGATTTAAGTGCTAGTTCATTTAATGTCTGCTCCCTTGCGCCTTAGCAGCAGAAGTGGTTCACTCCTCAGTGTTGGTAACACACCATAGACAGCACTTGGTGCCTCACGTGTTGGGGCAGTTGCCGAATTTTTGTCAAGTCGGGACAAGTGCAGAGGATGGGGATGCTCGTCGCTGGGAGCTCCAACTTTAGGCTGGTGACGGAGCCTCTGAGGGAAATAGGTCGGGTGAGAAAACCAGCTTCCACACGGTAAGCTAGTCATGAGGTCTCATGCGATTAGTGGAGAATCTCTGCTCTCGGATACCGAATGCAATGGGGGCAATCGGCAGCAAATCGTATCGCATGTTAGCAGGAATGACCCTTGGCATTTGGATTTGGAGGTAACCCATCGTCCCTTTGGGTGGAAGGCTGAACTGGCATGACATAGCATCACACAATGGATGCAAACGCGCTGTTCGTAGCTTCGTACCCAGAGACGATAGTGGTCCTCTGATTTTAAAACAAAAGGAAAGTTTAAGCCAGAGGCTCAGCCGGTGCAAGTTTCTCATCTCAGCTATACGGTGAAGAATTGTAGAGCTCCTTAATAGGTCAGGCGTGCACTACACAAAGGAAGTGGCCACTTGGACAGCAGAATACTTTTTATAGGTCTGATGGACCTCACCTACGGGACAGAAATCAGTTGCCTGCCAAAATTGAAGATACATCATTCTCATTATTAAAGAGAACATTCAGCCTTGCAGATCGGAAAGAGAATATGTTGATGTGATGCAAGCTAACTACAGGAAGATTGATACAATGATCCTAGCTATCTCTTACAAGAAGTACGAATGCCCAGATAGTATTAGGAACAAAACGCTGGCTAAAATGGAAAGTGAATGGTTGTGAAATTCTAAATTCAGAATGGAATATATATCACAAGGATAAGTTAGATCCAGTGGTGGCCGATTATTTATTGCAGTAAAGATTTTGATTGTATCTATACAGTATGAAAAGAACAAAAAATTACAATACACAAAACATAACATAATAACAGTGATTAGCAGCAAGCAGGTGAATGTTACGCACAAAGATATTACGTAAAACTTAGGATAATTAAAATTAACATCTATAGAAATACGATATACTCAGTTAAGACAGTTAAAATGTAAGGACAGTGGTATGAAATATACCTAACATGAGCAAGTGCAGTAACAAAATAACAACTTACAAAATACAATAAGCAAGAAATCTAAGACTAAACAGTTATATCCAGATGAGGGAGCCAAGCGACTGCTGCCGGAGACCCGGGTAGAACTCCCTGATGCCACCTGGTAATGATCTACTGTGACCTAATTTAGGATGTGCTCCATGGTCTGATTCTGTGCTGCATAACTGCACTCTGGTGACCTTTCCATGCCCCATTTGAACAACGCGTCTCGAGATCTACCAATGTTTAGTCTAAACCGCTTCAGGCGGCTCCATATTTGACGGAACTGATCCATTCCCAGAGTTCTGTCTGCTGCTTGAGAGATGGTGTCCAAGTTCGTAATTTATTTATTGTTGGCAACATGCGCTGAGCATTTGGCAATGATGTCGTAGTTGTTTTCCAAATCGGTGTCTCTCCATATAGGACGACGAGACCTAAGACGATTTGGTGGAGGAGGGTGTAAAGTTTTCTGGATGGGGTGATAATTTTCCTGACTAGTTCCATTTAACCACTCCTGTTGATCCGTGGCCGTTCTGTGGAGTTGACGAGGTGCGATATTGGCCACGCAATGGGAGTGGATTTCAATGTGCCTGTTACGATTCTGATTACTTCGTTTAGCTGGACGTCGACTTCGTTGATATGAGGGCTTCCATAGCACACTGGCAAGCAGTATTCTGCGGAAAAGTAGGTTAAGTCCAACACAGTGTTTCTGGAAATGTTCCCACTTGGTCCCCACGAGGTTCCAGCTAGTTTGCTGAGAACTTTGTTCCTATACTTTATTTTCCGGGCAGTTTTAGTTTAGTCAGATGTTGCTTATAGATCAGTGATGCGTCCAGATTGACTCCTAGATATGTGGGGCAGCTGTTGCGCCGTACTCGTTCCCCGCCAAAGCAAACACAAAGTTTTCTGTGAGTGAACTTGTTGCTAAGATGAAAAACACCTACTTCTGATTTTTGATGGTTAGGTTAGAGGCATCACTTCATGTAGTATTTGTGCAATATTTTTAGGTCTTCTATTAGTTGTCACCTCCTTCCTCCAATGCTTGATGTTGGTTCGCCAGTGCCATTTCGTCAGCATAGATAGATTTAATTTATGTTGTATGTGGTACATAATTCGTATATATACTAGAAAGAAGCGCTGCCACGACTAACCTCTGGGGTAAGCCAGTTTTGACAGTACGGATAGAACTGGATTTTTCATTAATATGTGATGTAATTCTATTACTACGCATATTCAAGATTACTCTGGCGATCTTTTTATACGGATTTGCTTCTTGCAGTTTGTATATCGTCCCCTTTTTTGAGACCGTATCATATGCCGGAGACAAATCTTAAATTCACATGTGGTTTTAAGTACTTTTTGAAAACCAGCTTCTACAAATGAGGTTAGCGCCAAAACCTGGTAGGCACAGCGTCGGTCACTTCTAAAACCAACCCGTTCTGGAATGATTAATTTACCGAACGAGGGAGGAAATTATGTTATATAATAATCAAAAATGGCTCTGAGCACTATGGGACTTAACATCTATGGTCATCAGTCCCCTAGAACTTAGAACTACTTAAACCTAACTAACCTAAGGACAACACACAACACCCAGCCATCACGAGGAAGAGAAAATCCCTGACCCCGCCGGGAATCGAACCCGGGAACCCGGGCGCGGGAAGCGATAACGCTACCGCACGACCACGAGATGCGGGCATATAATAATCTGTCTAGGACTTTATAGCACATGCTTATCAGTGTGATGGGCTGATATCTCGATGGACTAGCTACTGGCTTTCCTGGTAATAGAAGAGTAAGGATTTTGGATTTCCTAAAATCATTGTGGATATCACCGATGTAGAATCTCAGCAGCCACTCTTTGGCAAACCCACTCAGGGAACACACTATCCAGACCAGGCACTTTATTGAGTTTCATTTGCTTCAGAGCTGAATATAGGCGTTCCACTGAGAATGCCTGTGACCACTTGGAATCATCTGGGAGTGAACGAGCTGTCTGAGTTACAGCCTTTTTTTTTATTTTCCTCGTGAACGCCTTGTCTGAAGATTCTGAAATTTCCACTAGGCGATCAGCAATTTTGTTGGGGTTTATGTGATCTATCTTTTCTGGTGGAGGAGCACCAGCGCCCAAACGCCTGAGAAGGTTCTGCCCCTTCCTGCTAGAGTTTGTAAAGTCTATTTGTTCTGCAGCCTCTTTCCATCTCTGTGCCCTGGTGGAATTTAATAATTCTATTATTTGGTTTCCTATCAGCGAAGCTCCAGTTTCTTCATATATCTTTAACAATATTTCCGTATACCTAGACCAACTCAGTATATAAGACTTACGAAAACCCCGCGATACATTCTTCTTGGCTGCCTCTTTCTTGATGGCTACAAATGTCTTATAGTTACCTCCAGCTGAAGAAAAATTGTGAATGTTCAGATCGATCTCTTTACAAAACATGTTTCAGTTTTCTTTCCTAATATTCCATCGTTTTAGTTTGGCCGTTTTAATGATTGACACTTGAAGGCCTATCGAGAGAAAGACAGGCTTATGCTGACTTAGGGAAACTGTTCAGCACTTCAACAACAAGATGGTATTCGGCTCTCAAATTGATCTCTACTGACGATACAGCGGTCTGGGTTGTAGTCTTTCTGCCACCTACCGAATGGAATGTTTTGCTGTCTTTAGCATCAGGCACAGAGGCACAGTGGTGATGGTGTTATTGGGCCATCTTACATTAGGAGACTTGTATAAGGGAACAATGTTTACATTTTGGAGTTAAAGTTTTAAGATTTCCAGGTCATCTTAAGAACAAAGCACGAGTGGTGTGAGGTACCTTTCCCGATTCGCGCGGTTTCCCCCTCGGAGATACGAGTCGTCCCTCGGGTATGGGTGTGTGTGTGTTGTCCTTAAAGTAGGTTAGTTCAAGTTAGAATAAGTAGTGAGTGAGCGTAGGGACCGATGAGCTTAGCAATTTGGTTCCGTAGGAACCTACCACCACCATCACATCTTAGCTAAACAAGGCATAGGTTGCTACCTTGAAACCCACATTGGCCTTCTTTATATGGAGCTCTTGAAGGCAGATAATGTCGGTGCACTCCTTCTCAGCAACTCGCGCAATGCACTCGCCCTTCGATCTAGACATGCCTTCACAATTCAATTGTAACATCCGAACTGAGGGCCCAATTGTTTTAGTTCAGCGGCCAGAAGGGTGACCACTTTTCCTGCGGGCAATTTCGGATGTCAAATAGCTTTTGTAATTGTGCTTATCGATATAAGTAGACTTTTTACCGGTATGCTGTTGCCAGGGCTATATAATTAGCAGGTAATCTACTCACATACTCCATTTTGATAATATGTACTGAGATCATTACGGGTTTCGAATGTGAAGTAATGTTGGTGAAGCTAAGCATCAGATGTAGGTCAAACAGGTTAATCGGATGCTTTTATAGACCGCCTGCGACAGGAGCTGCATTGACAAAATGCCTCAGAGAGAACTGACAAATTATCGCGAGTACGTTTCGTGAGCAATCTGTTGTAATAGGGGGAATATTAAGCTTGCCAGCTATAGAATGGGATAGTAATGCGATCAAACTGGTGCCAGAGACAGGGATTCATGCTTGACTTCTGTGAACGTTTTGCCTGAAAGTTGCAGATAGACAGAGAACTGAACGTGAGGGAAACGTCTTAGACCTCCTAGCATAAAAGAGACCCTAACTGATTCAGTGGGTATAGACAAGGGGCACCGTAGGGCTGTGATAGCATTAGTGACTACGGGTGTTACCAGGAGTGTTAAGGACGGTAATGAAATATTTTTGCTGAGCCAGAGAGACAGGTTACAAACTGCAGAGCATCTAAGTAATCAACATCAAATATTAAGTTGTGAGGAAGTGTATGTAGACCATTGTTCAATACATGTTAGAACATTAGGTGCCAAGAAATGTTTTAAGGGACAGCAAAGATACACAGTATTTCAAAAGCGAAGAGAGCTTCATCACAGATACAACGTAGGTTACAAACAACCAACGAAACGAAAAAGAGTGTAAGGAGAGCAACGTGAAAAACATTCAATGAATTTGAAAGTAAAATTTTGGCAACTGGTCTTACAGAAAACCGTAAGAAGTTTTGTTCTTTGGCAAAATCAATAAAAAATCACCAACTCAGTCGCTCAGTGACCATAGCGGCACGGAAAAGAAAGCTGTGAGGGACAACACCTAAATACTTAATTCATTCTTATGAAACCGCTTCACCACGGAAGACTGTAATATGAGTCTTTCCTTCAATCAGCGCACGAGCGCCGAAATTTCAGATATTGAGATAGCAATTGCAGAATAGAAAATCAATTAAAATTGCTCTGTGGTGGAAAGGCATAGGTGATTATGCGAAAGAACTTGCTACCCTCCTAGCAGCAGTTTATGGTAGGTCGTTGGAGCAACGAAGGATACCTAGCAGTGGCAGACGTTACAAGAGAGGCGTTGCGCAGCACGGGGAAGTTTACTATCCATATTTAGCGTGAGTACTTTCCGGAAAGAGTCGGACAACATATAACTTCGTCCCAACTATATCTCACGAAATGACCGTGACGAGAAAATCCGAGAAATTAGAGCTAATACAGAGGATTACCAAGAATCATTCTTCCCAAGCGCCATTCACGAGTGGATCACCTAGTGGTACCAGAAGCACCCTCCACCACATACTGTTAGCTGGCTTGCGGAAGATTATGTAGATTTAGGATAAAAAATAAATTTAAAAAATCAGGTCCATTCCCTTTTGCAAAAAGGGCAAGATCGCTGATGTCAATCCGTTGTGAAATTATGGAACGCGATATACGCTTGTATGGTATGACGGTTTTGGAGAAAGAAAATTTGGTCTACAAAAATCGCCATGGACTGCGCGAAGAGTCCTTGCGAAGCAGCTCGTTCAGTTTGCCAACGAGACGCAGAATGCCGTAGACAATGGCGCTCATATATACTCCTGGAAATGGAAAAAAGAACACATTGACACCGGTGTGTCAGACCCATCATACTTGCTCCGGACACTGCGATAGGGCTGTACAAGCAATGATCACACGCACGGCACAGCGGACACACCAGGAACCGCGGTGTGGCCGTCGAATGGCGCTAGCTGCGCAGCATTTGTGAACCGCCGCCGTCAGTGTCAGCCAGTTTGCCGTGGAATACGGAGCTCCATCGCAGTCTTTAACACTGGTAGCAAGCCGCGACAGCGTGGACGTGAACCGTATGTGCAGTTGACGGACTTTGAGCGAGGGCGTATAGTGGGCATGCGGGAGGCCGGGTGGACGTACCGCCGAATTGCTCAACACGTGGGGCGTGAGGTCTCCACAGTACATCGATGTTGTCGCCAGTGGTCGGCGGAAGGTGCACGTGCCCGTCGACCTGGGACCGGACCGCAGCGACGCACGGATGCACGCCAAGACCGTAGGATCCTACTCAGTGCCTTAGGGGACCGCACCGCCACTTCCCAGCAGCCTGCATTGCTGCGAAAGGTGGATATACACTGTACTAATGCCGACATTGTGCATGCTCTGTTGCCTGTGTCTATGTGCCTGTGGTTCTGTCAGTGTGATCATGTGATGTATCTGACCCCAGGAATGTGTCAATAAAGTTTCCCCTTCCTGGGACAATGAATTCACGGTGTTCTTACTTCAATTTCCAGGAATGTAGATGGTTTATATAGAAGGCT
Source organism: Schistocerca gregaria (assembly GCF_023897955.1). Classification (NCBI taxonomy): domain Eukaryota; kingdom Metazoa; phylum Arthropoda; class Insecta; order Orthoptera; family Acrididae; genus Schistocerca; species Schistocerca gregaria. Next base: position 279,858,731 of record NC_064931.1, read on the forward strand.
TTGGATGATGTCGTGTTCCTTGAGTTCATGATGCCATTTGATACAGTTTCACATTTTCATTTGGTGAACAAAACTCGAGCTTGCTGAGTTCAGGACAAGATCTGTGACTGGATTCAAGGCTCACCTGCAGAGAGGAGTTAAGACGTCGCTTTTAACGCAATAAAATCAGCACATCGAACGTAATTTCAGGAGTACGTCAGGGCAATGTGATAGAAGGAAGTAAGAGTAGAAGTTGACGTCCCGTCGACATCGAGGTCATTGGAGACGGAGCACAAGCTCGGAATTTTTCGAAGATTTTGAAGGAAATCGACTGCGCTCTTTTAATGGAGCCATTGTGGTATTTGTCTAGAGTAATTTAGGGAAAATACGGGAAAAGGACATCTGGATGGCCGGATGGGACCTGAAACGTCGTCGTTCCGAATACGAGTATAGTTTGCTAACCATTGCACCACCTAGCTCGGTGACGTGTGATAAATCGTTATTGCTTGGACACAGCATGCAAGCTATAACTGATTACAACGTACCTCGGTGATGTAGGGGAAGCCGAGACGAATAGCTCGATACAAGGCAACTGCAGTCTATCAAGCCGGGGAACAGCCTGTAACTGGTCCACAAAAGCCACCTGTACTACAGCGCGCAAGTAACGCACGAGATTTTCTACATACCCTCGCTCTGTTACTCCACCGGCTTAGTCGTCTATTTCGCTAACGTTGTTAATTTAAAGTTTCCCGTGAGGTTAATGGAAGAAAAAATACGTTTGTAAATGTTATGCAAAAACTAATTATCCTCACGGGGGAGTTTCAATTAACAGTGTTAACGAAGTAGTCGACTAAGCCGGTGACGTAACAGAGTGAGAGGATATTACAAAACACGCGGGACACGCGTACGCTGCAGCTTAGCTGCTTTTGTGGACCAATTTGACGCTGTTCCCCGGCTTGATAGACCACGAGTGACTTGTATTAATGTTTTTGTCTCGACTTCAAACAGTTATAGTTTACACTCTGTATACTATATGATCTAGTGGCTAACGTCGAATAGTTCACGAGGCGGTTCGCAGACGATTCTATTGCCTAGAAGAAGGTAGCAATACAGAAGAAGGTATTGAATTGCATAAAGACCTGCAGCGGGTTAATGAATGATACATGTACAGGAACTTGGTCCTGAATGTAAAAAATAAAAGAAGACCTAACAATCACATACAACCAATTATAGGAAATACAGATGGCAGCAAGAAAATCGTTGGAAGAACTTGCAAGAAATACAACTCATCCAAAAGAAGTTCGATCGATTGTTTAGCATTGCTCCTCAGTCTGAACCACATACTTCTAGACTGGACTGGTATAAGAGACAGACAGTACCTATCGAAGAACGGCACATATCGTCAAGCGCTAGTTCAGTGACACGAGGGCGTTATGGAGATGCGGAGATACTCAAAAGTGCAGTGGAAGACGTTGCAAGAGAGGCGCTGTGCATAACGGAGAGATTTACTGCAGAAATTCCGGGAGTGGAGCGGCGAGAGTCGAGACACACATTACTTCCTCCCACATATATCATGTGAAATGACCACAACAAGGGAATTAGAGAAATTACAGCTGATACAGTGACTGACTGGCAATCGTCTTCCCAAGTGCCATTCGGAAAAGCAGTAGAAGGAGGAAGAAAATGCACTGGTACTAAAAGTACGCTCCGCTATACACCTTAAGATGGCTTACGGACAGTAGATGTAGATGTTGCTGAGGAATAAATAGTTTGCAATTGGGGTGGATCTGAACCTGTCACCTGCTCTCGGAGATTCGTACGTGTTCTTTCTCTTCCTTTGAGCAGTGAGGTAACTCACGCCGCGTCCGTGGTATTCTCGATAAAGTCACACGTGCCGTCCGGGTCGTTCAAATGGAGAGCGCCTCTAAGACCTCAGTCTTCGTTGGCTAGGCAGGGGTTTGTCGAACCTGGGTATTCTGAGTTGGTGACTGATAAGCGTCGGCAGTCCTCTGCAGTCTATGGTTCAGGTCACTCTTCAACGACGACCGAGCCATGAGACGGTATAACGTAGTGTATCACGGGGATTTTAGCTTAACCTCCCAGATCGCGAAGATGGTACAAAACTTTGCATAAAAAGTAAAAAAAGAGAAAGAACGTTAAGGTATGGTACACGTCGATGGGTTGAATGACTGTTACGACAAGACAATCGCAATCCGGCAACCTCTGGGGATCCAGCAGTAGCTCAGTTGCATACTTCTTGACAAGGGAAGAAGGGCTCTGTCTGCGCCGACTCTTGTTCCTCTACCTGCTTGTGGGAACATCATGACAAGAAAAAAAGTACACGACCTCCCAGCTGAGTGGATGTACCATCTGGCATCAATAACATCCAATTGTTCAAATGTGTGTGAAATCTTATGGGACTTAACTGCGGAGGTCATCAGTCCCTAAGCTTGAGCACTAGTTAACCTAAATTATCCTAAGGACAAACACACACACCCATGCCCGAGGGAGCACTCGAACCTCCGCCGGGACCAGCCGCACAGACCATGACTCCAGCCCCTTGACCGCTCGGCTAATCCCCCGCGGCTAAACAACCAATTAACACAAAGAGCTTCAGTTAGACCATCGAGAAGTACAACATTTGAGTAACAGGTCACATATTGTGTCTCAATATATGTTTTTGATTATTAAGATAAAGGAGCGAAGTTTAGCAAAAGTGTCGCCTTTATAAAGTCCATCAAGCGCTTGAGGAATGGCACACTACTCGCGGCAAACTACCAAATCATGTCAAGCTGAATTGCTTTAGAAAGCGATACATCTTTGGAAGTACCCAGTTGTTACCAAATTACAAAAAACCTTTAGTTCTAGAGAGGGTGTCCTAATTTGCAGTGACGTAATGGATATCGATGTAAATGACTAAGATAGTTGGATGCCGGCGTCACAGATGTTAAAAACCAAATGAAGCAGACGAAAATACCCCTACATTCGTTCTCACCTTTAATTCATTAGTGTTGACAGAGCATACATATTACATCTTTATTCATTCGGCTGAAATCGAGACCGTACGTCCCCAACAGAATACACTCTTACAAGTATCAGCACTGTGGACAACCCACGGCAACATTCAATGGACAGAAAACTTGTAGAAAATGTGGCAAAGCTGCACAATAAGATTGGAATCTTAGAACAACTCCTTTCCTCTATGTAAACTGCGTAGTCAACCGTGGTGTTTGGAACCGTAACACCCAAGTGTTCCTGGTTGAAAAGAAGATACAGGAAATAAAAGCCACAAAGAGAAACCGTAATCAGAAACTTAATTTGCTACAGTAGTCTAAACTACATTTCAGGGAGGGGATTCTTCAACGCACTCTTTTCCAAGTGAAGTGGTCACAAAAACTCACACCTGCAAGTAATTTTGCAATGATGGATTTGACGTAAAACCAATTATCTACCTCACATAACCAGCGAATGCCACCGACTAATGATCTCAAGCGCAAATTTCATCCGTGTAGGCAGAGAAATCGAAACTGAGCTGTGAGTCCAAGGCGAAAAAATCTCTACATTAAATCAGAAAAGCATGATGAAGCCCAGATCGAAGGTCAGTGCAAAGCAATCAGACCACACTGCACTCGTTCTGTGACGTGTGTCGTATGAGAGCATATTACAGATACTATGGACATGGAAATTTCACTGAGAGAACGAGTGAACCCCTCTGTCAAGCTCCCTTCTGTCACAAAATCCGGCCTTGGACAAAAAAAGAAAAAAAAAAGATAATTCCACTGAAAATAATAAACTTCACTTTTAAGACGGTTCCTATTCCGTAATAAAGCTGTTGTCAAGAATTTCGCTATCACTGAATAAATTTCGAACTATTTCGATACAGCTGTGAATTGTCGACATTGTCTGTACTTTCAAACATGCACATAAGTATTACGGGCTTAGATGGGCACCGGCGATAACAACATTGGTCTTGATTCATAGATGTCTCATCCTCCGTGTTGCGGGAATCCGAATAATGTAGCGAGTATTAGGTGATGAATGTGGTGAGCTACGATATAAGGATGTACACAGTGCGAAATATGAAAGTTGGATCGGTCCAGAGAGAGTGCACGGATAGCTCAAGTGGTTATTGCAACTGCTTGCGATATGGAGGAAACCCAGGTACGACTAACGGTTCAGCACAAATTTACAGATGTCACTACTGGTTGTTAGGTGTACACCTAAAACTGCTGATGTTAAGAAACTGGCTGTCAGCGAATGAATTTCGATGAACTGTGTACGTTCTCTTTACTATAGAATTGTTATTATATTCGGTACATATGGACAAAGAGAGCCTACCTTCCATCAAGTTTTCTTCGAAGCTCTTTGACTCTTATCTATACTGGTGTTGATATAAGAAATGTAGAGGCCTGAGTAAGGTCGAGAGACGTGCCAGATCTGGGCAGGCAAACAACCACACGTTGTGTGAGCTTACCTTAAGTTAGCTGGTTGGTTAGTTTGTTACATGTCACATACGTTACTTGAATGATTCTTTGATCGAAAGGAAGTGGAACGAGTCACTTTTTAGGTATATATGATACGTGATTAGTGTTAACATTAACGTAGACATTATGTTTGTCCTACTCACGCCACTACATTTAAACACTTGTGTTTCTCTTTCTTCTTACAAGCTACCAATTTTGAAATAGATATTCGTCCATGGGATGAGAGCAGTTTTCCAGGAGATACGATTTGCGCTTAGGTTTAAAACTTTATTTGTACCTGTCAGATACTTTATGGTGTTGGCATATGAGTAAAAATTTTTGTTAATGTATATTGAACTCATTTCTGAGCCACTGACAGCTTTATTAACGGGTAATAAAGGTCACTTGTTCCGCTAGTGCTTTAGGTACGGTTATCACAATTCTTCTCAAATTGTGATGGATCATTTATGGCGAATTTCATTGGTGAATGTATAATAGTATCTTGTGACGATGCATTTAAAATTCCGAACTCCTTGAAGAGGTACTTGCATAATGACTGCAGGTGAAAATGGCTCTGAGCACTATGGGACTTAACTTCTGACGTCATCAGTTCCCTACAACTTAGAACTACTTAAAACTAACTAACCTAAGGACATCACACACATCCATGCCAGAGGCAGGATTCGAATCTGCGACCGTAGCGGTCGCGTGGCTCCAGACTGTAGCGCCTAGAACCGCTCTGCCACCACGTCCGGCTATTCCAGAAGATAATACTGACTGGAAATATGCAAAATATGAAAGCTGGTTGATTCGTTTGTTTCCAAGGTTGGCAACTATGCGCAGAGCAGAAGTAGCTAACTTAACTTTTTGAGAAGCTCCGCAACATGTTTCTCGCAGTTCAAGTTTCCATTAATATGTACACACAAAAACATCGGAGCATTCTACCATATCTACTGACTCCTGTTCATGTGTTTCATCAATTTTTCGTATGACTATTTGTTGAACAGAATTGAAATTGGCGTGTTTCCTCAATTTGGATGTAGTCCCATTTCCGAGAACGACGTAATAATTCTTTGTAAAACATCATTAACAATATCTTCTGTTGATTTACCTCTTACGGGATTCATTGTAACACTAGTATTATCTGCTAAAAGTACCAATTCCACATTTCTTTGGCGCTTCAGAGTATAAGGAACAATAGTTGACCCAAAATGGAAGCCTACAGCACTCCTTTTATGATTCGTTCCCAGTCACTAAAATTTTCTACGTTTCCGACACTGCCTGAATTATTCACAACAACTTTTTGCAGTCCACTTGTTAAGTGTTATTCAAACCAACTATGTGTAAAACCATCAATTCTACAAAACTTAAGTATTGTAAGAGTGTCACACGATCTACAAATTCAAATGTCTTGGAAAGATTATTAAAAATATTACATGGTGATATTTCATTATTTAAACCTATTAATATTTTGTGAATGAATATGTAAATATGTCAATAAGCCTCCTGGGATCCAATGTGTGAAATACTAAGTTTATATTTTATTGTGAAACTACTCTAGAGTGCATTAGAATTTCGAATATTTTGAAGCCGGCCGGGGTGACCGAGCGGTTCCAGGCGCTACAGTCTAGAACCGCGCGACCGCTACGGTCGCAGATTCTAATTCTGCCTCGGGCATGGATGTGTGTGACGTCCTTAGGTTAGTTAGGTTTAAGTAGCTCTAAGTCCTAGGGGACTGGTGACCTCCACAGTTAAGTCTCATAGTGCTCAGAGCCAATATTTTGTAGAGGTGTCGATAGCAAACAGTACGATAATTATTTAAGTCTTCCTTGTCAGCTTTCTTATAAAGTGGTTAACAGCTGTATACGGGATTATTCTATGTGATTGACCCATTTTCAAAACATCGTATTTATTCAATCACAAATCCAAAAATAACAAGGTTTATACCAATGAAAAATTTGGTACGAAATGCCCCCTGCACTGTAATTTGCGACTCACTTTTCGTGAAGTCAAGAACGCAGAAAATCTTGTTCTCCTTAGTAGCAATCCCACTCACAAATGACAGTGAAAGGAAATAACGGCCCTATTGCCGCGCTAACTCTATCGACCGCTTCTGAAACCATCACCGCCCGATCGCCACCGCCCGCCAAAACTTTTGAAACTTTCTCTTTTCAATAGTGTAAAGCTTGTTCATTTTGGATTTGTTTTTGAATACATACTAATTTTTGAAAATGGGTCCATCATTTAGAATAACTCTGTATTTTAATCTGTCTGGAAAAACTCCTTGTGTTAGTGATACAATACGTATTGTGTTACTAAGGAGGTTATTTGTTAAAACAACTTTTTAAAATACTATTTGAAATTCCATATGAGATTTTATTTTTCAGAATTCTTATAAATCTATTAATTTCAGTGAAGGAAGTTGGTGCTCCTTCTAGTTGCTTAAAATTCTGTGAAATGACACGTTTAGTATATTCACATGCTACTTCAACTGAACCATTTGATGGTAATTTTTCTGCCATATTTAGAAAGTGAATGTTAAAATTACATGCAGCTTGTGAATTATTATTCACAACATAGCCATTTACTTTAATTGTTTTAAAGACGTGCCAGCTCGCAAGACAGTTGTTGCTGGGCTCTCTCCAGGTGCGGATATTCGAAGACGATGTCAGCTATGGGTTTGAGAGTAGTAGTGTGCAACATTGGTGTTCCCATAATTTCTGTGTTGTGCTCCTACGATATGCAGAGTGTTGAGCATATTCGTTGTGTCACAGGACACAGATGTGAATATGTTGGTTGGGAACAGTTGCGCTAAGGTATTTATAGATGATCTGGGTCCACTGGATTCCTAATGTTTCGGAATTTTGTATGCAATAGCATAGCTTAGTTGTGGCGTTACAGTACAAAAATGCAACACACACCAGACAAGCCATTCATACTTGCCTCACCAATATAGCTTTTGCCGTTCCCTACAAATCCACATTCCTTCATACTGGATATCCAGGCATCATTGATTTAGGAGAGGCTAGGACAGACCAGTGTTTTGTAGGTGTGAAGTACAGTGGAGGTTCGCAATTCCATGTTCAGATGGTTAGCGCTTGCATTCTGTTGTGAGCTTTCTGTTGGATGATTAGTAGGTGAGGTTCCCACTTTAGTTGTCTGTCGAGGATTAGTCCACGATATTTCAGTGAATTTGTTAAATGGATAGGATGGATATAAATAGTGAGGCAAAAGTCGTGAATACGGTATCTATATGTGGTATGTACTCTAATTATTGCCTGGGTCTTGAAGGGGTTTATCTTCAGAAGCCACTGGTTAGACCAAGGGTAAAATTGTTTAAGACAAAATCCGAGGGATCGTTGAGACCTATGGAGTGTTGTGTAGGCGAAAAAAAATTCCTCTGAGCACTATGGGATTTAACTTCTGAGGTCATCAGTCTCCTAGAACTCAGAAATACTTAAACCTAACTAACCTAAGGACATCACACACACCCATGCCCGAGGCAGGATTCGAACCTGCGACCGTAGCGGTCTCGCGGTTCCAGAGTGTAGGGCCTAGAACCGCTCGGCCATCCCGGCAGGCCGGGGCGGCATTATGAATAGATTGTAATTAGCATACTGAAGGAGGTGGACTGGAGGGTGTGGTTGTGACATATCAGCAGTGTACAGGAAATAAAAGAGACGGCCTGGCCTTGGGACACACCTACAGCAGTGTAGAAGATGCAGGAACACGTATTATTACTAGGGACACTGGGATAGAAGAGAATCCATTAGGCAAAAGTAGTTAATTCGAGGTCAATGGTCTGTAGTCTGAACAGGAGATCAGAATTCCATAAATGGTCGTATACTTTCTCGAGGTTGAGGTAATTGTTAATTTGATAGGATAGAAGATGTGTGGTTAACTGGAATTGGTCATTAGGAGTGATGTAGAAACAGAAGCCACACTTTTTCTTAAGGATAAGTAGTTGTTTGGGCAGCTGTTTATGGATGTGTTGGAAGAGGATGGATTCTAAAAACTTACTAACCACTAAGTACGATGGAGCAATGAGAGTAAATAATGCTAGGAGGTATATTTGGTTTGAGGGCCAAGTACGATTCTGGAGGATTTCCACAGTTCAGGATAGTAAAGTGTCGAAAGCATCGTGTTGCATAGAATCGCAAGCGTTACTAGGAATGAATAGGGACATTCATTTAAGTATTTGCAGTTAACGCTGTACTGACCAAGAGCAGTTTTGCGTTTCTTTGAAATACTTGTTTTTTGTTACGTGCTATTAGTGTATTTGATTGTATCTGTGGAATATTGCTCAAGTATTGGGAGCGGAAGCATGTGGCGGGATAGTGGTATCGGTACTTTGATGGTCTGTAGGGATCACGAAGTGATCGAAATGAACGTCATTACGTGAAGAGAGATAGGATGCAATGTACGAAGTTTGGCTCAGCCTGTCAGATAGAGATTCGTTAGGTTCGTTATAGTGATGAAGTGGATAACAAAGAATACAGTTTCTGCCTTTGAGTCAGTGGAGCTGCCCGTTGTGGCCGAGTGGATCTAGATGCTTCAGTCCGGAACCGCGCTGCTGCTACGGTCGCAGGTTCGAATCCTGCCTCGGGCATCGATGTGCGTGATGTCCTTAGGGTAGATGGGTTTAAGTAGTTCTAAGTCTAAGTGGACTGATGACCTCAGATGTTAAGTTCCATAGTGCTTAGAGCCATTTGAACCATTTGAATCGGTGGAAAATTTTACAATACTTGAAGGAGTTAGTGGAGATTGTAGTGTTAAGTCTGGTCCATGATCGGCTACGATCCCGGCGTTTTACAGCGTCGAGTAACTCTGTGGAATGTATCCATAGTTTCCAGAGACGTATGAGTGTTTCCTTGCTTCGAATCTGATCTGCAGTAAAGAGTAGTATAAGCGACGGGTCGCATGTAGGAGGAGTCTGTGGAGGGAGAGTAGATCGGTTAGGATGAACAGGGTCGTTAGGGACATGGGTGGATACAGAAGTTAAGAAGACCTGCTGAAACCGGGAAGCAGTAAGAGGTACATCATCGGAGTTTTGAAACATTTGTGGCTGGGGTCTGATGTAGGTGTCTACAGATTCCCAGGTCCCACTACAGTTGGTGCGACAGCAGTAACTTTGTGTTGGATACTGAGATAAGGTTGATGCGGGGATTTGGGGTGAGGCGAGGGGTAGGAGATGGTGATTATGATGGATAGGTCGTCATGTCAAAATGTATCTAGGACGTCTCTGGTGATATATCCAGCGAGGCTAATAGATGCTAGAGTGGCGTTTGAGATTAGATTACTTTCAGGATGGGTACGTTGTGGGATTGAGTCTAAGTCATAATGGACGACTGCTGGAGTTCTGCTGGAGGTCAGCTATAAATGTTGATTCAGTGGCAGTAATACTGGTGAACAAGGCTCGACCTGTGTGGATGGGAAAGTCATAGGGGATGGGATGATGAAGTCAGAGTTATGTGGTGGCACAGGAAACGGTTAAGATCTTTAAGAAGAGGATAACAACAAAATGTTTAGTGGAAATAGTCTATAATTATTGTTCCCAAACAGTAATGTTCTTTCGGTGGCCGAAACAACTCTGCCTCTGGCCTGTAGTACAGGGCCGCCGACCGCGTGCCAAACTTTATATGAGCATGGTATGTGGGCCACGTGCGGGTCAAGGACTGCCTGTCTTGACGTTGTTTGTAACTTCCCGGAAGTACGCGGTTTTGCGTGACATATCTTCTAGTTGGTGTTGGGGTGTGGTATTTTTCGGTCAGCACAACTCACATCATTTCGGCAGAATCGTGGTGTCAGTGTTGTTTACCATTCACTATTTCTTAATGGTATGAAGCAAGTTCACGAGTTCAGTGGATTTTTGCATGAAAAAGGACAGCCTGGCGATCTGTCGTCACTAGCATTTAATAATGAATGGGAATAACGGAAGAGAGGGATGAGATTTTTCAATATGTGTAATGCATAAGCGACAGGTTCCACAGATTTGCTATGAAACGATATTAGAATGCCATGCAGAAAGAAGGAAGGAAGGAGACTGGGTTTAACTTCCGATCGACATCGAGGTTATTAGAGACGGAGCACAAGCTCAGATTGTGTTGTGGATAGGGAAGGAAATAAGTCGTGCCCTTTCAAAGGAACGATCCCAGCATTTGCTGGAGCGATTTAGGGCAATCACGGAAAATGTAAATCTGGAATGCAGGACGCGGGTTCGAACCGTCGTACTCCAGAATGTGAGCCCAGTGTGTTACTCTCTGCACCACCTCACTCGGTCCATCCAGAAAGAATGTAAAGATCTACTTGACAGTGAAAGAGTAACAAATTACAACGATCGGCCGACTTAATCATTGTTCAGTACATCAAGAATCACTTTGTGCTAAATTTGCAGGCATTGACAACGTGAAGAAACTGGTAGTATGAAATGTGAAATTAATTAAGTCACAGACATTATTCCACGACCAGTTGCAACAGTTTTCAATGGAACTGAATGAACCGTATGGAGACTTTATGTATTACTGCAAAGTATGTTGGTTAAGTCAAGGGGCATGCCCGGAACGATTCTTCGATTTAAAACTGGCTATTCTTGAATTCCTGAAGGAAAGAGGAGTGCAGGAACGACAATTAGAACATCCGCAATGGGTTGCAGATCTCGCGTTTTAAATGGACGTGACTGCACACTGCCCACATTAAGACACTGCAAGCTGAAAAACTACTTCTGTTTCTTGTTACAGAATGTACACATTCTGAGAAACAAAGTCTAGTTCTCTAAGCTCACTGGCTTTAAAGAAAACACGAAGTATGAAGAATTCTTTGTGATCTTAAAGGAATTACAAGGATAGTCTCCTAAAAGTTTTCAGGAGACTGTCAGCCTTACTTCTGTTTTCGAACTCTTTGCGAGACCATTTGCAGTTTCACTTGTAAGTGCACCTTTGCATGTGCAGATGTAACTGATTGACCTTCAAGGTAATTCTCGTTTTAATGACAAATTCTTTTTACGTTAAAACTGTCCAGGACGTCTATACGAGGGGCGTTTGAAAAGTCCCTGCATAGTCCGAGAGATGACACCACCGACCTGCATCGAGGTCATGTTTAGTAAGTAGCATCTTTGGAAAGAACGCATACCAAGTTTCAGACGTATTGGTCTATTTGTATGTTTTTGGCATTCGCGTGAAACAAGGGAGTCTCGTGATTGTCAAAAAATGGACGAAAAAGAATTTCGTGTGGTGATTAAACATTACTTTATGAAAGGCAAAACGCCTCAGGAGACTAAAGTGAAGCTTCATAATCATTACGGTGACTCTGCTCATTCGATTAGAACAGTTTATAAGTGGTTTCAAATTTTTCGGAGTGGTCATATGGGCACAAGTGATGTTGAACGTTCTGGACGCCCTGTGGAGGTTACGACTCCAGAAATCATTGATAAAACGCCGCTGATTGAACTGCAAAAAAGTCCCTTTCCATCACGACAATGCACCAGCACACACCTCAGCAGTTGTGGTCGCAAAAGTAATAGAAATAGGATTCCAACTCGTTTCACATCCCCCTATTCTCCAGACTTGGCTTCCTCAGACTACTATTTGTTACCCAATTTGAAGAAATGGCTAGCAGTACAAAGATTTTATTCAAACGAGGAGGTGATTGCAGCAACTAATAGCTATTTGGCAGACTTGGACAATTCCTATTATTCGGAAGAGATCAACAAATTAGAACAGCGTTTGATGAAGTGTATAAGTCTAAAAATGGTTTACCCCAAACACGTAAGTAGTTTTTATTTTCGCAGACTTTTCAAACGCCCCTCGTGCTGCGTTTCTCAGATAGTTTTGAGTCTCTCCATAATGAGGTTGCAAAATAGCTACAATATTTCGATTGACATATTTGTGTGAAAAAGGTTTTTTGAGTTACGAAACTAAATAAGTTTTTGTTACGTGGCAACCTGAATGCGAAATACTGTGAACCTGTCTGCGTCTGTCTGTATGGCTTCAGGGCGTCAAAAATAATTAAACATTACTGAAAATTTGTTTTGTGCTGAGACAGCGTGGCACAGAGAAATACAAGCCGATCTGCATATGGCCTTTATCGATCTTGAGAAGACATATATCAGTGTGCCGAGGGAAGAGATATGGAGATGTCTGAGAAGTAAATTCCTGCCAGAAAAATATATCACGGTGGTAGAAGACATGTATGAAGGTGCAGTGACACAAGTCAGGAACAGTGCACGTGCAACAAAGGCATTTCCATTGAGAGTAGGACTACAACAGGGATCTGCTCTCAGCCTATATCTCTTTGGCCTTGTCATGGATTTACTAGTCAAAGATGTGAAAGAAGAGGCACGTTGGAGTATGATGTTTGCCGATGATGTAATCTGTGAACCCACCCAGGAGGTACTTCAAGACAAGCTTGAACAGAGGAGAAAAGCTCTAGAGGATAGGGGCATGAGAATTAGCAGGGTGAAAACCGAGTATATGTATACAAAGCAAAGGATGCCAAAAATCTACACTCCTGGAAATTGAAATAAGAACACTGTGAATTCATTGTCCCAGGAAGGGGAAACTTTATTGACACATTCCTGGGGTCAGATACATCACATGATCACACTGACAGAACCACAGGCACATAGACACCGGCAACAGAGCATGCACAATGTCGGCACTAGTACAGTGTACATCCACCTTTCGCAGCAATGCAGGCTGCTATTCTCCCATGGAGACGATCGTAGAGATGCTGGATGTAGTCCTGTGGAACGGCTTGCCATGCCATTTCCACCTGGCGCCTCAGTTGGACCAGCGTTCGTGCTGGACGTGCAGACCGCGTGAGACGACGCTTCATCCAGTCCCAAACATGCTCAATGGGGGACAGATCCGGAGATCTTGCTGGCCAGGGCAGTTGACTTACACCTTCTAGAGCACGTTGGGTGGCACGGGATACATGCAGACGTGCATTGTCCTGTTGGAACAGCAAGTTCCCTTGCTGGTCTAGGAAAGGTAGAACGATGGGTTCGATGACGGTTTGGATGTACCGTGCACTATTCAGTGTCCCCTCGAAGATCACCAGAGGTGTACGGCCAGTGTAGGAGATCGCTCCACACGCCATGATGCCGGGTGTTGGCCCTGTGTGCCTCGGTCGTATGCAGTCCTGATTGTGGCGCTCACCTGCACGGCGCCAAACACGCATACGACCATCATTGGCACCAAGGCAGAAGCGACTCTCATGGCTGAAGACGACACGTCTCCATTCGTCCCTCCATTCACGCCTGTCGCGACACCACTGGAGGCGGGCTGCACGATGTTGGGGCGTGAGCGGAAGACGGCCTAACGGTGTGCGGGACCGTAGCCCAGCTTCATGGAGACGGTTGCGAATGGTCCTCGCCGATACCCCAGGATCAACAGTGTCCCTAATTTGCTGGGAAGTGGCGGTTCGGTCCCCTACGGCACTGCGTAGGATCCTACGGTCTTGGCGTGCATCCGTGCATCGCTGCGGTCCGGTACCAGGTCGACGGGCACGTTCACCTTCCGCCGACCACTGGCCACAACATCGATGTACTGTGGAGACCTCACGCCCCACGTGTTGAGCAATTCGGCGGTACGTCCATCCGGCCTCCCACATGCCCACTATATGCCCACTATAAGTCCGTCAACTGCACATACGGTTCACGTCCACGCTGTCGCGGCATGCTACCAGTGTTAAAGACTGCGATGGAGCTCCGTATGCCACGGCAAACTGGCTGACACTGACGGCGGCGGTGCACAAATGCTGCGCAGCTAGCGTCATTCGACGGCCAACACCGCGGTTCCTGGTGTGTCCGCTGTGCCGAGTGTGTGACCATTGCTTGTACAGCCCTCTCGCAGTGTCCGGAGCAAGTATGGTGGGTCTGACACACCGGTGTCAATGTGTTCTTTTTTCCATTTCCAGGAGTGTATATATTAACCTGCAAGGAGAACGACTGACGCTGGTCGAGAAATTTAAATACTTAGGCTCTTACATGCAAAGTAATGGAGGACTGGAGCCCGAAATACAGCTCAGGCTAAATAGTGGATGTATGAACTGGAGGATACTGAGCATAGTACTGTGTGATAAGAAGGTTAGCTGAAGAATGAAATAAGAGCTTTACAAGTCTGTGGTGAGGCCTGCGATGCCGTATAATGCAGCTACTTGGCCAATTACGAAAGCCCAATAGAAAAAGATGGAAGTGGCAGAAATAAGAATCTTAAGGTGGATGAGTGGGGTGACACTAAAGGATAGACTAAGGAATAAGTACATCAGGGGAACAGTGAAAGTGCGGCCCATAGGGAAGAAGATCCATGAAAGTAAGCTAAGATGGTTTGGAGATGAGCAGAGAAGAGGGGAGTACAACGTGGGGAGAAGAGGTGAAGACCTAGAAATTGAAGGATCAGGGATAGGAGGAGGACCTAAACTGAGATGGAAAGGCAAGGTAGTAGGGGACCTACAGGAGAAAGGATAGTTTACAGAAGAAGCACTGGATAGGTATTTATGGAGCAGGAGGAACCAGCAAAGCAACGCCAACCCCGCATGACGTCGAAAAGGCTGAGATGATGATGATGACTGTGATATGGGATTGTGAGAGGTGTGTATCTGAGGCCTAGCTTGGCTTTACATTAAAGTACTGAAGCTGTTGAAGATGAAGCGCTTCTGATTGTGGGAGTGGATAGCTTGCGTATTTATATGGAATATGGAGTCTGCAGTGAGGGAGTTTTCTTGGACGATGTGTGGTCGTTACAATGGGTGGAGGTTTTGGAGTAAATCATCATGAAGTTTATAATATGTTCAGCAGTAGGAGTAGGGGATAAGGCACTGTTTGATGAATAGAATTACCGTCTGCTGGACCAGGGCTCCAACCCAAGATCTTTGTTTTCACAGGCGAGTGCTCTACCGGCTGAGCTATCAAAGCACAACAGATGAACTGCTCTCACAGGTTTACTTCTGCAAGTACCTCATCTCTTACGTTCTTAACTTCACAGATGTTCTCCTGCATACCGTGTGGGACTAGCACTCGTGGATAAACGATATTGTGGAGACATGACTTAGCCACAGCCTAGGGAATTGTATGTGGGAGAACTTCTGTAAAGTCTGAAAGATACGAGATGAGGTACTGGCGGGAGTAAAGCTGTGAGGTGGGATGTCAGTAATGCTTTGATAGCTCAACTCGGAGAGCCCTTTCCCACGAAAGGTAAAGTTATAGGTTGAAGTCACGGTACAGTACACTGTTTTAATATGTCAGTAAACTTCAAATCAGCGCACATTTCTCTGTAGATTAAAAATTTATTCTGGAATAGAATTATTTATGGGATACTACAGAACATATGGGGTACGATTTGTGGCACGTGTTGTAAGTAGGTTGGTTGGTTTGTGGGACTGAAGGGACCAGATATTGTATGTAGGAAGGGACTTGAGGGAAGGGCGTTGCTTAAAAAAAATGGGAGTGTACAGCGTGGGCATGTTTGTGGGTTTTTGCAAACAACTGTGAGGCAATCATTGTAGTAAAGACGTTTTTGGCAGTGGAAGGACTGAGGAAGGGATTTGGAAGATTCAACTTTCTGGTGACTATAAATATCAAGGCTTCCTCGTTGAGGAGGTCTGTTGTGGAGATAGACTCTGTTAAGCCACAGATAGGGTCAGTGGGGATAAACTCATTGTTGGTGTGGACGTCGATGCAGGGAAAGATGTTTCAGAGGAAGAGTGGTGTCCATGTACTCAGCACTGTCTGGTTGAATTTGTTAGTAACCGTTAGATGGAAGGATGCTTGTTCGATGTAATGTGGGGGGATATGGCGTTTTTGAGGACTAACTGTGGGTTGTGTAGGTTCTTCAGCATGGGTTGAATCAGCTGATGTGCTGCGGCTTGTTTATGGAATGTTCGGCACAACAGGCGTTGCTACTTTTGCTCGGCAGATTGTAATTCATGTTGCAATGGGAGATGTGGTGGCTCATGATACTTGGCGGTAAAAGAAATGGAAGGGAGATGTTGGAAAGGAGGGACATTCACGACTTGTGGTTGTCGTGGAAGAGGAAATAATAGTCGAATAGGATAGGTGAGAGAACGTCCTCCACGTAGTAACATTGGCAACAGGAGATGGAGAAGTATGGATTGTTGAGGTTGTGGCAAGATATACGATGACAGATGGTGACGTGGGTAGCTCCAGAAGCAACGCAGATGGAGAACGCAACTTCATGCTGCGGCTTTGTAGGTGACGAGCAGGTGGCCTGCAAGAAGTGTCGACACACTGCCGAGACCGAGGCGGGAAGAGAATGGAGAAACACTCGGCAGAATCGATAAGGCGAGTGACGTGGACCACAGATGAGCAGGAAGATGAGACGAAAGTCAGGCAATGGCTAACAGCAGCAACGGCAGGACGCGAAGACACACAGACGGTGAAACGCTGGTGATGGGAGGAGGAGACGAATGGCGACAAATCGGCATCTAGCCAATTAGCAAACCCAAGCATTAGTACTGGCAGAGTGCGTAAGACCAACTGTGGTATTCCACCTATTGGATGAATCCCATGTCTCTTTTCCGTGGAACTTACAGGGTGACCACGAGTTCTAATTGTTCATCAGAATAGTGTGCGGGCTACACTAGTGCTAATGGTTATAACACCTCCACTTAGCGGCGAAGGTTCAATTTCATGTTCTCTGTTGGACTCTTAAAGTCTTTGGGCTGCGATACCAGAGCCCTCTCATAAGCTAGTTCACCAGGAGGCTATTGGCAAATTTCTCATAAACTCCCCCGGCCTTTCCCCTCTGGGAATTTTAATACACCCTATTTGGTAGGAAGTTCTTATACCACCTGCCTCAGAGGTACAATTGGTGAGACTCTCTTGTTAGCAGGATATTTGTGTCTTCGAAATATGAGCCAGAGCACATATTTTATTACTGGTACAGGGGCGTTCTCTGCAATCGATTTTTCATTATGTTCACCCAATCTTGCGCACATTGCTCTGTGGGTAGACGTCGATGATCTACATTCCACCAACTTCTTTGCGAACTGGATACACCTGCCACAAAGATTTGCCCCAAAAACACAGCTTCCGAGGTAGGTGTTCAGCCAGGCAACCCGGATAGTACATAGCCAGCGAAATTGCAGAATTTGAACATAAAGACAGCTTCCAGAAATGAGAGGAAACATCACCAGCATGGTCCATCACGCCTCTGATGTACTCTTTTCTAGCTCCTCAGGACAGCTATGAAAACAGCCTGCTCAAAGGGGGGAGGGGGGGGGGGGGGCAACATGTTGTTCCATAATCAGGGACAGACACATAAACATGCCGACCTGTTTAAGTGCAAGTGGTCAACATTACTTCTAAGCCTCGCAGCCATTCGAGTTGAGAGAGAAAAACGCCGCTGTATTATAAAAGAGAGCAAGAAAAGATCGTACCACGCATTCATGAACTCTACAAATCATTCCACTAAGCTGTCGATTGTATGGGAGAACATGAGGAGGATTGCAGGCAAAGGTTCAAGATGATCAACTAGTGCCATTGTGAATAATCGTATTCTCCAGACTAACAAAGAAATGTCCAGACGAAATATTTCACTCACACAACGGCTACCGGCAGACAAGGTTCACCTTTACGTCAATATCACTGAAAGGGGTGGTGCTAACTTCAGTTCTGCCAAAGATGAAATTTACAACCATTTTTACTCAATGTGGGAGCTTAAGTCAGCATTGTACCTAAATGGAAACGTCAGTAGATTTCTCCTCAGTCATTTTAATTTTCTTTTTGGAGAACAAAAATTCTCTGATTCGTGAAAGGAAGCTGTTTTAATCTCTCTGACCAAATCTTGGAAGGATTGTATAAGGCCAACTAGCTACCGTAGTCTTGCCGTCACCAGTTGCGTGGCAAGGATCTTGGAGTTCCTGATCAATCGTTGCCTAGTCGGATCCTTAAAATACACGTACCTCCTTAGTGGCGTTTGGTGTTGGTACAGGAGGATCACTCCACCACTGATAACCTGACTGCTGGAACCCACTATACAACAGGTTTTCCTGTCCAGATGCCACCTGATACGACCATGAAGCGCCTATGATATTAGTGAAGGCATAATATTCTCGAACAGCTTCGTGTATGGAGCTTTCAGCGACATCTTCCAGTTTTGCTAAGGTCGCATATGTCCACATGTCATTTTAAATATGGTCGGTAACGCCCGTATCAGATCATTTTATTCAAGAGAAGAGTGACCCTCAAGTGTGAACATACTTTCTGTAGCTATTTACGATATCGTGTACACGAGAAAGGACCCTGCGCAGTAGTCCTTATTCGTGGGCGACTTTTCAGTTTTATACTTTTCTTGCACCCTCCAAGCAACCACACGATTGTTTCTTGTAAGTGTGAACTTATTTTGTCCACGATAAAGAGCCCTGCAGACAGGTCCTATCTTTAGACGAGATTTTCAATTTTATGCTCTTCTTCCAGCCTCCCGGCAACCACACGATAGTTCCATCTAACCATTAAGAGACAGTAAAAATGGGTGAACAATACAGGTTTTTAATTTTCTTTCAAAAAATTCCGTGTACTTTCATTAATTGTTTCAGAAGTGTTTTTAATCTTTCATAAATTAAAATGAAGGACACCATGTTAACTTAAAAGATCTGCACAGGTTTATGAATCTCATATTTGACTACAAACTAAGTTGGTTGCTACACTTGAGAGATTTGAAAGCAAGACTTTTCAAAACGCTCAGTATTTTAAGATTTTTGTAAGCCGTGTCACATACGAAACAGATAATAGGTCTGCCCCAATTTCATAAAGGTTTGACATGATTCAACTTCGATTATGGTTTCATGGTTGTACAGTGTATGTCTGCTTCGCCCTCATACGTGAACATTCTAGACGCGGTTGATCATCAAGAAACTGGGCTGGTAACTGGGGCATTTAGGACCAGCCTACGCATTTGTCGTGAGGCTGGGAAACTGTAGCTGAACATCATGCGGTAGCTGCTCGTGCGAAAGATCTGATCCCTATCGAAATCATATTCACATCACACCTATAGTTCACCTTTTCTTGTTATTATGCTAGAGCAACGAGACCATTTGGAGTTCATACCAAAAGCTATCTTTTAGAGACTTATGTCGGTAATAATCATTCCCTGGTAGCATTTTAAGGACTCTTATTAGCACTAAACATGGTAGCAAAGTTCACCATAATCCAGAGTCTCAATAACAAACTGTAAGATCGTCCTGATCTAATATTAGCATGATACAATCAAAGTCCAAAGTGACGTTGGTCGCGGCGGTCACAACTAGGCACAGTACACGGTTTAAAGTGCAGTGAAGCACTACCAGTGTAGTGGCATCTGACCCATGGAAGGGCAGCGTCGGAGGAGGAGGATGTGAAGCCTTCGAGGGAGATGGCTGGCGGTTCGGTGTGGCTGCTGCATAGTGTCATCCATGATGGAACGATGTCGCGGTACGGTGAACGTCCAGTCCCGGGTACTGACGGCCAGAGCTTCGACTGGGCAGCAGCTGAGTAGTCGGCATAGATACAGGACATTGGGAGTGTGCTGCTTGCTAGTGATCGAGACATGTCTCAATCGCGCCGCAAACGGAAGGATATCGCACATCTCCCGGCAAACACGTGACTTGCAGATGCAACGAAGTCCCTGCGATTGCAGCGCCACTGCAACGTTTTGGCGTATCAACCGGCGACTTATTGTACATCAGTTGTAATCTTTCCAACACATTCTGGAAACATCCCCAAGGCTGTGGCAAAACCATGTCTCCGCAATATCCTTTCTTCCAGGAGCGCTAGTTCTGTAAGGTTTGCTGGAGAGCTGTGAAGTTTGGAAGACAGGAGACGAGGTACTGGTGGAATTAAAGCTGTGAGGACGGATCGTGAGTCGTGTTTACGTAGCTCAGCGAAAGGCAAAGGTCCCGAGTTCGAGTCTCGGTCACGCATACAGTTTTAATCTGACTGAAAGTTTCACATGTGGAGTACTTCTCATGGCCGGCCCACGAATGTCTAGGGTATAAGGAGGAGCGCCTGCAGTACTGGAAGAGACTACCCGCTAATCGCGGGTGCTGTGCCGGGAGCAGAAGGAGCCGGCGAGCGGCCTCTTATAAGAACACAAACTCCATCCTGTAGACTGGCAATGGCAAGGAAATCTTTTCTGAAGAAAAGGAATTTGTTAACGTCGAGTATGGATTTAAGTGTCAGGAAGTCGTTTCTGAAAGTATTTGTCTGGAGTGTAGCCATGTATGGAAGTGAAACATGGACGATAAATAGTTTGGACAAGAAGAGAATAGAAGCTTTTGAAATGTGGTGCTACAGAAGAATGCTGAAATTAGATGGGTAGATCACATAACTAATGAGGAGGTACTAAACAGAATTGAGGAGAAGAGGAGTTTGTGGCACAACTTGACTAGAAGAAGGGATCGGTTTGTAAGACATGTTCTGAGGCATCAAGGAATCACCAATTTAGTATTGGAGGGCTGCGTGGAGTGTAAAAATCGTAGAGGGAGACCAAGAGATGAATACACTAATCAGGTTAAGAAGGATGTAGGCTGCAGTACGTACTGAGAGATGAAGCAACTTGCACAGTATAGAGTAGCAAGGAGAGCTGCATCAAACCAGTCTCAGGACTGAAGACCACAACAACAAACAACAAACTCTATCCGAAAAACGTCCCCCAACGGTACTGGCCGACCGCAGTGTCATCCTTAGCTATAGGCACCACTGGATGCGGATATTGAGGGGTGTGAAGTCAGCACACCGCTCACCCAGAAGTTGTCAGTTTTCGTGATCGGAGCCGCTACTTTTATTCGAGTAGCTCCTCAATTTGCCTCACAATGGCTGAGTGCACCCCGCTCGCCAACGGAGCTCTGCCTATCTGACGGTCACCCTTCCAACTGTGACTCAAGCCCGAGAACGCTTAAATTCAGTGAACTTATGGGAACTGGTGTTAGCACTGTGGCAACGCCTTTGGCATAAGAACACAAGCTCTACAATTTTATTTCAGAGTACACTAAGCAGGGGGATGCACTTAGCTGCTTGGTGGTTGTCCCTGGCCGTGTTCTTACGATTCGCCTATGAACTGAATTTATGATTTCTAGCGCAGAAATGTATGCGACACTGAAGACACTGGAACTGATGAAGTGTGAGAGAACAAAGAATTTTCTCATATTCTCTTTCGCCCTCAGTGCACTGCAAGTGATTTCACAGACTTACCAACAGGAAAAAATGCTTCAGATTTTTAATAATTCCGTGATCCATCTCCGTGATCACGGGAAGACAGTGGTATTTTGGTGGGTACCGGGAGACACCGGAATACATGGAAGAAGAGGGTGCTGACGTCGCAGTCAAGGAAACGTGTCGTCAGCACATTTTAGAAACATGTGTTGTTCCCTTATGAACCATGTCCTATCAGTTGAGCAAGAAAGTCATAAGCTATTAGGAAGCAAAGTGAGTGAAAGCATCGGATAGTAAGCAGTCCTGCTTCCTGTCACAGACACGTTATGAAGCGACACTGAGCTGTCTCTGTACAGGTCATTGTCCTATGACCCATAGCTTCTTGCTTCAGTTAGATGACCCACCGGTCTGTGGAGCTTGAGGAGGTTATTTTGACACTATTTAACAGATGGTCTTTTATATTCTGACGAGATGACCACAGTAAATTGAAATGGGGATGTGTCCTCTATTTGAACGAGTGTGGTGCGCGTGTGGTGCACGTGTTAAAATTTTATGAATTGTCTCCAGCTTAAACTGTTAGCTAGGAGGTTTTAGTGTGCTGCAGAGTGGCTGGCACATCCTTTCTTGTTTAGTGATCAGCTAGCAACACATATCTCTTATAATCTGTTTCTTGTGCTTCCCCTTGCCTTTTATCCATCTTTTAAGAACTGACACATAACAGTATTTTGGTATCATTGTTTATGTGTGTGTGTGTGTGTGTTTGTTTTAAAGCAATTTTAGAAAATATTTTATCCGTTTATTCCACAATTTTAACACTTTTACAGTATGTCGTAACTATGACGTATGCCGACCAGTCACAAGGCGTCTATCTGCAGAATGTTCATCATAATAGCTGCCACGACAGTCAGGTAATCCTAACGAAGATGACGGACGATTTCGCCGACAGCTCCAGATTTTATTCAGATCTGAAGTGACAAGTAAACTGAGAATGGTAATTGCACGACACTATCAGTGTTGCAGGCGGCGATCTTCAAATATCTAATACGTATGTATTGTAAGTACAGTTTTTGTGCTTTGAATTGTAAACTTGATTGATACAAAGTGCTTTACGTCAGTAGTCGATGTAGCACTACTTCCTGTTATCTGATCTGAAGATGGCCTGTCGACGGGGTCAAGGATTTTCTCTGCCTCGTGACGACTGGGTGTTGTGTGATGTCCTTAGGTTAGTTAGGTTTACGTAGTTCTAAGTTCTAGGGGATTGATGACCGTAGATGTTAAGTCCCATATTGCTCAGAGCCATTTGAACCAAGATGTCCTGTTAACTGACCGAAACTAGCAACTAATGTATCCTTCCTTCCGATCTCTGCAAATAAAAAGTTTTCCTAATGAAGACTACAACACTAAACCGAGAATATTTTAGACAAAACTGTCACCGCTGGACTCTTCGATCTTGAGTGATAACCGCTTATCTGTAGAAGACAAGGGCGGTTGTCTTCGCCGTTGACGTCGTTTGGAGATGAAATGCTGCGGATTTCTTGCAGTAACAGATGAAGTTTATGGAAATGTTTGTGGCTGGATCCCCGACGGAAGTACAGTTTTGTCCGCTGCCACTGAAGACGTCGATGAATATCTAAGGCGTATGACCTCAGTAGATAACTAAGGTTGATGATTCCGAAGTTGTTGCACTAGTTTTGAATTGCAGCGGCATTGTGAGCTATCTACATCCACACGCGAGCACAGTATGGTGCGTGGCGGAGGGTACCCTCTACCACAACTTGTCGTTTCCTTTCCTGTTCCACTTTCACATAAAGCGATGGAAAAGCAACTCTTTATATGCCTCCGTAAAAGCCCTTATTCCTCATATCTTATTTTCGTGGTCCCAATACGAAATGTATGTTGGCGGCAATAAGATAGTTTGCAGTAAGCTTTAAATGCCGGTTCCCCAAGCTTTATCAATAATGTTCGAAATCGATGTCTTCTTCCATCCAGGGATTTCCAATTGAGCTCCCGAAGCATATTCGTAACACTTGCATGCTGATCTAACCTACCGGTAACAAACCTAGGAGCTCGCCTCTGAATGCTTCGATGTCTTCTTTCAATCCGATCCCATGCGGATCCCAAACACACGGGCAGTGCTCAAGCATACGTCGCACTAGCGTCCTATATGCGGTCTCCTTTACAGGTGACCAACACTTTTCTAAAATTCTCCCAATACACCGAAGGCGACCATTCACCTTCCCTATCACAGTCCTGACATGTTCATTCCATTTCATATCTCTTCGCAACGTTACGCCCAGGCCTGTGTAAAGCAGAACACCGCTAATGCTGCATCCGATCATTATGGGTTTATTTTTCCTACTCATTCACATCAAATTACATTTTTCTGCATTAATAGCCAGCTGCTATTCATCGCACCAACTAGAAATTTTCCTGCTTTACCCTACTTTATTAAAAAAAGTTTTGGGTACTGAATTCTCATTTGAAATCACATGTTTTGTAAGTCTCATTCTTTATGTTTTCACAACGAGAGCAGCCTTATACCCAAATCAAACAAAAGCCAATGGATCGCCTCATCACTTTTTTACGTTGTTCTTTAGATAAATACCAGCTTCACGTTCTATGCTGACCGACCGTCGTTTCATCTTTTGCCTTATGACGTCATTTGGCTGCGGATGGGAGACATGGAGTCAGCATCCCTTCTCTCGGTCGTTGTCGGCTTCCCAAATCCGGAGCTGCTACTTCTGATTATAGTAACACCTCAGTTTTCCTGACGAGTCTGACTGCATCTTGTTCGCACCAAGCAAAAACTCCTGGCAGCACCGGAAACTGAACCCGGGTCCTCTGCGTGGGAGGCAGACGCAATGACGAGTCAGCTGAGAAAGCGAAATTCTTTACATAAGTCTTCAGGGAGAGGTGGTAGTGTATTTGAAGAGCGTCAATTGTTTCACGAGCACGAAATAGCATCCTTCGTTTCTGTGAAACTTTCTACAGTGGCTGCTTGCCATTAAAAGTACTGATTTTAGTAGGGCGTACTGAAAAGTAATGCCTCAGTGGTTTTTTTGTGGAAATTCTTAGAGCTTTGTAATAACGCAAACTATATTAAAACTGTATACCTTTATTCTTATAGTCTAAATACTTATTTCCCAACATAGTCATTCTCGCGACGAATACGGGAGACTAGTTTGTTGATACCGTCAGTGTAGAATGTTTAACTTTGTTGACGGAGCCACTGCCTAAGTTCTGCTTGCACCGCTTCGGCACTACGAAGAAGAGGGTTTCGAATTCGAAACTTGACTGCAGCATCCTGTTTCTCATGCACCGACAGTTACGTTACTCACAGAAATGTTACAAGCTACAATTCGGAACCCTCTAGCGGCAGAGGGCTACAAATAGGTAGACATGAAACCTTTAATAGTTTTCACATAAAAAGTTCGGAGGCATTACTTTTCAGCACGCCCTCGTATATATACTGGCTTGTAAAGTAGCATCACCGACAATTAGAACTATAAGTAGCATTTGTACAACACAGTATCTGTGTGAACTCCTTGAGCACCATTGCATTTATGAATACTCACGGCCAGGTACAGAGGTGCCGTGAAACCGGTGCCCTGATCCACATTGAGCCACTTTTTTTTTCCTAGCACGTTTTCTACAGAAGACCTTCCTGTTTGGCCATAACTGTTCAAAATTTAGCTTCCTCCAATGGCGCCTGTGGTATTTGTATTTTAATATAACACTAGGAAGGAGCTACGTGAATTATAAAACATATTGAAAATGGTTAGAAATAAACAGGCTTTTACGGTTACTTGTTGCACTGCCGAACCTTGACGACGAGCGTACAATTACACCGGTGTGAAAAACTCAAGGACGAAAATAAACTTCGCGTGCTTTATAACTGCCAAACATAGTGCAGAGAGTAACTGAAAGACATGCATAATGAAACTAAGACAAAAGATGCTTTCTTTGAAAGACAGGAAATCACCGGGATTCGTGGTGGTCCCCTGGATACTAAAAAAGGCGGGAAATGGTTCTTAATGGAGTGTGTGATCACGCTGACAGCAATGCATACTCTGCAACCATTCCCATTCTGGCCGCAATGTTGATAAAGGGGCCTTCTGGTAGAGTATCCCATTCCTCCACCAGCGCTGTTGACGACAGCTAGGCGGTCGCTGGTGCATGTGGATGTGGATGTGCTCCAATACAGCTCCCCAACACTCGCCACTCTTGCTCTGTGGGATTTAAATTGTAGTAACGGGCAGGCCGGTCCATTTTCCGAATATCCACCACATGCGCTGTTCGAAGCGGTCGCGCATTGTCATCCATAAAGAAGAGAGTGCCGATTGCTCCTGGAGAGAAGCACATGGGGAAGGAGTACCGTGTCACAACAACGTCGACCGCTGAGTGTAGCGTGTTCAAAGATTCGTAGGTAAGTACGCCCTGCAACGTTGCAACGTTATACCTCCACGCAACTTAACATCTAGACCATCTGAACGATCATGTACGACAATATTCCTGGGTGCTTTACATGACTCTGAGTAGCCTGGCCACCAAGAGCTGTTGCATAACGATTTGATTCACGGATCCAGTTATATGGCTCCTTCCGTGTATAGCGATTTTACGACTATGACGTGTGGGACCTGAAGATGGCATCAATGTATTGCCGAAAATTGTAGCACATAAGAAGTTCATAAAATAAATTCCTACAATACATACGGCTGTTGGTAAAGTATTGCATCAAGAAATCTTCCCATAATACACTCTCTCGGAATTTCAACGGGAAATTTCTCCTTAACACATAATGCTTCTTGCTTCTTTTGTAACATCTTCCACTGCAGTTTGTAAAGAATTTCCGTAATGCTCTATCACCGACGAAACGATTCCGTAACGAAACGCGCCGCTCTTCTTGGCATCTTCTCCATGTCTTCCATCAACACACCCTGATAAGGGTCACAGACTGATGGAAAATTCTCAAGGAGCGGTCATACAATTGTTTATAACCCAGTCATTGCATAGGTGAATTACATTTTCTTAAGATTATTCCAATGAATCTTAGTCTGGCTTCTGCTTGTCCTGAAACCAATGTTACACCGCTCCAGATGGTCACGCCTACGTATTTTAAAATAGTTAACTGTTTCCAGCGTTTGGCCGCTGATGATTCACAAAATAGTTTCAGATATAAGAGGGAAAACGCAGCGCAGTGGTCGTTCCGTAATAACAGTTATTCATTTTCGTTTCTTTCTTTCTTGTATTTTAATTATTTTGAATATGTTCTGTAGTTTAGTTTTCGGAGTTCTCAGTTTTCTAATCATTAATATTGTGGAAAATATAGTCACAACCCAGGAAAGCGAACTTGACCATGGTGGCCACTCAGTTGTGTTTACGCTCAATCAGCAGGCACATGCGGCTGCAATAGCGTAAAGTCCAGGATTCTTAGAATTTAACGGTGCCAAGCTCTCATGTCTGAATTTCAATGCCCTGTATGAACAACAATACACAGTGATTGGCTTTTCTGTTTGGAAGTACTCCTTGGAAACCATCACTTCTCCAGCATATATTCACAGTTAATGTTTACGAATCCACGTTATATCCAATTAAACAACTGGCCGCTTTCATTCTGATTGCCTCATATTTTTGTAAAAAAATTAATGTAGTTTGCCTTTCCTGAAGCTATTTCGTCTTCTAAGTTTTTAACTTGTTTATTCTGGGACCTTTGAAAACGAGCTTCACAGATAAAACAGTTTTTCTCACAAGAGGAGGACACAGGTATGGGATGGGGACTGGAGCACTTACTGAATGGTTGTGCAGCTGAAGATTGCATGTATCTCACAATAAAACCGTTCACACTGGTGGTTCTTCGAACAGGAGAGAACATATGCTTGAAATGAACGACATAAATTTCTGTAGAATCCAGAAAAAAAGGCACATTGCTAGCTGAGGTATGACAGCCAAACATGCATACTGCCTGACTGAGGTGCTTCAATACTAGATTTAACGCTTGTTACTTGATAACTTTTTCTATTAAAATTTTTATGGAGGGAATGTGCTCGTATAAAGGGTGGTCAGAAAGTTTGGCAAGCTCATAAAGGTGCTGCAGGGTAGTTTTTACTGAGAAATTACAGTTAAGATAAAAATTCGATACGTTGCGCTATTTCCGAGTAAATTAGCATTGAAATTAGCCAATCAAGCCGTTGCGCGCAAATTCAAGCGGCGCACCAGGTATAATTGGTATTAGCTGTTCTGATAGCGGATATTATAGCTCACGAGAGTCTCAGCCTTTGGCTCGGTTTCGATCCTTACTACCGTCCCACGTAGAATTTTTGTACCGCCCTGTTGTTTTGTTTTAGGTTTGCCTCACGAAGGACGCGTTTGGGAACGCCATATCTGGCGGACAGCTTGAATTTCTACTCGAACGGCTTAGATGGCTAACTTCAATATTAATTAATTCAGAAACGGCGCAACTTATCGAATACCTTTCTTAACAATTACTTGTAAGCACAACCTACTCTGCAACAAACTATCAAGCTTCTCAGATTGTTTGTGGCCACCATGTATACCACCGAAAATGCTGTATCGGGCACATAGCCTACTAGCCTGATAGTAATGCACCACGGGTAGCAGGAACACGAGCTCGTAGGGACCACAGCAGCGAGAACCAAAATAATAATTCTGTAATTCCAAACGATAGTGGCATCAATGGCCTGCTGTCAACGCCAACTCTGGACGTCGCCACTAAGGCCAGAGGACTATGGTATTCACCGGCTTCTTATTGTATTAACGCCGTTCGACAGTCGTACAGGAACAGTGGTCCTATTCCGGACATAGAATTTTGCCCGTGCGACATTCAGTGAACTTTTCTGATTACAGACAGCTAATGTAAACTTTATACATACTGTTTACAAATAGCCAAATGTTTACTATGCCAACAAAAGTTGTGACTTACCATGGTGAGTGGATTATTTGCAACTCATGGAGCACTGTGAAATGTTATTTTATATTTTTTTAGGATAAATGCTTTTTTTTCTTTTCTTTACCTGGAAATGAGTTCCTTCTTACCGAGCCCTAGCCTGGACACTTCAGTTACAGGCGACGGGGATTTACTGACTTTGAACTTATCCATTGTACTGCTCCCTAAGTAAATAGTGCTTATAAGATATATTTTCGCTTACTTGGTGTAATAATGTACGATTCTCGATTCAGCAGGTTGTTTGTCACACAAACGTGATCACCCAATGCTCCTATTCTTGCAAAATATCCGGCAAGCGCAAGAACTGAGGTTGAAAAAGATGGCCGCCACGACCACGTCGCCTGAGGTTACCAACCGACTGTTGTATATCGACTCAATGCTGAAAGGCTCTAGGTCGTTGTCAATACCGTTTTCAGTGTTTGACAATAAGATTGAACCATGGGCTAGCTGTATTGTCCATTCGGACAGCAATTCATCTCACACTAAATCTCAAGTGATACCCAGAAATGTGCCTTCTTATTAGTTTATGTAGTTCCTCACACCATCGCCTCCTCCAACAGTTGAATCAGAAGTAGATCACATGGCTCGTCCTATGATCCGCTCAAGACTAAACTGGTCTAATATCTTGACACTCAAATCCTTATGTCCACTGCCCGGCACAATTTTTTTAATTGTTATAAAAAGAACAGACTGTCTTACCAGGAAAGAATCGTACAGTTGCACAGACTTTCCTGGGACTATCATTTTCAGTGCACTAATCTCAGGTGTAGACAATATTATGGTGACTTTAGTGAGTTATATGACCTTAGTCCATTCCTCTGACGAAGGGCTCCGAAATGGTCTTCTGAAGCTTAACGGCCTTCCATTGTCAACATATCATTTCCTCATTCGGGAATTTTAACAAGTAATATGGTCTGCAACAGCCCTTCAGAAGCCTTCCTAGGTGTTCTGCATCCACCCACACTGTAAAGCATAGTCTCGGTCCTTCAGTGCTGGTTTCACAGCCCCACTAGATAAGGAGATTTTGGCGGAACCGTCTAACCAGAAATTTCAGTAATGTAATACTTGTTTTACCGCTGTACAAAAGGCTATTTTAGCCAAGCAAAATGTAAGTTCTGTACTAAAATAGGACGCAAGGCGGACGTCTTTCAATTCGTGTTCAAGATGAATGTGGATAGTACCTATGTTAGAAGCATAGATTCGAATTAAGTCACCGACGACCTTCGAGCAGGACCAGATGTCTTCCTGGTGTAAGCTGTGTTACCCATTTCAACTAGAATATTAACTTTAGAAGTGTCACTTAACGACGTTCCTGTCACATTTGAATCTTCCAGTGGATCCTACATCGAGATCGTTAATTTGTCAGCTTACAAACAGCCCCCCTCTTCAGTTTTCTGCAAAACAACTAACAAGTTGTAGAAATGGTGATGTAGAGATGATGTGATAATTTAATGCAATGGTTAAACATCACAGATCCTCTCTGTCGCCTCACATATTGGTGGTCAGGACACAGGAAGTTACAAATATCTTAGGTTGGATTTTTTTTAATGACCTCAGATTGCAGGTGCATGATTTGACTCAACGGATACAGGCTTTTCTACCCAATACCCACCTCAAAAGAACTGATGCCCATTAGACCACATGTATCACTAACTCAGATGCATACATTACTTTGAAGCCTTCTGTGACTCAAGTTTCTTAAAGTGTGCATTGTGAATTTAGCCTTGCAGGACCAACACAGCTTGTAACTCTAACGACTGCAAGATTAAGGTCTTCTGATGTCAGTCTCAAACAGTCCATAGGCTGCCCCGATTGTTGTAGTAGAAAAACCTGACAGGTATTTGACGTTTTTTGGACATTTCAAGTCAACAATGAACGTGAAATCAGTTGCAGAAACTTATCCCAGTCCACAGATGGAGGATATCATGTCAAAACTTGCCAGGCAAACTGTGTTGCTAAAGACTGCCATCTGGGAGGCTCATTTGCAACTACCAATGGATGAAGAAACCGGCAAATCTTGTGATTAAGACTCCTTTTGGTTTGTTCCAATACAACCGTCTATATTTCGACATAGCCAGTCCGTAAGTCATTTTTCAATGGGCCTTGGAGCAGCTAACTTAGGGTGACCCAGATACCGCTAACTACCTCAGTGACATTCTGATAATGGGCAAAACGCCAAGGACCTTTCCACAAACCTGGAAACCATCTTCCGTGCTTATAAAACAGTCAACTTGAAATGCAACAAGAATAAGTGCAGGTTTTTAACTCTCGGGTAGAATTGGGTTACATTGCTAGAGCTCCCAGCATACATCACACTCCACACCATTTCGAAGTAAACCCAAACTTGCTGGAACCACAAAACTACGAGTTAATCGTTCATGCCACCATACCGCTGAAATGTTCCACCATCTGTTATGCAAAAACGTCTCAGCTTCAGCAAAGCCTCCCAAGACTTGAAGGGTGGAGTGCTTTTCAAGCAGCATGGTTAATGCCATATCACCTTACCAAACTACTCTAACTGCCACAGCAAACAGGCCGAAACATATATCCAATGGTCGACTCTGAAGGGTAGTCATCCACCGCCAATACTCACAATCCCATGGATTCACACACATTTGGACATTTTTTTAACAATTCCATGCACGTTGAGGCAGAAGGCTCCAGGTCGACATTTCCTCTGGACTACATCAATAGCGAGTACGCGACATCTTGATGATCAACTGTCGCTTCTCCGAAAGAGGGGTGTGGGATGTTGCTATACCAGGCCATATAGCCCACCGGCATGACAGCACATCACTGCAGATAGCTGAAACATGATCTCATAGGGGCCACAGCAGCGCCAACCAAACTAATAATAGACAACAGCATGTTTTCAAGGGCGGGGCTGTACACCACTGCTGCGACCAGAAGCCGCCGCCTCGCTGAGAGGCGGCTACCACGTCGCCCAAGGAGTCGCAGCCAGTACGGGTCTGTTAGGTTCCATCCTATCACATGTTCCCAAATAGACCACTACACAGTATTCTTTCAGCTCAGTATTTAAGACGCCGCACAGTCAGTACTCAGCAGCTGAAGCACCAACCTGGAGACTGAAACTTTATGAAGTCGACCTCGAGCTTCCAGCTCTGTCCATCGCAAAGCAAAACTCCAATTTCGGCGTCAAGGGGTTCTGCCTCCAGGTTTTTCGATCAGCAGCTTGTTATCGTGTTAGCGCTAATGGACAGCCATCTGCCGCCCGGTGTGGCCGAGCGGTTCTAGGCGCTTCAGTCTGGAAACGAGCGACCGCTATGGTCGCAGGTTCGAATCTTTCCTCTTGCATGGATGTGTGTGATGTCCTTAGGTTAGTTAGGTTTAAGTAGTTCTAAGTTCTAGGTGACTGATGACCTCAGGTGTTAAGTCCCATAGCTCTCAGTGCCATTTGAACCATTTTTTGGTTCAAATAGTTTAAATGGCTCTGAGCACTATGGGACTTAACATCTGAGGTCATCAGTCCCCTAGAACTTAGAACTACTTAAACCTAACTAACCTAAGGACATCACACAAATCCATGCCCGAGACAGGATTCGAACCTGCGACCGTAGCGGTCGCGCGGTTCCAGACTGAAGCGCCTAGAACCGCTCTGCCACATCGGCCGGCGAAAACCATTTTTTGACAGCTGTATAGAAACAGTGGTCCTTTTTTGTCCGTGTCACTTTCAACGAATTTGTTTAGTTGTGGTCAGCTAATAAAACTTTTCACAAACTACTTACAGGCAGACAATAGACAGTTAATTCTGTCAACAAGAGTTGTTGTGACTTCTCCCGGTGGCTGAATTATTTGCAACTTACAGAACATTATGGAGTATTATTTTATGATGTTCACAAGATATGTTTTCTATTCTTTATCTGTTTGAGAGTGAGTTCTCGCTTACGAAGCCCTAGAAAATTTCAGAAAATTTGTGAGAAGACCACTGTGTTCGCTAGACGCCTGTTTGTGGCCGAAAAGAAATATATGAAAAACCAGTATTACAGAACGTTAATGACGAGTTTACCCTTAAATTTATTGATAACTAATGATGGTGTAAGAACAATTAATATTACGAATGTTTCTACGACGATTATCATTCTAAAAATTACAAAATATACCAATGTAAATAAATTTGTATGTGCTTGCTGCATACTAAATATGAAATCAATTATATGAGGGTTGGAACTTAAATAGTGGCAACTATTTATATACAGCTCGTACAAGATAGATACGTGTTTCAAAGTTTTACTGACCTTCAAAGTAGTCACCATCATTGTGTATAACCCGTTGCCAGCGATGTGGAAGTAGTAGGATACACATAGCAGTGTCAGCTGTGTTGACAGTTCGAGCGGTGCGGTCCACTGCCCGACGAATTTGTAGCAGTTCTGAAGCGAATGCCGTGAAGTGTTTCCTTCAGTTTAGAAATCGAGTTGAACTTACGACGGCTTAAGTCAGGGGAGTGCAGTAGGTGGTATAGCACTTAGCAGCTCTATGAGTCAAACAAATCAGTAACAGATTGCACTCCTACAAATATCCACGCCCTAAAACTGATTTCCACTATTGTATATACTGTAGTAGAAGTTGATATGCCAACTAACTCCGCAGATAAAGAAACTGAAGAAATGTGTGATGAGATAAAAGAAATTCTGCAGATAGTTAAGGGAAACGAAAATTTAATAGTCATAGGGACCTGAGCCGTGTGGAGTGCCCGTGCGGTTAGAGGCGCCATGTCACTGAGTGCGCGGCCCCTCCCGCCGGAGGATCGAGTCCTCCCTCGGGCGTGGGTGTGTGTGTTGTTCTTAGCATAAGTTAGTTTAAGTAGTGTGTAAGTCTAGGGACCGATGACTTAAGAGTTTAGTCCCTTAGAAATTCACACACATTTGAACATTCATGGGGACCTGGAATTTGATAGTAGGATGAGGAAGAGAAGGGAAAATAGTGGGTGAATATGGTATGGAGGAAAGGAATTAATGAGGAAGCTTCCCGATAGAAATTTGCACAGAGCTTAATTTAATCACAGATAACGCTTTGTTTAAGATTCATGAAAGAAGGTTGTAAACGTCGAACACACCTGGAGAGACGAAATAATAAAGGCATCAGTTTAATTGATGACAGGAGAAAATATAAATATATAGTAAATGAACCTGGCGAAAGGGAACAGAAACGTCTAAAAATGAGTGACGGGATGTGCAAAATATATAAGAAGGAATGGGTAGAGGACAAATACATGGATTTAGAGGTATGTATCACTAGCTGAAAGACAGATGCCACCTACAGGAAAATGAAAGACATCTTTGGAGAAAAGAGAACTACCTGTAAACATCAAGAACCCAGATAAAAAACCAGTCCCAACCAAAGAAGGGAAAGCAGAAAGGTGGAAGGTGTATATAAAGGGGGTATACAACGGAGATGTACTTGATGCAATATTATGGACATGGAAGAGAACGTAGATGAAGATGAGATGGGAGATGTGATACTGCGTGAAGAATTTGACAGATCACTGAAAACCCTAAGTCGAAACAAGGCCCCGGGAATAGACAACATTCCTTTAGAACTACTGATAGCCTTGGGAGAACCAGCCATGACAAAACTTTTCCATCTGCTGAGCAAGATGTATGAGGCAAGCGACGTATCTTCACACTACAAGAAGAGTACAGTTATTGCAATTCCAAAGAAAGCATGTGCTGACAGATGTGAAAATTACCGAACTATCAGTTTAATAAGTCACGACTGCAAAATACTGACACAAACTCTTTACAGAAGAATGGAAAAACTGGTTGAAACCGAACTCAACAAAGATCAGTTTGGATTCCAGAGAAATGTAGTAACAAGAGAGGTAATACTGACAACGATTTCTCATAGAAGATAGGTTCAAGAAAGGCAAACTTACGTTTATACGATTTGTAGACTTTGAGGAAGCTTTTGACAATGTTCTATGAAATACTCTCTTTCAAATTATAAAAGTGGCAGGGGTATAATGCCGGGAGCGAAAGACTTTTTACTATTTGTACAGAAACCAGATGGTAGCTATAAGACCCAAGGGGCATGAAAGGGAAGCAGTGGTTGAGAACTGAATGCCACAGGGTTGTAGCCTATCCCTGATGTTATTCAATCTGTGTACTGAGCAAGTAGAAAAGGAAACAAATGAAAAATTTTGAGTAGGAATTAAAGTCCAGGGAAAAGAAAT
Organism: Schistocerca gregaria; assembly: GCF_023897955.1. NCBI lineage: Eukaryota > Metazoa > Arthropoda > Insecta > Orthoptera > Acrididae > Schistocerca > Schistocerca gregaria. The sequence continues at coordinate 279,893,473 of NC_064931.1, forward strand.
AAGAACTCTGAGGTTTTTTGATGACATTGCAATTCTGTCAGACACAGCAACGGACTTAGAAGAGCAGTTGAACAGAATGGACAGTGTCTTGAAAGGTGGGTATAAGATGAACATCAACAGAAGCAAAAAAAAAAAAAAGGTTAATGTAATGTAGTCTGTTTAAATCTGGTGATGCTAAGGGAATCACACTAGGAAACGAGAAACTTAAGTAGTAGATGAGTTTTTCTATTTAGGCAGCAAAATAATTGATGATAGTTGAAGTAGAGAGGATATAAAATGCAGAGTGGCAATGGCAAGAAAAGTGTTTCTCAAAAAGAATTTTTTGAACATGGAGTATAGATTTAAGTCGCAAACTATTTTATATTCCGGGAAACCCGAGCCATTGAAAGGCATGATTTTAGGCAGAGCTCCGCTTACAGCTGGTACAACTGTTGCTTATTAAAACATGATCAGATTCGCAGCTTTAAGGCGCATCAACAACGTTGAAAGATCATAGGCATAACCATGGCTTCTCTGAATAGTTAATTCTGACTAGGAGTGATGGGTATGACAATGATCTTTTAACGTTGTTTACCTGATACGGCTACGAAACCGGCCGTGTTTTAACAAACAATTTTACCAGCTGTAAGCAAAGTTCTTCCTAACAAGATAGATTTAAGTGTCAGGAAGTCTTTACTGGAAGTATTTGTATGGAGTGTAGCATTGTATGGAAGTGAAACGTGGACAGTAAACAGTTTAGACAAGAAGAGAATATAAGCTTCTGAAATGTGATGCTACAGAAGAATACTGAGAATTAGATGGGTGGATCACGTAACTAATGAGGAGGTACTGAATAGATTTGGAGAGGAAATTTGTGGCACAACCTGACTAGAAGAAAGGATCAGTTGGTAGGACATATTCCAAGACATCAAGGGATCACAAATTTAGTACTGGAGAGAAGCGAGGGGGGGGGGGGGGGGATAAATACCATAAAGGGAGACCAAGAGGTGAATGCAAGATACTGAAACTGGTCTGGAATTCACCATCCTTCCAAAATGTTTCGAAATTTATTTTTTTTCTAGCCTATACGTGGCGCCAGTGCACCAAATACAGTGGCAGCTTTAACTGACAACTGTTAAGAGCAGTTATGCATTCGGCCAGTCAATTGCAAGCAAGCAGTGTCAAACAGCACAAGTATGGCAGCAGTGTGTCAACGTTGTTGTGTCCTAATTCACAATGGATCAGCATCTCTAAATCAACTGTTCATGACATTTTCAGAATATTTTGAATAGAAACGTGTGCAAAGTTAGTCCAGTACACATTGATTCCTAAACAAAAACAACGACACGTGGATAGCTGTCGTGACTTGATTGATTGCAAAACGCTGATAGTTCCTCTATGGAAAAAATTACCACTGCTGACAGGACTGTGTTACGAATACGAACGTACCACAAAACGGCAAATAGGAGAAATTCAGATGAAGGGTTAACGCTTTGACGCTTTGAGAAATTCGATATTCAAGCCAATGTGACGCGTGAGTTGAGCAACGCCTCAAAGAATGGCTTTTCTAACACTTTCAATGGTTCCGTGCATTGCACGCAAATGTGTGTGTGTGTGTGTGTGTGTGTGTGTGTGTGTGTGTGTGTGAGTGTGTGTGAGTGTGTGTGTGTGTATTTTGGGGAGGGGGAGGAGGCATTGTAGAACGGCTGAAGAATTAAAACCATCATCGTAACTGTCCTATATATTTTGTTAATCCAGTCTTTAAACTTTTTGGACTGACGGGGTGAGATTGGACCGGAAGTATCTAACCTTTTAGACCAAAGTAAGTAAATAAATAAACGAAAAATCAGTTGCCGACGATAAGGCAAAGGACCCCATGCTCCAGTCAAAATTGGTGACGTGGGAAGCGTTGTTGCTCTGTAAATATGGAAAAGATTTGGAGGGCATATTGTTGAACAAATAACTTCATCTAGTTGCGTTAACAGTACGGAAAAAATCATCATATTCGCCCTTGACTGTAGAAGTTATTTATTTCATAATTGCAGATCCGGCCTTCCTGAAACTTTCAAGTGGAATTGCAAAAGATTTTGCTTCAGCAGATGTCGGAGTTTGAAATCCTCTGACATGTATGCATATCATCGTCGAAAAATAACCGTATTCATAGTAGAAATACTGTAGCATCAGTCGGATGCGAAGCTCTATACATCGTGAAGCGATGTAAATTACGTGAAATGTTGCCAGTGTTAACGCCCTTCATATAAATCACTACACATCAATGTTTTGACTCACTGTGAACATGTGAACTAAGGCCGTTGGCGCGAAAAGACATGACTATATTTTCGAGTCAAAGCTCTTAGTTCACATGTAAAAAGTGTCTTCGAACATTGATTTATAGCTTTTTATGTGAAGGATGTTTACTTTGGCAAAATTTTACTTAATTTACGTCATTTCACGATGTACAGAGCCTCGCACTCGCCTGATGTTACTGTATTCCTGCGGTGGAATGGCTTGTATTTGACTATGGCATGTATACATGTCGGAGGATTTTAAAGTGTGATAAGTGCTGAAGCAAAATCTTTTGGAGTACCACTTGCAAATTTGCCAGAGGCCGATATTTCAGTTTTGAAATTAATAACGTCTACAGCCAACGGCGAAAATTCCACATGACTGCGGAGCCCGACTATGAGAAATTAATCGCCTTAAAATCAGTTTCCGGGGCAGACGAGTTACATTTCCTGTTAATATCACATTGAGTGTCGTGCCAAGAAACGCTATCTCCGAAGTTAATAACTGATCGAAACCCACCCATAAAAACGTACACACATCACGCTGACAGTATTGTGCACGGGAAAATCCATCAACATCTCCGTATAACCTTCGGTTGTTGTAGACAGCAGTATGATAGCTAAAGACCCTCTTTTCAGTATGTAGGGACTGTATGAATATGTGATGCCATTTTGCTCATCCTACACGATGAAGATTTATGAAGACTGTGTCCTGACGAACTGCAGTTATTTTACTTGGTAAAGAGAGACCTGCGTAGTGTAAGGTGAAAGGTCGGAGTGCTGTGTCTGATCAGCGCAAGTATCAACCTTACTTATGGAAAGGGAACCACACGTGCTTCAGTAGCATCGTTGAATAATACAGTAAGGTTTCGAAACTAAGACTAGTAGGGAGAAAGGGAAACTTGGATAATAACAGTAACTGACGCTCATGATTTCGCCACAAACCAGAATTTTGCTCTCTGAATAGTAAAAGAGAATTCTCCGCTTCGAATAGGCACACGAATCCTAGCAGTTCAATAGACTAATAAAGGATCGGTCGTGTCGGGATATCTATTTGGAGCAGCGTGTACTCCCTTAGCGAATTTTACAATGTAACACTCAAAAGAAGCCGTCTGGTTTATATTTTAAAGTGTTGAATCATCTGACCCCTAGATCCAGGTAAGGGAAGGGCCGGAGCTTCAGGAGCGTCTTACGTGTCATGTCAGGTCTTAGGCGGCGTTTCCCAGGAATAGGAAACGTTATCCTCTGACGACTTTGAGGTGAATAGGTATCTGTCTATTCAGTATATAGCAGAAAGACTCAAACTGATAAACGATGTCAGAAACGTAAGACATTTAGTGAACTAGGAATAATTCAACGCTGTATTTCCTGGAGAGGAAGCTAGAGAAAGCGAGAGACAGAAAGTGAGTGAGTCGAGTGCGTACCTCTGACGAGATGGTTCAAATGCCTCTGAGCACTATGGGACTCAACTGATGTGGTCATTAGTCCCCTAGAACTTAGAACTACTTAAACCTAACTAACCTAAGGACATCACACACATCCATGCCCGAGGGAGGATTCGAACCTGCGACCGTAGCAGTCGCACGGTTCCGGACTGCTTGCCTAGAACCGCGAGACCACCGCGGCCGGCCTCTGACGAGAGCCGCGGCAGTTATACTGTTGTGGCTGGAGTCTGCATTAGAACTCCACACGCGCCTTCTTGTTTGTAGAGCTCCTTGTTGCATTTTTGCCTACCAACTTTGACACCTGTTGGAGATCGGGGGTGCAGTATTTCTTTTGACTCTGTTGTCCTGTTTGTCGTGCCTCTTCTGAATTCATCTGTTGCAGCCTCTTAAATACCCTCTACTCGGTGGTTGCCACTGTATCACTGTCTTAATGCTCTTGTGAAATATAGGCCTCAGTTGTTCCGACATCCTGGTGTAACTCCCTGTGTGGTACTTCTGTGAAGTATGTTGGATGGTATGCGAGACACCTGACAGTGTATGTTCCCTTCAAGGGAGTGCCCATTTGTTGTGGAAATCGATAATGGACAACGAAACAACAGATGAATGTTCTCGTTGTAGATGCTCACGTAACCATTCCAGTTTCTCATTTTTTGCAAGGAAAATTTGTTGTAAGTATCAACGAACTGATGTGCATTTGTCTGAGTAGATTTTATTCATAAAGTCTGCAGCGAAAAGTTTAAGTCCATAATAAGGCTTGTGAATCAACACGCTCTTTATCTATTTTCTGTAAGATATATAAAAAGGTTCAGTCGAAGTGATTAGGCATTAGCAGAGGCACAGGTAATTTCATCTCGGAATGTCTAAAAAGCACGTCTCATTTAGCTATACCGAGCGAGGTGGCGCAGTGGTTAGACACTGGACTTGCATTCGGGAGGACGACGGTTCAATCCCGCGTCGGGCCATCCTGATTTAGGTTTTTTGTGATTTCCCTAAATCACTCCAGGCGAATGCCGGGATGGTTCCTCTGAAAGGGCACGGCCGACTTCCTTCCCCATCCTTTCCTAATCCGATGAGACCGATGACCACGCTGTCTGGTCTCCTTCCCCAAACAACGAAACAATCATTTAGCTATGGCGACCGGACAGGCTATAGCGATTCGATACAGGTAAATTAGTGACCGAAGCTCTAGACTGCTGCTCCCTAGTAGCAGTGGGTTACAGGCATTTTAGAGTTCAGGAAGAGAGTAGAACAAGCGGTTAGTGATTACACTCATCGTGAGAGCATATTCGCTATATTGGCCTGTACATAATAAAGCACGTGCATACAATGTATGAAGAAGCGGTATAAGGAGGAGCCTTTATGTGTGACTCGAGGTTGGTTGGCCGACAACTGACAATTGACCAGCAGCAGAACGTAAGCTACCTTAGCCACCATATGTCACAAATCTCTTGTGACAGGTGTTTCTGACCACCTCAATGACTTTTTCTGTGCATGACTATGTTTCCTTGACTTTACTATACTTGCAATTTCTTCTCGAAGTAATTTAACGGCCCTCCTAGATTTGCTTGATCACAAGTAGTGACTACGCGTTTTCGCCCTTCGCTGAGTTTGTACGGCTTTCTCTTTCTGTATATTAGAGCCATGAATATCTTGACTAATAGGGGTGGTACTGAACTGGCAGTAGGTTGATAGCGTCTGGGTAGTTTATGCGTCCTCGTCTTTGTTTTGTTAGCTACCGACTGGTGGCGCAGTGGTTAGCACACTGGCGTCTCATCCGGTAAGATGACAGTTGAAATCCCGTCCAGGCTTCCAGATTTAGGTTATCCATTATTTCCCCAAACAATGTAAATTCAAATGCAGAGATGGTTCCTCTAAAAGGGCACAGCCGGTTTCCTTTCCCATCATTCCCTATATGAGCTTGTGCTCCGTCTCTAATGATCTCGTTGTCGACGGGACGTTAAACTCTAATCTTCCTTGCCTTTTTTTGTTAGGTCTCCCAATGACCTCAGCGTATCCTCGTCTTGCAAATGTATGCAGACAATGTCAGTCTGACGCAACTGGTGGCACAGTATACAACGCCTACGGGACATGATATTCCTCTAATAGCACGTGCTTTATACGGAAGTACAATATTAGTTGGTATAACATGTTGTTTCATTTGGTCATCTTTTTAACATATGTTTTGTTAAGATAGAAATGGCACCGTTACTGAAGGGGTAAGTACACTCTATTTCAAAACATTATAGTCACTGAAATGTGGTAGTTCATAGCTCATATTTTGAAGTTACTAATTGCAGAGTACCTATTAATCCAACTTTGGCACAAAGGGGTTGAAATATACAGCCATAAAACTCTTTTGTAGTCTACCCATGAAAATCAAATATCTGACTGTTATTAGAAGTATTTTAAAATCCATTATTAAGGGTTAGTCCCTTAACAGATCTTTCTGTACAGCAGAGGGATTCTTTAATAGAAGTAATATTACTCCTTTATACAGAAAGAGACTTTAAACGGCCAGAATGTAGCCATATAAATATTTTTAAACCTTTTTTTAAATATGTGTTCCACGTATGTTCAGTTGACCCGATCCACTTCAAAACATTTATCTCGAATTTCATCCAGCGAGGTGGCGCAGTGGTTAACACACTGGACTCGCATTCGGGAGGACGACGGTTCAAACCCGAGACCGGCAGTCCTGATTTAGGTTTTCCGTGATTTCCCTTAATCGCTTCAGGCAAATTCCGGGATCGTTCCTTGAAAGGACACGGCCGATTTCCTTCCCCATCCTTCCCTAATCCGAGCTTGTGCTCCGCCTCTGACGGCCTCGTTCTCGACGGGACGTTACACACTAATCTCCCCCTCCTCCTCCTCCTTGAATGCCATCTATGGACACTTAACTGCGTGTTACTTAAAAATAATTCTTATGATTGAAAACTGCAAGTTGCCTTATTTTCTTTACTAAATTATAATCCGTGATAAACAGAAATTATTGGTTGACATACTGAAACTTTTGTATGAACAGACTACAGCTACTGGTCTCAGCGCATAATTTTGGTCTGATACCCGTTCTTCGAAACTATCGGAGCTCGTTTCCACTACCGCCAGCAATAACGATCGAATGCAAACTACGGAGCCAAGTATGCACTTACTAAATCTTCTGAACAAAGTATATATTTCGTGATGCCACTTCATAGTTCGTGTTCAGTCTACAAACAATTAAATTGTGAAGCCTTGTTAAGGATTTTATTTATATTCGAGAGTTAGGGGGCAATGTCTGCCTAAGAACGCAGTGTTATGCACACTGGCGCTAGACGGTGCAGCGATCACGGCGCCTTGCGTGAGAACACGTGTTCATCACTACCGCGGCACTCGCTTGTTCTCGGTAGGATAAACACCTCCCTGTCACGCCGATTGACAGTACAAAAGAGCAGAGGTGGCGGATGAGCCTGCAGCGAGCAGCACGCAGAACGCAGCGAGAGAAGAGGCGTTGCTTGAGCTTCCACTGGACCTACCTCACCAGCCGAATGCCACCGCCACCAGTTCATCACGTCTAACCTCATCGAAACTTGTCTCCCAACAGAAACGACGTATGGCACTTCTTAAGATGTAGGAAACAGAGTTAAATTTTCATTAGCAAAACCCCTACTCGACAATGACTTGTAACTAGTCTTCAACTAAGAGTTTGATGTTAAAAATATTTTCTTCTTTCTGCTGTTAGAATAAGCTTAATGTCATATTATGCCTCCCTGGCTCGACGTATAGCCTTGAACGAATTTAGCTTTTATCCAGCTACGCAGCATAGCATTACAAGACAAAACTGCAGAGACGTGATGCACTGTGCATCATCGTTTCGATGATACGAAGAGCGTCAAAATATTTCTAACCTTAGCTCACGAATTCTGTATTTGTGAGCACATCCTGCAATATCTGAGCATTTTCCATCGTTATAGAAGTTAAGTGATGACCGCTTCATTACATTTATTAGCACTCGCTGAATAACGTGCTCCTTCTAGTGTGCACAGCTTTGACATCGACTGTCGTTATTCGAAAAGTAATGCTTACTTAGTTAGTGTAGGCATTTGGTATTTATGAGTGAAATTAAATGAAAGAGAATAAATTCACCAATTTCAGGCACGAATTCCCTTCATTAAGTAGTAATCACTGACCCACGTTAGTATCCAATGTTGATAATAAACAACATTCCTTTGACACTTGACAGGAAGTTAGCCGCTTTGAGTTCCGAAAGAGGAAAATTGTTGTATATTAGCTCTATTGCTGATGTCCAGGTTTATATTCCAGAGCTATACACAATCACGTAAAATCAGTGTTATCGAAGATAGAAGCAAGATTTAATTTTGATGGATGGATTCTGGAAACGAGCAGTCCGTCAGTAAACCAAATCAAAATGTAACTGTTCGTGCAGACGGTTGTTGTCTTGCAAACGTCCCCATCTGTTGACTCAGGGATCGAGCCATGTCTGCACGATCCGTTACAGCCATGCGGATAAGATGCCTGTCATCTCGACTGCTAGTGATAGGAGGCCATTGGGTTCCAGCACGGCGTTCCGTATTACCCTCCTGAACTCACCGATTCCATATTCAACAGTCATTGAACCTTGACCAACGCGAGCAGCAATGTCGCGATACGATAAGCCGCAATCGCGATAGGCTACAATCCGACCTTTATCAAAGTCGGAAACGTGATGGTACGCATTTCTCTTCCTTACACGAGGCATCACAACAACGTTTCACCAGGCAACGCCTGTAAACTGCTGTTTGTGTATGAGAAATCGGTTGGAAACTATCCTCATGTCAGCACGTTGTAAGTGTCACCACCGGCGCCAACCTTGTGTGAATGCTCTGAAAAGCTAATAATTTGCATATCACAGCATCTTCTTCTTGTCGGTAAAATTTCGGGTCTGTAGCACGTCATCTTCGTGGTGTAGCAATTTTAATGGCCAGTTCAAATGGTTCAAATGTCTCTGAGCACTATGGGACTGTGGTCTTCAGTCCACTAGAACTTAGAACTACTTAAACTTAACTAACCTAAGGACATGACACACATCCATGCCCGAGGCAGGATTCGAACCTGCGACCGTAGCGGTCACGCGGTTCCAGACTGATGCGCCTAGAACCGCACGTCCACACCGGTCGGCTTAATGGCCAGTAGCGTACTTCAGGATAGCCCATATAAAAGTATTCAGTGATTTTCGGGAAACTTATATGCGAGTCCTTCGAAGAAAAGTTGTTTAGTTTTCGCAAAAACGTATTGCGTTAAATGGGAGCTTCAGTGATATACGGTGATGGAGCCCATTAGGGAAATCGCTAGCATGTCTCGAAGAAGAACTAGTGCCTGAGACGTGGAGGAGACTCCGCTGGCAAATCGAAGTTTTTGTCGTCACGCCTAGTGCTTGGGTTCAGAGGCGAGCCTGTGTTCCTACTGACGGCTGGCTGCCTAGGTGAAGAAGCTACTATCGCGCCCGCTGAAAGCTGACCTAGCGTTTTGGAACATTGTGCCCTGGACTGATAGCGGTCCTATAGTTAGGAGCACAATGGAATTGGGAAGCTCAGACGATTCTACTTGTATCCGGATTTCTCAACCTACGGTACCGTTTAGAGAACTATAGGACTCCCATTAATTTGTCGGGCTTGCATTTCACGCAGGAAGTAATTATTACGGTAGAAGAGTACGTGTGGCATGCACATGTCGGATTTTTAGGATACAGAAATCCCCTTACAGGGCCGAAACTATACAGTCTAATATCTGAGAAAGAAGAATACTATCCCCATTAATGAATGAGAATAACATTCATGATAGATCGGGGGAGAAACGGAACTATAGTATTAGCTAACTGTAAATGAGTGTATGGAAGTATCTCAGAAATAGTCTCGCTTGTAAACGGTAACAACGGCCATATAGTACTATGGACTGAAACCTGTCTGAATTCAGATGTTTACAGCAGTGAAATTCCTAACTGCGATTGGGACGTACATCCCAAAGACAGGTTGAACGCGAGTGGTGGAGGCGTGTTTACAGCTATCACAAATAGGATAATACCGAGTGAGGTTATGATAGACTTCGAATGCGAAATAATTTGGTTGAAGGTAAATATTAAAGCGGAATGAAACATGATCATCCGATACTTATATTATGCCTCAGGAGCAGTAGTGGTGGAACATTTAAAGGAAGAGTTGGGGAAGATTTCGGGTAAATTTCCTGGTTATATGATAGTATTAGCTGTAGACTAGGAGACTCAAGCGATTGAGGTGTCTACTAAGAACGTAGGAGCATGTGAAATTATTCTAAATGTCTTTCCCGAATCATACCTTGAGCAGTTAACCAGAAGCTGGCTGGTGAAGGCAACATGTTAGATTTCCCGATCACCCAAACACTTCGACTCAGCGTAGAGCAGGGGTATCAGCGATCTTGAGATTGTTATAGCATCACTGAATTGCAAATAATGTAAAGGAAGGTAAGAAGATATTTCTGCTTAGCAGTAACAACAAAAACTGATTTCAGATTAATTGAAAGAGGCAACATGAAAAATTCACCTCTAGGGCTGAAAATGTTGAGCATCAACCAACAAAGTTCAATGGTACTGCACAATACGCCTTAGACAGGTAGATGCCAAGCAAAGCAGAGGGATGTGAAAGAACAACCGCGGTTGGCAACTATATCACAAAGCTGCTATGAAAGCAAAGAGCATATTTGACCTCACAAAAAAACAACAACTGAACGAAATCAAAATTAGCATAAAGAGAACCATACGTGATGTATTTTACGAATTTGAAAGAATAATTTTGATTCCAGGAAGCACGTTTCAACAGAAACTGCAGCTGGTTTCGCTATTTACGTCGCTGTTTAACTGACGAATCTAGGCAATGTTTATTGCGGATGGTGCTAGCGTAGACGTAAAGTGTTTGGACATGAAATTGCAAAATGCACTTACTGTCTGTGCAAATTCTGTTGGCGACAATACTTTTTCCTCCTCTGTAAAGTAGAACCTCGAAGGCAGATCAACCATCAGTAAAGGCATCCAATGAAAACCTCCCCGCCATTATATCTCTACCTCTATTCCCTAGTCCGTGGGTTTATAGTCAACATTTACAGAATTGCACACATATTAATCCTTTTTTTCGGCTTCTGTCAATAATATTGACTTAAGTGTGGCGCTGAATGATTTTTTTAACTTTCTTTTGCAAATTCGTAATGATTTGTGGTATTTTGGAGGAAGGCGACCGTAGCACGACATGTTTTGCTGACATGAAACTTCCTGGCAGATTAAAATAGCGTACCGGACTGAGAGTCTACCTCCGGTCTTTACCTTTCGTGTGCAAATGTTTTACCAGCTGAGCACGAATCACAATCCCCCTTCACAGCTCTTCTTTGGCGAGTACATCATCTCAGGTGTTGTTGATGGTTCCCTCCACCATTTTTCACAACCTTGGCGTTGTTGAAACCTGCGGACGTTTCAACTCTTCTCCAAGGATATTGTGATGTTGCATCCCCACTGAACGTGATTGCACCCCTTTGGACTACAGCACGATCGCGATTTATGCTCTCATGTGCAGACTGGACCGTTTAAAATCATTATACGAAATTTGACCGTGATCTGAAGCAGCGAAAGATCGTTATGATTTTTCAGGCCTCCTTTTTCACGCCATCCTGTGACGTATTCACGGAGGGGTGTAACATTGACACATGTGTGAATTACATGGCGGAGAGTCCCTCTAATATTGCCCATTTTGGCAACACCCACCACCTTAGTTAAGAATTTTAAATGTTTACCTTTACAGAGACAACCTGTTAAGTATATGATAGGCATCGACTTGTACCTTGAAACGAAATGTTATACGATGGAAAACGTGACATTTGCAAAGGAACTGAGTTTCTTTCCATTGTCATGAGATTGAAAATTTGTGTTATTTGCCAATAACTTCTATTTTGAAATGTTTTTAATTTGTAATTGATTTTTGATATTTCTTCATTTGATTTCCCTGACAGATTATTGGTGTGTAGTATAGTAATAATGTAAAACAGACTACTAAATACATCATTGACAAGATTTTCATCGATTGCAACTACTCTAAATATGTATGAAATAATGTTTCCCAAGTGCATGGCTATGCTGTACCTTTGAGCAATTTTTCACATTTGGAAAAACCTCAGTTTTCCAGAATTATTTCTGTAAATTCAGAAAAACACAGCGGCACACACAAAGTGAATGCTATTATGTCAAAATGGAATAAGGAAATAAATTAAACATCTGTTAAAGGATTGACTAGAAGCGAAAGACTGAAAAGTGTATCGAGGCGCAACCTGCTCCGTTGCCTGATGTGACCTGTGTTGTTATCAGTGGTTTAGCACCAACGCATAATGTGACTAAAACGTACAAGAGCTGAACATCAAAAACGTGTGTGTACGTGTGTGAAATTTGTATAAGCGTTAATACCAGCGTCTAAAAACGGTCTGAGTGAAGGTACGGGTTTGGCTTCCAGTTTCAAATAAATACAAAAAAATTACAATTTCATTTTCTGTATCACAGCTCAATCAACACGGAGGCAATTCCTTCGTAGGAATTGTGTTCGAGACGTGCTCGGAGCGAAATTTTTAAGATAAGAGAGATTTCGCATTGTTATAAGTGGTTCACTATTGATTAGTGATATAATAGCTAATGTTTTGCAGAATTTGTATTTACTTTAATTTTTCTTCTGCTTCTGATGTTATGTTGGCAATAACCTAGTAACTAACTGTTGCTTGTTGTCTGATAATATTCTAATTCCAGTTTTATTTTCTACAAAAAATATTCCTTCAATATCACACACGGCAACGGCCTTACCGCAGTGGACACACCGGTTCCCGTGAGATCACCGAAGTTAAGCGCTGTTGGGCGTGGCTGGAACTTGGATGGGTGACCATCCAGCCGCCATGCGCAGTTGCCATTTTTTGGGGTGCACTGAACCTCGTGATGCCAACTGAGGAGCTACTCGACCGAATAGCAGCGGCTTCGGTCAAGAATACCATCATAACGACCGGGAGAGCGGTGTGCTGACCCCATGTCCCTCCTATCCGCATCCTCAACTGAGGATGTCACGACGGTCGGATGGTCCCCGTAGGCCATTCGTGGCCTGAAGAAGGAGTGCTATATCACGCATGTTAATAGCATAATCTAGGTCTACCTCTTTTTCCGTCATCTAATGTAACCACATCAAACGAATACACTACACTGTGCAACACGATTAAAGAATCACTTCCTCAAAATTGCATAATTGTCTCCTACTGCGACGTATAGGTTTGAAATTTGCTCAAAGCTGCTTATAACCTTCCTTTTTAATTGTGAAAAAGCATGGCGCCCAGTGACTTTACCCTGGCGCTCGGCGACAATTCGAGCAGCGTGTTGACACATGCTACAAAAAGGCCAGAGCTCACTAGTTCTCGTAAAGTGTGTAAGGTGGCAGGATAATTTTTACCCCTTAACATGTTAATTTCTTCGTTAGGTCGATTCTATTTCTTAAGCCAATTCGTTTTATGTGTTTTATTTTGAACGCAATTAGGTAATTTGCATAGTATGAAGTGAAATAAGAACATAAGTGTCTTGCATGTACATGGTACTAACAATTCCTAGCTCCTTAGCATGCAGATAAATGCCTAATATTTTGGCAGCAAAGTGGAACTGAAGTGATAGGGGTTTTGCCAGCTGACAACGGGAAAGTGCGACAGGGAAATATACTTAGCGAGCCATAGTAGAGTGACCGCCGCAGCAGAAAGGCCAATTAGTGGACAACGGACGCCGCCCTTGGATTTATGAGAGATGGAGGAACAAGATGCAGCATCACGGGCCTTGTGTAGATAGCAAAATCACATAACACTACCGTGGACAGCGTGTGTGTTTCACATGCTGAGACCAGGTCTCGTGGCGCTTTTAACGCAAGGAGGGAATCTTTAACGCTGGTTCATCAGGAAGAAGCCAGCATACGTAGGAGTTTGTTTCGGAGATTCTTACTGATCGAGTTAGCGACAATATTGCCAATTAGGTACGATGATTGAGGCCACTCTCCCTCCCTCTGGAGGTGCCGTGTGTTGCACGGAGCACTTAATGCTGTACGGTGACGAACAGAGATATTTTTCTGTGAACACTTTGTTGTTTCACGAAGCTCTGTGGCAGCCGAATGTGTGCTGGATTTCTCGTATATCTCCGTAGTGGAGGGCAGGAGAGGTGCTGTTATAGTTAACGTTCTTGTGAGTGGTTTTGGGGTAACATTGTGATCGTTGTCCAGCCTTGGCGAGTGTACATAGCCATTTGTCGTAGCTGGGGATGCATACAGTTTTACGCTCCTTGGCATCATATGGAAGTTTTAGACTGTTAAATTCAGTCAGAGGCCAACATAGTTTTGTCAGGTCAACAGGTACGAGTTGCGACACACACAACAGCCAACCGCCGCTGAGATTATCGCTGCTTTCTGTGAAAGGTAAGTGATGCTTTGCGCATGCATGAAATTTTGGAGTTACCAGCATACTTTCGCTTCAGGTATGCATTAGATTGGAGTAATTCTTCTCATTCCCTCGCGTCCGCGGCAGTCACGTAATTCACGTGTGATCTTGACGTTTAAATTTGAGGAAGCGATCCGACAGATGGGAATTATTGCCAGCCATAATAGTTTCGTTTATATTGTCGCAGTACACAGTTTTGGTTCTGAGAGAAACGTCAACGGAAATACTTTTAGTAGAGTTTCGGTATCAAGTTGGTAGTAACCTTACTTAATATTTTCCTTGTGTTTATTTTTCTACAGGATCTTCCAAGTCTGTGTAGGATTTCTCTAAGGTTACCATTTCCGTATCCTGAACCCAAATGTGTATGGCAATTCATGTAATAAATTCTTTTGTACAGGGAATAGAGTGTTGTTGGTCCTAAAGTGGAGTTGCCTCCCCTTATTCACTGACATATTTTACTGCACCAACGGCAGGTATTCTTCTAATGTCTAACAGTCAGCGTGGTTGGCATCTCCACACCTAGCAGGGCCTCGGTTCACCGGTTTAAGATTTAATTTTCCTTTTCACAGCATGCCTTGCGCGCTAAGGGGTTGGGTAGATCACATGAAACGAGCACCAGATCGTTAGAGGTGTAAGGTTGGTTAATGATATCACACCGGCACCAAATTTCTCCATAATTCTACCCAACGCCACTGTGGACGTGTCGCATGATAGAAAGGTGGTCATGGACACTCTTACCCGCATATCACCCCTTCTTTTGACGCCTGTGCGAACAAAGCCAGAATGGCGACATCCAAGATTGAAATCGCGCTGTTTTCTTATTGCTGGCCAAATAAAAGATTTCGGGCACACTGCCCTCAGAATATACAGGGTGAGTTACCTAACGCTACAGCTGGATATATTTCGTAAACCACATCAAATACTGACGAACCGATTCCACAGACCGAACGTGAGGAGAGGTGTGGTGCACGGCCTTTGACTTTCACGATCAAAGAGTTTCCACCTTGGCTGCATTTGGATGGGGGATGCGGCTTACCTGATATGGACTCCGAAAAGGCTAAAACAATTTTTACACAAGACGGACCACCTACGTGACAACTTGTTACATCTAACTTCTATCCCACGTGAAACTATCGTCCTCACGCTCCTTTTACAGACCTTCACTTTAGCGGCATGCTTGATGTTGCGCAAAGCAAGATCAAGAATTTTAGTGCGCCATAGCCTTGCTTCCGATCGCCAATGAACCACCACCTTGCTTCGGAGCGCCTAGCTTTTGAGAATTAAGACTGGAGGGAGCACTGTCGAGGCATTTGCTAACTCGTTTGATATACCTTAAAATGAGCTCAATTGCACGTCGCACCTCCGGTGGTCACGACTCGAATATCAATGGACTGCCAGTACGCGCTCGCTGTGATTGGAAGTGGGCTCAAACAGATAAATATGGATTTAGTTCTTCTACTTCTGAATATCTGCTCCCAGTGCTGCTACCTCAGTACTGTGGCTCGTTATCAAAAATAACTTGTTTCACATAGAGAAGGCTGCTGCTGCTGCTGTTGCTGTCTTTCCAGCGGCTCTACAGAGAACAGAAAAGATTAAAAATAGGAAGAAATTAGACCATCACCATACACACTCAAATATGGAACAGATTTTCATACAGCCTGACTATATGCTGATGATAAAAAGAACACCCACTAATATGGGATGTAATAAGTGATCTCAAAACGTTCAGATGAAAAAACGGGAGAAAATGTCCATGTGGTTCAGCTATTGAAGAAAGGTAGCGAGCACTTGAATTAACATAAACGGTTGAAAACTGACAAAGTATTCAACAAACGTTCGAAAAAGTACAAGAGGACTGTAGTAGAGCCGGTAAATAATGAACAGGAAAGGCTTGGGACTTGTTCGTACTAAAACATGGTTCACACGAACAAAGTAAGTCTCAGAAACGCAGAAAATTCAAGATTAATATCACACAGAAAGCAGTTCAAACACAGATTATGCAATGTAACGAAACATTATGAATGGAAACAGGAAAAGTTGGAGCTTAAGTCTCACTGTACCAATTACGAATACGTGAGACCAGTAGGACAAAGCACGTGGATAGAGAATACAAAGAAAACTCGACTAAATATAGAACTGCGACAAAAAAAGAATTACATGCTCACACAAAATCACATTTACACACTCATTTATACTGAAGAAGGAAATATTCTAACATAAACTTAGCATTCCAGGCAGGTCTCACTCCCACATATTTTAGGTACAGTGGAACAAAGCAAGTCAGTGAATAAATCAATATATCATAAAAATCCAACCATTCCGTACCGCAGATATGTCATGGAACGTGATTCCTAAAACAAACCTGCAAAAGTAAATTACTAAACATTTCATTTAGGCTGAAGGGTTACACAACCTCAAAATGATTTTAAGTTACCAAACGCGTTCTGAACAGACGATGTTCACTCACCGAGTTCCAACAGCATAGTGCTCATGCAAACTTACTGACCAACGAACCACCTGGTTAAACGGAAATGACCAATGGGGTATTTTCCACCACCAATTTGAAAAACAGTCGAATGACTTACGGTACGCAGAGGGGACAAACCTCTTTGCTTGGTGAAGCTATCCAATGTTGGCAGTACTGTCACCCCAGCAGACGGAAAATGATGCACTACGAATCACCTTGGAACAACAAAGCTAACACATACATTCACTCACTCTTCCACTGGAGAGGGGAGACAAAGGAAAGAACATATGAATAAAAGATAAAAACAATATAAAATGGGGTTGTGGATTACGTGTACAGTAATGGATAATAGACATGAATACATGAACAGTTTTTAAAGTGTTAAACAACACATGTCGTTGGTATCAAAAAATTAATTATGGTTGAAATGATATATTTCACTGCTCAACCTCTTCTCAAGTTAAGAGGCGCATCGAAAATCACACGTACCCATATGAGACGCAATAACTAGGTAAACGAATCAGAATATCATGAAACAGTTGGTACAGAGTCGTGTCACACTCTGCCTTATATTTAGAGCTCAGATAGCTGCCGTTCAATACCACCCGAGAAGGCTGTTGAATGATTCGCACTACAGAGCAAACGCTTTAAGCCGTATTGTCGAACTCTGTATAAAAAATTTATAACACATTGACCGAATGCCGAGCAAAATGCAGTGTAGTTTACCTACATTTCCATTCGGAAATGAAACTGCAGTATCGAGAAGAGGGAATTGTCAAACAGAAGTGAAGTGATGCAAAGTAGTTAAACCTAATTCACTATCCATTGATACTTTTAGTTAGTAAGGAAGATCATCAAATAATTTTATACCTCCAAATGTAGCTCGAGCAATCAGACACAGTGAGAAAACAGTTACATTTGTTATGTAATCTTTTATCTGTTTTTCCTTTCCTTATTTAAAATAAACTGTGAATAATGTAATTGTATTTTTGCGCACTCTGTAACAGATCTTTAGAGATAGAAAAATACTAGCCAACTTGCGCTGGTGCATAACCCGTTGATTTCATGTAATTTCTAGCTCTCTGCGACACATGATTCAGCTAGCTGTTAGTATATAGCTCTCATGAGGTCTGTCAGTGAAGTGATTACGAGTCGCCTCAGCATAAACTCACATTCTAGGCTCTCCTAGTATGCATCATGTATCCATCACGTATGGAGACAATATTTCATGTTTATCTTCACATGGTTCAAAAATGGTTCAAATGGCTCTGAGCACTATGGGACTTAACATCTTAGGTCATCAGTCCCCTAGAACTTAGAACTACTTAAGCCTAACTAACCTAAGGACATCACACAACACCCAGCCGTCATGAGGCAGAGAAAATCCCTGACCCTGCCGGAAATCGAACCCGGGAACCCGGGCGGGGGAAGCGAGAACGCTACCGCATGACCACGAGATGTGGGTTATCTTCACATGATAGCATGAAAATGCACCATTTGCCTATAGTACTCTTTCCCTTCCTTCATTCTGCTCTTATGTTGGTTTTTTTTCTTGGCTTTAGGTAACCCTTCTCTCTTCATGGTAATTGTCCTTATAATCGGACTATTCTTCTTCCAGGTGATCTGTGACAAAAGTACCGGAGAATAGACTGTCTGCATCGATATAGTCTTTATTACCAATTTTGTATCCATCGATTTGCTGAAGATAGACTAAAACTTTTATTAACATTGATGTTTTTCCAACATTAATATCAGAAATGGTAAATGTAATGTTAATTTTACAAAGTAAATGCGGTTACCTACTATTGTTGCCTAATTCTTCCTCAAATAATCTGCAGCCACATTTTCGTATGTCCTTACACACAGTTACTTTGTCACGAAATACTACAATTTCTATTTAAAGTAAGAGAGGTTATTTATTTTGTATTTTCATTACCTTTTTTTCCATGAAAGTAGTATTTCTACTTACATGTAGCATGAGCGTCAGTAATGTAAATCGGCTTCCGATAGACAATATGATAATCCAAAAAGAGATATTAAATTGATCTGTTGGGCAACACTCGCAAGTTTTTGGCGGTTGTAGGACACACATGCGATAGATCACGGAAAGTAACTAACAATAACTTAGCTGATGCCCGCCAACACTATAGTAATTTGGTTGCAAGATAGTCTTTTCTTCAAACGAATTCTTTCCCTTGGAATATTTTTTGGTGTTTTTGATTATCCATTTTATTTTGCAATACTAAAAAACTCAGAGGCCAATCAAATCTGCTGTCAATTTTGCGTGTCAACACAAAAACGCCTTAAGCCTATTGAAAAAAGGGAAAGGTAGACTAATTGTCACCTTCCTACCAGTTTCATGTTTTTCTGTATACGATAGTCGGAGGTAGACTGCGATTCCAACCGTGCCTTTTTTCATCATCTAGCAATAATGAATGAGTCATATGTTAATATCGTCCTTGGTTGAGGAACAGTAACAATCTTCTATAACAAAAAAACACTATTAAATTTCTTTATTGTGGGACCTGCAGCATATATTATGTCACGGTAGGACATTATGCAGAGAGCTGGAAAACAGTGTGCTGCTTGATATTTTATTTTACTATATAAGCTTATTTCGATTTATTGCCTTCATCACTACATTTGCAGACAATCCCAATTATTTTTAATTTACATAATATATAACTTATGAAAGTTTTTTTACGTTTGATATTGTACTCGCGTTTTGACGTTGTAGATGGACATATTTCAACCATATTGGAGTGGTTACTAATGGAAGATCAGATTAACGTATAGTTTTTGAAGAAGGGTAGCAGTCTTTCAGTAGCTGCAGGGGTGACAGCATGGATGATCGACTGATCCAGCCCCGTAACACTAATCAATATGGCTTTGCTATGTTGATACTGAGAACGACTGAAAGCAAAGGAAAACTACAGCCGTTATATTTCCTGATTAGATGTACCTATACTGTAAGATGTAATGACGATGGAGTCCGCTTTAGTGAAGTAATCTGCAGGTAACATAGTTCCCCATTGGGGTCTCCAGG
The DNA here is from genome assembly GCF_023897955.1 of Schistocerca gregaria. Lineage (NCBI taxonomy): Eukaryota > Metazoa > Arthropoda > Insecta > Orthoptera > Acrididae > Schistocerca > Schistocerca gregaria. The sequence continues at coordinate 279,913,186 of NC_064931.1, forward strand.
CAGGGACTACCCTGGAGAAAGTTTTCAACAGGAAAAACAAATCTGGCTTTCTATATGTTGTATCGTGCAATGTTAGATCCATTAATCGTATTGATAGGTTAGAGAATTTAGAAAGAGGAATGGATAAATGAAGTTAGGTACAATTAGAATCAGTGAATAGTGGCGTGGTAGAAGGAACAGGAATTCCGCCTGGTGACTACAGAATGATCTACACAAAATCCAATATGGGTAATCCAAGAGTAATTATAATAATGAATAAAAAATAATAATTCGGGTTAACTACTATAAACAATATAGCGAACGGATTATGGTAGCCAAGACAGATACAAAACCAACTCCCGTCTCCATGAAGCTGGGCTACGGTCCCGCACACCGTTAGGCCGTCTCCCGCTCACGCCCCAACATCGTGCAACCCGCCTCCAGTGGTGTCGCGACAGGCGTGAATGGAGGGACGAATGGAGACGTGTCGTCTTAAGCGATGAGAGTCGCTTCTGCCCTGGTGCCAATGATGGTCGTATGCGTGTTTGGCGCCGTGCAGGTGAGCGCCACAATCAGGACTGCATACGACCGAGGCACACAGGGCCAACGCCCGGCATCATGGTGTGGGGAGCGATCTCCTACACTGGCCGTACACCTCTGGTGATCGTCGAGGGGACACTGAATAGTGCACAGTACACCCAAACCGTCGTCGAACCCATCGTTCTACCATTCCTAGACCGGCAAGGGAACTTGCTGTTCCAACAGGACAATGCACGTCCGTATGTATCCCGTGCCACCCAACGTGCTCTAGAAGGTGTAAGTCAACTACCCTGGCCAGCAAGATCTCCGGATCTGTTCCCCATTGAGCATGTTTGGGACTGGATGAAGCGTCGTCTCACGCGGTCTGCACGTCCAGCACGAACGCTGGTCCAACTGAGGCGCCAGGTGGAAATGGCATGGCAAGCCGTTCCACAGGACTACATCCAGCATCTCTACGATCGTCTCCATGGGAGAATAGCAGCCTGCATTGCTGCGAAAGGTGGATATACACTGTACTAGTGCCGACATTGTGCATGCTCTGTTGCCTGTGTCTGTGTGCCTGTGGTTCTGTCAGTGTGATCATGTGATGTATCTGACCCCAGGAATGTGTCAATAAAGTTTCCCCTTCCTGGGACAATGAATTCACGGTGTTCTTATTTCAATTTCCAGGAGTGTATTAAGAGCATGGGACCTAGATCTGTTGAAACAACCAGAAGTTGTAGAGAGTTTCGAAGAGAGGATTACCGAAATATTAACTGCAACAGAGACAACAAACTCAATAGAAGGCGGATGAGTTGTTTTTAGAGTTGGTGCAGCTAAGGAAAAATTGGGCTAAGAAAAAAGGTTATGTAGAACTCCTTACATAACGCAACAGACACTGAATTTAATTGATGAAAGGAGAAAACATCCAAACACAGAAAGTGAAGCAAGAAAAAACGGAATACAGACAGCTAAAAATGCACCTTACAGAATGAACAAAACAGCAGTGCAGGAAGGGCTACAGGAGAAACATACAACTGTAGGAGCAAACATTGAAAGGTAGCAGTCACCACTGATTTGGACTGATCTTATGCTACTCAAGGGGTAGCTACAACAAAACTGAACAGAACTTTCGATAAAAGGACAGCTGCTATATGAATGTCAAGAGCTTAGACGACAAAGCTGTACCTAATAAAGAAGCGGAAGCTGAAACGTGGAAGGAATATGTAGAAAAGCTATACAAGGAAAACGAACTTGGAAACAAAATTATAGAAAGAGAAAAGGAACCACATGATGAGATGTGGAATGAGGAGAGAGAGCCATGGCTAAACTATTCCACTTGGTATGTAGGATACACTGGGCAGATGAAATGCCCTCATACTTAAAGAAGGCGATAATTCTGATTTCAGAAAATGCAAATTCTGACGGATGTGAATACTATCGAACCACCTGTAAAATAAGTCATGGTTGCAAAATACAGACACGAATTATTTACAGAAGAGTGGGAAAGCTGGTAGAAGCCGATCTCTTTCATAATCTGAAGGTAGCACTGATAAAAATGGTTCGAATGGCTCTGAGCACGATGGGACTTAACATCTGAGGTCATCAGTCCCGTAGACTTAGAACTACTTAAACCCAACTAACCTAAGGACACACACACATCCATGCCCGAGGCAGGATTCGAACCTGCCACCGAAGCGGTCGCGCGTTTCCCGACTGAAGCGCCTAGAACCGCTCGGCCACACCGGCCGGCCACTGATAAAACATAGGGAGTGAATGGATATCTACAAAACGTAGAGAAATCAGACTGTAGTATTACGAGTTGAACAACATGAGAAAGAAGCATCAGTGGAGAAGAGCGTGGTGCAGGGTTTTATACAGTCGTCAGAAAAACAAACTGATGTTTGTTCCTTTTTCGTCTGTCTTTCTTGAATATTTTTGGAAAGACTGCAATGTATATGAGAAATATAGAGCTGAACAATTTGCCCATGATTCATCTTGCGGAGCTTACTACACAGATTGCCTCACATGATAATCACAAACAGCTTCATTTCGCCGTTCACATAAATCATGAAAACACATCCGTCAACTGTTACACAGCTCTGTCAAAAGGCTACACAAGTGCTGGTTTGTCAGTCTCCCGGCCCAAGTGGACGATTGTTCAAAGCCACCACCAGATACGGACGGCCAGAAAACTCTCACATCAATCAACAAAAAGATACATTTGGCGTTCTTGGCTGCCAAAAGCTACTCAAATCACACAAACAAGGTTGTAGCTGTTTATGTGATAACATCACTAGAATTTCACAGTCTCTATTACTGTCGCTACCTGCTCTAATCCTCGTCGTGTACAATGTGTCAACCTACATGAAATAAATAAATAATGACGTAGTTCAGCACAGTAAGATCAAGGAATCCGAAACATATTTCGTCGTTAGGTTTTGATTATGGAACGATCGGGAGCTGTACTGGAGACAGTACGGAATAGCGGTTAGCGTCAATGCCGTGATGCGTGTAGCCATTTGAAGCCAGTATATAGTTTTCATTTAGTGTTTATGATTTCTGGAAGATTCTTGAAATCTCTGAAGTCTGTAATATCTACATATTCCGGAATGTTAAATGTTTGTATAAACAGCAACACCGTTCGTCCAGGAGTTCTATCCCGTCTGTACGCTGGTGTCAGTAACTCAGCGATGGGCCAAAACATGATCATCTGTTCAATAGCTTTTTAGTCCATCTTTGGAATGAAATACATTATTGATCCCGCGTTTCATGGATTCGACAGTTTGTTGGTAGGTCTTTGGAGAAATGTGGTGTTGTATGTCTACGTACAGGCCATATAATTCGCATAAATTGACGGCAGCTGATTTGCGTACGCGGTGATGGCGCCCGATAGCGGCTCGGATGGGTTCCATAGCATTTACATCAGACGAATTTGGCCGCCGGTACCTCACCGTGAGTTCATTATAATGCTCCACAAATTACCGTACCATAGCTCTTCTCCGAGACACGGACAATTATACTGCTGATAGATGACATCGCCGTCGAGGAAGACATCAAGCATGAAGGGATGAAGGTGGTTCGCAGTTGTCAGCACAGCACCTAGTGCAGGTTCTATACAAGCGCAGGAGAATGTCTCCCATAGCACAATACTGCTCCAAACAGCCTGCGTCCGTGGCGCGCTGCATGTTGCACCTAGACTACAGCGTTTGTGGAGACGACCATCGTCTAGTGTAGCAAATATGTTAATCACCCGAAGAGCCGACACGTTCCCATTGATCAACGGTCGAATCCTGATGGTCCCATGCCGACTGCAATCGTAACTGACGATGTCGTTGGATCAACATGTGAACACGTAGAGGTAGTCTGCTGCGGAGCCTCATGTACGATGAACGGCGTGCTCCGAAACACTTGTGCGTGCACCAGCACTGTTGTCTTTCGGCAGAGATGCCACAGTTCACCATCAATCCTACTTTACAGACCAGACAAGTCTCCAAACCTCACGTTCTATGAAGAGTCATAGACGTCCAATCATTTAGCACTTAGTGATAATTTTACAGTCCTTCTACAGAGCGAGGTGGCGCAGTAGCTAGCACACTGGATTCGCATTCGGGAGGACGACGGTTCAATCCGGCGTCCGGACATCCTGATTTAAGATATCTGTGATTTCCCTAAATCGCTCCAGGTAAATGCCGGGATGGTTCCTTTGAAAGGGCACGGCCGACATCCTTTCCCATCCTTCCTAAATCCGATGAGACCGGTGACCTCCCAGTTTGGTCTCCTCCCCGAAACAACCCAACCCAACCCCCACTGTCCTTCTGCCTCTTTCCGTAGGCGTTGACAACAGCAGCATGTGATCATTCCACCAGCTTCGCCGTTTTCGAGGTACTCGTTCATAGACTCTGCGTGGTAATAATCTGCCCTTTGTCAGAGTCGCTTATCTTAACGAATTTCCACATTTGCAACCCATATCTTCGATAGGGTGATCCCCCATTCATGTCTGCTCCACTTACATACTTTCGTTACCACGCCACGTGTTCGCAACGCCATCAGGCGGTATCCAACGTCGCAGTGGACTGTGGTCATAATGTCTTGGCTAATCAGTGTAAATTTCAAATGTTTTTTATTCCAGTCTCTGATCACAATATCAATTCTTTTAACGATGACCGGTTTCAGTGCGTAACGACCACCCTCAGATCTTTTCCACACCATCTCCTAAAGTGATAAGACCTTAGTGGCATCGTCAAAACATATAAATCTAGTCAGCACTGCATCGTCACATAGATCTAAAATAAGGTGTAGAATAGGCCAGTAGGAATAATGACTGAGTGGACGATGTGGCCAATTCTACACCTTATTTTAGATATATGTGACGATGCTGTGCTGACTAGATTTACAGGGTGTTACAAAAAGGTACGGCCAAACTCGCAGGAAACATTCCTCAAACACAAAGGAGGAAAATATGTTACGTGGACATGTGTCCGGAAGCGCTTACTTTCCATGTTGAAGCTCATTTTATTACTTGTCTTCAAATCACATTAATCATGGAATGGAAACACACAGCAACAGAACGTACCAGCGTGACTTCAAACACTTTGTTACAGGAAATGTTCAAAATATCCTCCGTTAGCGAGGATACGTGCATCCACCCTCCGTCGCATGGAAACCCTGATGCGCTGATGCAGTACTGGAGAATGGCGTATTGTGTCACAGCCGTCCACAATACGAGCACGAAGAGTCTGTACATTTGGTACCGGGGTTGCGCATACAAGAGCTTTCAAATGCCCCCATAAATGAAAGTCAAGAGGGTTGAGGTCTGGAGAGCGTAGAGGCCATGGAATTGGTCCGCCTCTACCAATCCATCGGTCACCCAATCTGTTGTTGAGAAGCGTACGAACACTTCGACTGAAATGTGCAGGAGTTCCATCGTGCATGAACCACATGTTGTGTCGTACTTGTAGAGGCACATGTTCTAGCAGCACAGGTAGAGTATCCCGTATGAAATCATGATAACGTGCTCCATTGAGCGTAGGTGGTAGAACATGGGGACCAATCAAGACACCAACAATGACTGCACAAACGTTCAAAGAAAATCTGTATTGACGACTTGATTGCACAATTGCGTGCGGATTCTCGTCAGCCCACACATGTTGACTGTGAAAATTTATAATTTGATCGTATTGGAATGAAGCCTCATCCGTAAAGAGAACATTTGCACTGAAATGAGGATTGACACATTGTTGGATGAACCATTCGCAGAAGTGTACCCGTGGAGGCCAGTCAGCTGCTGATAGTGGCTGCAGACGCTGTACATGGTACGGAAACAACTGGTTCTCCCGTAGCACTCTCCATACAGTGACGTGGTCAACGTTACCTTGTACAGCAGCAACTTCTCTGACGCTGACATTAGGGTTATCGTCAACTACACGAAGAATTGCCTCGTCCATTGCATGTGTCCTCGTCGTTCTAGGTCTTCCCCAGTCGCGAGTCATAGGCTGGAATATTCCGTGCTCCCTAAGACGCTGATCAGTTGCTTCGAACGTGTTCCTGTCGGGACACCTTCGTTCTGGAAATCTGTCTCGATACAAACGTACCGCGCCACGGCTATTGCTCCGTGCTAATCCATAACTCTACATCTACATCTACATTTATACTCCGCAAGCCACCCGTGTGTGGCGGAGGGCACTTTACGTGCCACTGTCATTACCTCCCTTTTCTGTTCCAGTTCGCGGGAAGAATGACTGTCTGAAAGCCTCCGTGCGCGCTCGAATCTCTCTAATTTTACATTCGTGATCTCCTCGGGAGGTATAATTAGGAGGAAGCAATATATTCGATACCTCATCCAGAAACGCACCCTCTCGAAACCTGGCGAGCAAGCTACACTGCGATGCAGAGCGCTTCTCTTGCAGAGTCTGCCACTTGAGTTTGCTAAACATCTCCGTAACGATATCAAGGTTACCAAATAACCCTGTGACGAAACGCGCCGCTCTTCTTTGGATCATCTCTATCTCCTCCGTCAATCCAATCTGGTACGGATCCCACACTGATGAGCAATACTCAAGTATAGGCCGAAAGAGTGTTTTGTAAGCCACCTCCTTTGTTGATGGACTACATTTTCTAAGGACTCTCCCAATGAATCTCAACCTGGTACCCGCCTTAGCAACAATTAATTTTATATGATCATTCTACTTCAAATCGTTCCGAACGCATACTCCCAGATATTTTACACAAGTAACTGCTCCCAGTGTTTGTTCCGCTATCATATAATCATAAAATAAAGGATCCTTCTTTCAATGAATTCGCAATACATTATATTTGTCTATGTTAAGGGTCAGTTGCCACTCCCTGCACCAAGTGCCTATCCGCTGCAGATCTTCCTGCATTTCGCTACAATTTTCTAATGCTGCAACTTCTCTGTATACTACAGCATCATCCGCGAAAAGCCGCATGGAACTTCCGACACTATCTACTAGGTCATTTATATATATTGTGAAAAGCAATTGTCCCATAACACTCCCCTGTGGCACGCCAGAGGTACTTTAACGTCTGTAGACGTCTCTCCATTGATAACAACACGATGTGTTCTGTTTGCTAAAAACTCTTCAATCCAGCCACACAGTAGGCTCTTACTTTGTTTATCAGGCGACAGTGCGGAACTGTATCGAACGCCTCCCGGAAGTCAAGGAAAATAGCATCTACCTGGGAGCCTGTATATAATATTTTCTGGGTCTCATGAACAAATAAAGCGAGTTGGGTCTCACACGATCGCTGTTTACAGAATCCATGTTGATTCCTACGGAGTAGATTCTGGGTTTCCAAAAACGACATGATACTCGAGCAAAAAACATGTTCTAATATTCTACAACAGATCGACGTCAGAGATATAGGTCTATAGTTTTGCGCATCTGCTCGACGACCCTTCTTGAAGACTGGGACTACCTGTGCTCTTTTCCAATCATTTGGAGCCTTCCGTTCCTCTAGAGACTTGCGGTACACTGCTGTTAAAAGGGAGGCAAGTTCTTTCGCGTACTCTGTGTAGAAACGAATTGGTATCCCGTCAGGTCCAGTGGACTTTCCTCTGTTGAGTGATTCCAGTTGCTTTTCTATTCCTTGGACACTTATTTTGATGTCATCCATTTTTCCGTTTGTGCGAGGATTTAGAGAAGGAACTGCAGTGCGGTCTTCCTCTGTGAAACAGCTTTGGAAAAAGGTGTTTAGTATTTCAGCTTTACGCGTGTCATCCTCTGTTTCAATGCCATCATCATCCCGGAGTGTCTGGATATGCTGTTTCGAGCCACTTACCGATTTAACGTAAGGCCAGAAATTCCTAGGATTTTCTGTCAAGTCGGTACATAGAATTTTACTTTCGAATTCACTGAACGCTTCACGCATAGCCCTCCTTAAGCTAACTTTGACATCGTTTAGGTTCTGTTTGTCTTAGAGGTTTTGGCTGCCTTTAAACTTGGAGTGAAGCTCTCTTTGATTTCGCAGTAGTTTCATAACTTTGTTGTTGAACCACGGTGAAACACATTTTACAATTGCCTTAAACTTTTTCCATAAACACTCAACATTGTCAGTGTCGGAAGAGAAAATTTCGTTTTGATCAGTTAGGTACTCTGAAATCTGCCTTGTATTACTCTTGCTAAACAGATAAACCTCCCTCCCTTTTTTGATATTCCTATTGACTTCCATATTCAGGGATGCTGCAACGGCCTTATGATCACTGATTCCCTGTTCTGCACTTACAGAGTTGGAAAGTTCGGGTCTGTTTGTTATCAGTAGGTCCAAGATGTTATCTCCACGAATCGGTTCTTTGTTTAATTGCTCGAGGTAATTTTCGGATAGTGCACTCAGTATAATGTCACCCGTCCTAAACATCTGATTGTCCCAGTCTATATCTGGTAAATTGAAATCTCCACCTAAGACTATAATATGCTGAGAAAATTTATATGCAATGTATTCCAAATTTTCTCTCAGTTGTTCTGCCACTAATGCTGCTGAGTCGGGAGGTCGGTAAAAGGAGCCAATTATTAACCTAGCTCGGTTATTGAGTGTAACCTCCAGCCATAATATTTCACAGGAACTATCCACTTCTACTTCACTACAAGATAAACTACTACTAACAGCGACAAACACGCCACCACCGGTTGCATGCAGTCTATCCTTTCTAAAGATTTCGCCTGAATTTAGCTCTGGCTTCAGCCACCTTCCTGTACCTATAACGATTTCAGCTTCGGTGCATTCTATCAGCGCTTGAAGTTCCGGTACTTTACCAATGCAGCTTCGACAGTTTACAATTACAATACCGATTGCTGCTTGGTCCCCGCATGTCCTGACTTTGCGCCGTACCCGTTGAGGCTGTTGCTCTTTCTGTACTTGTCCGAGGCCATCTAACCTAAAAAACCGCCCAGCCCACGCCACACAACCCCTGCTACCCGTGTAGCCGCTTCTTGCGTGTAGTGGACTCCTGATCTGTCCAGCGGAACTCGAAACCCCACCACCCTATGGCGAAAGTCGAGGAATCTGCAGCCCACACGGTAGCAGAACCGTCTCAGCCTCTGATTCAGGTCCGCAGTCAGCCCTGTCGACGATGCTGCAGATGGTGTGCTCTGCTTTCATACCCGCTAGCGAGACTGGCAGTCTTCACCAAATCAGATAGCCGTCGGAATCCAGAGAGGATTTCCTCCGATCCATAGCGACACACATCATTGGTGCCGACATGAGCGACCACCTGCAGATGGGTGCACCCTGTGCCCTTCATGGCATCCGAAAGGACCATTTCCACATCTGGAATGACTCCCCCCGGTATGCACACGGAGTGCACATTGGTATTCCTCCCCTCTCTTGCTGCCATATCCCTAAGGGGCCCCAATACGCGCCTGACGTTAGAGCTCCCAACTACCAGTAAGCCCACACTCTACGACTGCCCTGATCTTGCAGACTGAGGGACAACCTCTGGAACAGTACAAGCAGCAATCTCCCGCCGAACATCAGTATCAGCCGGAGACAGAGCCTGAAACCGGTTCGTCAGACAAACTGGAGAGGCCTTCCGGTCAGCCCTCCGGAATGTCTTTCGCCCCCTACCACACCTCGAGATTACCTCCCACTCTACCACAGGTGAGGGATCAGCCTCAATGCAGGCAGTATCCCGGGCAGCCACAGTCGTAGTCCGATCGGGGGATACGTGGGACGAGCTGGCCGTCCCCGACAAACTCCCATCCGGACCCCCACAGTGATGCCCATTGGCAACAGCCTCAAGCTGTGTGACCGAAACCAAGACTGCCTGAAGCTGGGAGCGAAGGGGTTCCAACTCAGCCTGCATCCGAATACAGCAGTTGGAGTCCCTATCCATGCTGAAAACTGTTGTGCAAAGAACGTCTGAATTAATCTACAGAGAGCACAAGCAAATCGACACAAAATTTAAACGGTTATTAAGGCACAAGATTGCCTAGTAAATGCAGTAATACTGCTACTTGCCCACTGCTGACACACTGCTTGGCGGCGGAAGGAGACTACGCGATTTTACACTATTCAGGTACTAAAACGCGATGCTACAACTCTCAAATACTATAATACGCCCGAAATTTATGAATTTAAACAATGCAAGCACCAAAAACACGCAAAGAAATTAAGAATTAAACTATGTAACAAATGAGTGAGCTAGGTGGATACGACTTTCTGCTGGCAGTTGCTTATCCATCACATGGGCATCTGCCAACTCCGCATTTGTAAACATTGCACTGACTGCAAAACCACGTTCGTGATGAACACTAACCTGTTGATGCTACGTACCGATGTGCTTGATGCTAGTACTGAAGAGCAATGGGTCGCATGTTAACACAAGCACCGAAGTCAACATTACCTTCCTTCAATTGGGCCAACTGGCGGTGAATCGAGGAAGTACAGTACATACTGACGAAACTAAAATGAACTCTAACCTGGAAATTAAGCGTTTCCGGACACATGTCCACATAACATGTTTTCTTTATTTGTGTGTGAGGAATGTTTCCTGAAAGTTTGGCCGTACCTTTTTGTAACACCCTGTATATATGTGGCGATGCCATTATGGCCCTATCACTTTAGGTCATGGTGTAGAAAAGATCTGAGGAATGTCATTACGGACTGAAAGCTGTCATCGTCTAATGAATCGATATTGTGATCGAAGATTGGAATAAAAATCATTTGACACTATTGGATCACTGTTCGTATACACGACTATGTCGCAGCTGCTGAAAGAGTGTAAATGTATTTTCATTGATAAGTATTGTACTTATTAGACGACCATGCTTTCAGATTTTGACTTGCTTGCGGTTACGGCGGGGCAATATTGAAGCCGATTAGAAATATTCTCTCAAAAATCACACCCCACTGTAGACTGTCTGCCACATTTATTTATCTACTCAACGAATGAAACACATAATGTAGTAAATACATTCATAATTATAGACGCTATTTTGAACTCCTTAGTAGATTTTTACATTTCCTGTCTTCTCAAAGTTTGTTTTCTCTGCAATGTCTGATGAAATAGAGAGCATTGTGCAAGGCCCTTGTGTTTCGATATTACAACATTTGCGCAAATTTAGCTGGTCATGAGCTCCACTGCATAAAATAGTACGATCCATACCAGGTTCTCTGGCCGTCTACATATTTTTTTTCTCCATAACGCCAGCTGATTTGATTTGTTCATTGGTTTCTTCGAATTTCATATTAAATGTTAAGCTGTTGAACATGTATGGCATTTTGTAGGCACTATCATGGTATGTTCGAAATGGGTTGAACAATTTATCATTTCTACAGCATCCCGCATTCCACGTCATATGACTGCAAAATATTAAAGTGATCGTTTTGCATGCTTTGAACTAAATTTACACCTTGAAAACACTTAACATATCTTCGGTAAAGAACATGTACATTTGTCAGCTAGCTTATACTGTGTTAGAAAAGATAGAATGAAGTTAAATTTCAGTCATTATTTATTATTAGATGAATACCTGAAAACAGCTAAATGGTTATACACTGATAATCGCATGATCGAAACATAAAAATTTCTTAGTTTTACTTTGTAGATATCGCAGGAGTTCTATAAACTTGTGTCTTGCAGCAGACTATACACTCTTGTATTGCAGCCACAGTTCCGACATCGCTCAGAAATGAATCTTTTCATGGGCTCGGCTGCGAAATATTACCTGCGGAACAAAAGCACTTTGATTAAAGCAGGAAAGCGTCAAGTAGCCATTTCGCTACAAAAGTGCACAGATTGCCAGGATTTATAAGAAGACAAAGTTGTTATTCATGTAGTCTCACTGAGCTCTCCTACGTTATTCTTGGCACATAAATGCTACAACTTCGCACTGCACATTTAGACGGTACAGAAGGTAATGTCATCAATTCACAGATCGATTTCTTTCCCAACCGACATTCATAATTCCACATTCCAATACATGAATTTATTTCTTATTTGCATAGAAAATTTGTTCATACAACAGTCTCTACAGATGTTGACACTGTGATTAAAGTCTGCAGCCACTGTTTGTTTACGGACTATATTGCTACTTCTCACGAACGCTTCTGACGAACATTTCTGGTGAGAGCGTCGCGGATTTTGAAATATTCTGAACATGTAGTAGTATAACGTAGTAACTGACATTTACATTTGAAACAATAGAATGGGTTGTATGAATGTTTTACAAATGTATGAATTTACTTGCTTTCCGTTATATGTTTCGAGAGATAAACTAGAATCTATCAGTCTACTGATGGATGTACATGTCAGAATATATACACTACTGTCCATTAAAATTGCTACAGCAAGAAGAAATGCAAATGATACACGGGTAATCATTGGACAAATATATTATACTAGAACTGACTTGTGATGACATTTTCACACAATTTGGGTGCATAGATCCTGAGAAATCAGTACCCAGAACAACCACCTCTGGCCGTAATAATGGCTTTGATACGCCTGGACAATGAGTCAAACAGAGCTTGGATGGCGTGTACAGGTACAGCTGCCCATGCAGCTTCAACACGATACCACACTCCATCAAGAGTAGTGACTGGCGTATTGCGACGAGCCAGTTGCTCGGCCACCACTGACCAGACGTTTTCTATTGGTGAGAGATCTGGAGAATGTGCTGGCCAGGGCAGCAGTCAAACATTTTCTGTATCCATAAAGGCCCGTACAGCACCTGCAACATGCTGTCGTGCATTATCCTGCTGAAATGTAGGGTTTCGTTGGGATCGAATGAAGGGTAGAGCCACCGGTCGTAACACATCTGAAATGTAACGTAAACTGTTCAAAGTGCCATCAATGCGAACAAGAGATGACCGATACGTGTAATCAATGGCACCCCATATCATCACGCCGGGTGATACGCTAGTATGGCGAAGACGAATACTCGCATTCCAATGTGTGCTCACCGCGATATCGCCAAACACGCATGCGACCATCATGATGCTGTAAACAGAACCTGGATTCATCCGAAAAAATGACATTTTGACATTCGTGCACCCAGGTTCGTCGTTGAGTACACCATCGCATGCGCTCCTGTCTGTGATGCAGCGTCAAGAGTAACCGCAGCCATGGTCTCTAAGCTGACAGTCCATGCTGCAGCAAACGTCTTCGAACTCCGCCACACACCGTCAGGTGGCTTGCGGAGTATGGATGTAGATGAACTGTTGGTGCAGCAGGAATCGAGACTTGGCTGCACGATCCGTTACAGCCATGCGGATCAGATGCTTCTCATCTCGACTGCTAGTGATGCGAGGCCTTTGGGATTCAGCACGGCGTTCCGTATTACCTTCCTGAACCCATCGATTCCATATTCTGCTAACAGCCATTGGATCTCGACCAACGCGAACAGCAGTGTCGCGATACGATAAACCGCAATGGCGATAGGCTACAATCCGACCTTTATCACAGTCGGAAACATGATGGTGCGCATTTCTCCTCCTTATAGAAGGCATCACAACAACGTTTCACCAGGCAACGCCGGTGAACTGCTGTTTGTGTATAAGAAATCGGTTGGAAACTTTTCTCATGTCAGCACGTTGTAGGTGTCGCCACCGGCGCCAACCTTGTGTGAATGCTCTGAAAAGCTAATCATTTGCATATCAGAGCATCTTCTTCCTGTGGGTTAAATTGCGCGTCTGTAGCACGTCATCTTCGTGGTGTAGCAATTTTAATGGCCAGTAGTGTATATCATTGTTTGTATACTCTGATGAACCAAAGCCTAATCAGCACCTGTTTAGTAGCGTGTTGCTCCGCCTTTGGAAATCAATACAGCAGTGATTCGGCATGACAGGGATTCTGTAAGTCGTTGGTATATTTTCAGAGGTATGTGGGACCAGATGTCTACGCACAGGTCAAGCAATTCTCAAAAATCACGGCTGTCGTTTGTGGGCACGTTGCTGGCGCTCCGTGACATCCAACATGTGTTCAGTGCATCCCAGTTAAGCAAATTAAGCAGCTAAGACTTCGAAAGACTTTCACTATTACACTCCTCAGATAACTGTAGCACGATTCTGATCTTGTACCACTGACATTTGCCGTGCTGGAAGACTCTGTCACCATCCGGGAGTAAGTCAATAAATATCGAAAATATTGCTCTCATTTCCTTAAGTGTGCGGCTTTCCTTTCTGACCAGTCGCTAGATGGTACCGATTTTTTTCACCTATGGTAGGCTGCAGCGTTATCACATCAGTCTTCTTTTCCCTGTTTCGACGTAAAAATGGCCTCACCACTCTCTGTATGCACCGCAGAAGAACAACGTTTCGCAATAGGTTTTTTGTGATCTGAAGGTGTACCAGGAATGATAGTTCATAATAAACATTCAGCACAATACAGGGCAACGTTTTCTCACGACGGAGTGTTTACTAATGGACTGAACAGTTCAGAAGTAATCGAACGAGCGCGAAGAATGAGGAAAGAGCGGGGCATCCAGCTACAGCGATAACTTATGACAGTGCTGAACAAGTCCGTACCTCGATTCTGAATAACAGACAAGTGACTGTTATTGTTGTTAAACAATCTGAAACCTGGGATTTACAATAAACGAAGAGAGCGATTGTCTGAAGGCGTGCTTTGCTTGCCTGACAATGCGCATCCACGTACCGCCGCCCACATTGCCCAAAAGTTTCGGACACTGCATTTCGAGGTGTTGGAGCATCCTGCTCACAGTTCCGACCTCACCCCGCCGGATTACCATTGTTAAGATGCCTTCGAATCAGCTCCTATCAACAGGTGAAGGAAGCGGTGCATACACTGCTTGCTGTGCAAACAAAAACCTTTCCTTCAGAATGTATTGGAAAACTTGTGCAACAGTGGACCTAGGGCATTGAAAAGCTATGTTGAAAAATGATATCAATAGAAATTGTGTGCTCTTTTTGCAATAAATTATAAAAACTGATTGCAGCTACTTCAACTACCACCATAGTTACCATGAAAACCCCTTCTGCGCAGTCCATATTTTGAGCGACCAATCACCAAGACGACAGTGTATCCGTCCTGGTGTAAGAAGAAACATAATTCATCCAATCAGGTGACGTATTCCATTCATCCACGGTCCTATCCCTGCAATCGTAATTGACTATGGTGTTCGGAAAAATTTGCAAATTTGTGGTATGGTCTTATGGGACCAGATTGCTGAGGTCATTGGTCCCTAAGCTTACACACTACTTAATCTAACTTGAACTAACTTACGCTAAGGACGACACACACACCCATGCCCGAGGAAGAACTCTAACCTCCGACAGGGAGAGCCGCGCGGACCGTGACAAGGCGCCTCAGACCCGCGCCACCATGGCATTCGGTCAACATGGGAACATGTAGAGGTCGTCTGCCGTGGAATCCCATGTTCAACGATGTACGCTGTACGATGTGCACTGAAATATATGTGCGTGCAGTAACATTATACCTTGTCGTCAGATCTGTCGCAGAACACCGCCCGTCCTATGTTACAGAGCGAACAAGCCTCCGACCTCCACGTTCTGCGGTGCAGCGTGGACATCTAACACTTTGCCACCTACTCGTGGTTTCAGCATCCTTGAACCGTTTTGCACAGATGCTCACGACAGCAGCATGCGAACGACCGACCAGCTCCGTCGTTTCCTAGATGTTTGTTAACAGTTCTCAGACAATAACAATCTACCCTTTGTCGAAATCCATTTTGTAGCTCGATTTCCCCATTTGGGGTCGCATTTTCCGTGGTATGATTCCCCATACATTTGTGCTCCTGAGAGCGTCACGTGCCCGCGAACTCGTGTTGGATAGTGGTCATAATGTTCTAGCTTATCAATGTGGAATGTACTACTACCACTCTTTATCGCTTCAGTTGATAACGTTACTTTTGGATTTGATTACCTGAATACGCTACTGGCCATTAAAATTGCTACACCACGAAGATGACGTGCTACAGACACGAAATTTAACCGACAGGAAGAAGATGCTGTGATATGAAAATTATTAGCTTTTCAGAGCATTCGCATAAGGCTGTCGCAGGTGGCGACACTTACAACGTGCTGACGTGAGAAAAGATCTCATCCGATTTATCATACTCAAACAGCAGTTGACCGGCGTTGCCTGGTGAAATGTAGTTGTGATGCCTCGTGTAAGGAGGAGAAATGCGTACCATCTCGTTTGCGACTTTGTTAAAGGTCGGATTGTAGCCTATCGTGATTGTGCTTTATCATATCGCGACATTGCTGCTCGCGTTGGTCGAGATACAATGAGTATCAGCAGAATATGGAATTGGTGTGTTCAGGAGGGTAATACGGAACGCCGAGTTGGATCCTAGCGGCCTCGTATCACCAGCAGTCGAGACGACAAGCATCTTATCCGCATGGCTGTAACGCATCGTGCAGCTACGTCTCGATCCCTGAGTCAACAGATGGGGACGTTTGCAAGTCAACAACCATCTGCACGGACAGTTAGACGAAGTTTCCAGCAGCATGGACTATCAACTCGGAGACCATGGCTGCGGTTATCCTTGACGCTGCATCACAGACAGGAGCGCCTCCGATGGTGTATTTAACCTGGGTGCACGAATCGCAAAACGTCGTTTTTTCGCATGAATCCAGGTTCTGTTTACAGCATCATGATGGTCGCATCCGTGTTTGGCGACATCGTTGTGAACGCACATTGGAAGCGTGTATTCGTCATCGCCATACTGACGTATCACCCGGCGTGATGGTATGGGGTGCCACTGGTTACACGTCTCGATCACCTCTTGTTCGCACTGACGGCACTTTGAACAGTGGACGTTACATTTCAGCAGGATAATGTACGACAGCACGTTGCAGGTCTTCTACGGGAATTTATGGATACAGAAAATATTCGACTGCTGCCCTGGGCACACATTCTCCAGATCTCTCACCGATTGAAAACGTGTGGTCAATGGTGGCCGAGCAACTGGCTCGTCACAATACGCCAGTCACTGTTCTTGATGAACCGTGGTATCGTGTTGGGCTGTTCCTGTACACGCCATCCAAGCTCTGTTTGACTCAATGCCCAGACGTATCAGGGCCGTTATGACGGCCAGAGGTGGTTGCTCTGGGTACAAATTTCTCACGATCTATGCACCCAAATTGCGTGAAAATGTAATCACATGTCAGTTCTAGTATAATATATTTGTCCAGTGTATACCCGTTTATCATCTGCATTTCATCTTGGTGCATTAATTTCAATGACCAGTAGTTTATACTAGACAGATAGTCATAACGTTAATACGGTTTGCAGAATGAAATTTTCGCGATGCAGCGAAGTGTGCGCTGATATGAAAATTCCTGGCAGATTAAAACTGTGTGCCGGAGCGAACTCGGGGCCGTTGCCTTTGGGAGGTAAGGGAAGAGGCACTAGTGGAATCCAAAAGGTCTCGAACTCGGGTTTCGGTGCGGAACAAAGTTTTCATCTGCCACGAAGTTTCATTAATACGTTTTGTAACATATTAGAATGTTTCTTATCTTTCGTGTAACCAATCTTAACAGATCTTATATTATTGTAATTTCGAATGGGCCGGCCGCGGTCGTCTCGCTGTTAAGACGCTCAGTCCGGAACCGCGCGACTGCTACGGTCGCAGGTTCTAATATTTCCTCGGGCATGGATGTGTGTGATGTCCTTAGGTTAGTTAGGTTTAAGTAGTTCTAAGTTCTAGGGGACTGATGACCACAGATGTTAAGACCGATAGTACTCAGAGAGCCAATTTCGAATGGAACGTAAAATCACACAGAGACGTAAGCGGAAAGAGGTTGTTCAAAAATTTACACCATACCTCGAACAATTTTAAAAATTACTGTTTAAAAATCATGTGATGACAGTAATGCAGAACTTGGAAAAAATGCTGTACAACTGACCAAAACACGAAAAACTGGATACTCACGCCTTTTACTATACTGCTATTAACAAAAGGAAAAGAAATACAGTTAAATCTCCCAGTCGCACAGTAGAAGATAATTTATACGAACGAGGGAACCGTTACGCGCTACACGTTGGTGGAAAGAGCAACTATATCGCAACGTATCAAACAAGTCGCGTCTAAAAAGTTCTTTGAATAGTTTTATGAAAAAGTAAGACCATGAAGTACTTTTATTCGCCTGCAAGGTACCCTCCAGTAGCCACTATACTTATGACGACAGATACAGAGTGTAGGGAAACTGTCAGGAAATACTTTTATCGAAATCGACTGATGCACCGTTGTCACATGTCTTTGAATGTTCATTATGTATACAAAAGGTGAGCCTATCTGGATTCAATTAGGATGGTGCAACTAAGCGAAGAAATTCTGCTGGTCTCAGATTCTGGTAGTTTAGTCGATGTTGGAGGACCGTTGGACAGCTGCTCAGCTCTAGGCAAGAGTTTCGCACTAGGGTGCTAAGGAACGTTCGCGATATTCTCGTGTAAAAGACTCTTCTTTCTGAGTATAATCCTAGCAGAACTCGCCATAGATGCAGTAGAAACCGCAACATGAATTCCTCGTAAATTCGTTGCCTCACAGTTTCACATTGAGTTAATACTCTCGGTAAATATCATCATTTTAGAAAGAAGATACGATGGCTATTCTGAAAGTAAACATCAAAATCAACATGTTTCATGACATTTATCATAGCTTTGAACCAAGTTTGCAATACCGGCGTCATAGAAGGTCGTCGTCTGTGCGTCCTGCCAATTCTCTACGACGATCTGCAGCTTCTTGTCTGTGTCAAAATGTTGTCTTCACAGCCAGCGGTTCATGCGGCAGAGATGAAAATCGGAGGGAGGCAATTTCGGGTTGTATGGTGGGTGATACATCACTTTCCAGCGAAAACGCCGCAGGAGCGCCCTCACTTCCCCTGGTTCAAATGGTTCAAATGGCTCTGAGCACTATGGGACTCAACTGCTGTGGTCATCAGTCCCCTAGAACTTAGAACTACTTAAACCTAACTAACCTAAGGACATCACCCACATCCATGCCCGAGGCAGGATTCGAACCTGCGACCGTAGCAGTCGCACGGTTCTGGACTGCGCGCCTAGAACCGCGAGACCACCGCGGCCGGCACTTCCCCTGTAGTTTTCGACCGAGAATTGTCATGAAGAAGGAAATGCATGACAGTTAAATTGTGTGAGCTGCATGAAATTGGGCGAAATCTCTCACTGGAACTCATACTTAGCGGGAGACACTACCTTGTAGAAATCATTCTGTGCTCACTGTGCGCTCAGAAGTGAAAAGAGCGACGTGACGCCATTGACAGGTATACTAGAGACACTATCCAACACGTCTGTGCAAAGCATCGTCGGCTTTTCACTGTGCTTTCCATTTCGCAATCGATCGGGCCTTACTTTCCGAAGAGCCTTTCTAGGACGAAGGTTACGATTTAACGTCCTGTCGACGGTGATATCACTGAACGTGAAGCGGAAGGACAAGGGAGGGGGAAGAAATAAGCTCTGCCCTTTTCAAAGAAACTTTCCAGCAGCCCTATCAATTTTTACCGACCATATGTCCAGATGCCTGAGGAGGGGTTCAATCTTCGCTTCTCCTATTGCGAATAGAATGAAGGAAATTCTTCTGGGCTTTATATATTTTTTACATCATTTTGACCAACGAGGTAGCGTGACGGGATTTATTTAGTTGATGCCTTACCGTTATTCTCCCGAAGCATCGTCTTCTAGCTGCTGTTTCTCTTCCGTTCTTCTGTCCAAGTTGTATTGGCTACAGTTCTGCATTTTATGAGAACTCATGATTCTCAAAAAGTTTACTGAATGCGCCTCCATTCCTTAAAACCTCACCTGTGATGCGTATTTTCTGAAGACCTCTTTCAGTTTTAAAGAGTCAATTGTTCTTAATTTTTACTGAGATCAGAGGGCGGAGAATTCTTTAGATCAATCTGTTATCATTATTTTATTCTATGAGTCTGACAGTAAAATTTCAATCATCTCTTCTTTAAAATGGTTCAAAATGGCTCTGAGCACTATGGGACTTAACTTCTGAGGTCATCAGTCCCCTAGAACTTAGAACTACTTAAACCTAACTAACCTAAGGACATCACACACATCCATGCCCGAGGCAGGATTCGAACTTGGGACCGTAGCGTTCGCGCGGTTCCAAACTGTAGCGCCTAGAACCGTTCGGCCACTCTTTAAAATGTTTCAGATTTTCTCAGTGTGCTTCAATTAGACTGCTTCGCTAAAACTAAGAAAATGCAAATTAAAATCTCAACAAAAACATAGTTCCTGGAAAGGAAGGGATTTTTCTAAAATCTGAATTCTGCCTCTTTTCCTTTAATTTCTAATTAATTGCTTACTATTCGATAGCTGAGTAGTTATCGCGACGAAATGCCATGCTAATGAGCCCCGGTTCGATTACCGGGTGGGTCGGAGATTTTCTCCGCTCAGCGAATGGGTGTTGTGTTGTCTTCATCATTATCATCATCATCATCTCATCCCCATCGATGCAAAAGTTGCCGAAGTGGCGTCAGATCGAAATACTTACACCAGGCGACCGGTCTACCTGGATCTAGCCACACGACATTTCATTACATTATCTTTTTTGTTTTGTTTTTAGTCTTATGGGACTTAACTGCTAAGGTCATCAGTCCCTAAGCTTACACACTACTTAACCTAAAACACACACACCCATGTCCGAGGAAGGACTCGAACCTCCCCCGGGATCAGTCGCACAGTCCATGACTGCAGCGCCTTAGACCGCTAGGCTAATCGCGCGCAGTTCATTACATTAGTAATATATGAGAAAAAATAAAATCTATTTTTTCTTATACATTATACTATAAACAATTTAGAGTAGGCATATGCAATAAGACGAAGTTTCGCTTAATTTTAAATTTCTATCGGGTTTGTGATAATTGTAACGTACGTACTATTGTATGTAATATTCTTTCACACATCACACATGCGTACACTGAGAGGAAAAAAAGTCATGGGATAGCGATATGCAGATATACAGAAGGCGGTAGCATCTCATACATAAGGTGTAAAAGGGCGATGCATTGGCGAAGCTATCATTTGTACTTAAGTGATTCATGTGAGAAGATTTTCGATGTGATAATGGCCACACAACGGTAATTAACATACTTTTAACGCGAAATGGTAGTTGGAGCTAGACGCATGGGACATTCCATTTCGGCAATCGTTAGGGAATTCAGTATTGCGAGATACACAGTGGCAAGAGTAAACTGAGAATATCGAATTTCAGGCATTACTTCTCACCACGGACAACGCAGTGGCCGAAGACCTTCACTTAACGACTGCCCATCTGGACCATGGGATTGGGCCATCGGTGATCCTGACAGGGAGCAACTCAGGAAGCAGTGTTCTTCTAGAGAAGAGGAGCACCTCACTTTCAGCAGCACTGAAGCTGAGTCGTCATTTCATGGAGCATGAGCCAAGGCGTCCCGCCCGATTTGGAGACAGACTTACCATCTCAGTGTCCATGTTGCAGACATACAGTGCCGTATCATCAGCGTACAGGGTCAGCTGTACGCGTGCCACCTTGGGAACACAGGACGTGTACAGGAGTACAGCAGGGGAGACCAGCAGCTACATCTACAGCTATGCTCTGAAGGCCACTGTGAAGTGTATGGAAGAGAGTTTGTACGTCCCACTGTACCAATTATTAGCGCTTTCTCCTGTTTCAGTCACGTATCGACTACGGGAAAAATGATTGCTTAAATGAATCTGTGCGTACTGCCCCGTGCTCATATCGGTCGTTCCGCTGACTTCCCCTCATCTGCAGGGACGTGGAACGTTCTTCTGGAAAGGTGTAAACCGAAGCCAGGAGCCAGTATCGACTTAGACAACAATTAGTAATGCTAGAGAGTGAAGGGCAGACCGAAGTTTAAGAGACTCGGCAGAGTAACAACGTTGAAAGATGTGGGCTACCGTAGTACGAGTACAAAAGAATCATGAGATGCAGATCCGTTGAATTGGAATGTGCAGCACTAAAAAAGCCAGGCAAAAAAGTTGGACAGTCAGCTTTAGGCACATGAAATGTATCTGTGAAGGAACGTTGAGTCACAGATGACATAAACTGAGCGACGAAACAACGAAGTATAAAAATTGTCAGGGAAAGTCATACATGTCACTTAGGAATAAACAGGAAGAGCAGGCAAGTCGAGGTGAAATGGCTGCAGCAAAAACACGACGAAATCTAAAAAACGAATGGTTGTCATAAAGTCTGCCTCAGTAATTAGGAAAATCAGAACGACCTTTGGTGAAATCAAAAGCAAAGGCGTTAACGTTAAGAGTGCTAGAGGAATTTCACTATTAAATGGAGACGACAAAGCAGATTGGTGCAAAGAGTAGAGTGATGACCTCTGCGAGGCGAAGGAACTGTCTGATGACGTGATAGATGAAGAAATGGAATTGGATATTAAAGAGTCGTCAGTGCTAACAGAAATGCAACACCGCGTGAAATAATCTCAGAATTCAGTGTGGGATGCACGGCGAACGTATCCGTTAGGGCAGTGCGGTGACATTTTGTGTTAATGCGCTCTGGCAGCAGACGACCGGAGCGAGTCCCTTTGATAACAGCTCGACATCGCCAGAAGAGCCTCTCCTGGGCTCGTGACCGTATCGGTTGGACAATAGACGACGTGAAAATCGTGGCCTGTTCATGTGAGCCACGAGTTATGTTGGTAAGAGCTGATGTTAGGGCTCGAGTGTGGGGCAGACCCCAGGAATCCGTGGATTCAAGTTTCAACAAGGCACTGTGCAAGTTGGTAGTGGTGAAGGATGTGTTTACACGGAATGGACTGGGTCCTCTGGTCAAACTGAAATGATAATCACCTGGAAATTATGTTCGGCTAATTTCAGACCATTTGCAACCATTTATGGACTTTATCTTCCCAAACAACCATCGAATTTATATGCACGACAATGCTCCATGTCATCGTCCCGCAACTGTTCGCAATTTGTTTGAAGAACGTTGTGGATAATTTGAGGGAATGATATGGCCATCCAGATCGCCCGACATGAATCCCATCGAACATACACTCCTGGAAATTGAAATAAGAACACCGTGAATTCATTGTCCCAGGAAGGGGAAACTTTATTGACACATTCCTGGGGTCAGATACATCACATGATCACACTGACAGAACCACAGGCACATAGACACAGGCAACAGAGCATGCACAATGTCGGCACTAGTACAGTGTATATCCACCTTTCGCAGCAATGCAGGCTGCTATTCTCCCATGGAGACGATCGTAGAGATGCTTGATGTAGTCCTGTGGAACGGCTTGCCATGCCATTTCCACCTGGCGCCTCAGTTGGACCAGCGTTCGTGCTGGACGTGCAGACCGCGTGAGACGACGCTTCATCCAGTCCCAAACATGCTCAATGGGGGACAGATCCGGAGAAGCTGGCCAGGGTAGTTGACTTACACCTTCTAGAGCACGTTGGGTGGCACGGGATACATGAGGACGTGCATTATCCTGTTGGAACAGCAAGTTCCCTTGCCAGGTCTAGGAATGGTAGAACGATGGGTTCGATGACGGTTTGGATGTACCGTGCACTATTCAGTGTCCCCTCGACGATCACCAGAGGTGTACGGCCAGTGTAGGAGATCGCTCCCCACACCATGATGCCGGGTGTTGGCCCTGTGTGCCTCGGTCGTATGCAGTCCTGATTGTGGCGCTCACCTGCACGGCGCCAAACACGCATACGACCATCATTGGCACCAAGGCAGAAGCGACTCTCATCGCTGAAGACGACAAGTCTCTATTCGTCCCTCCATTCACGCCTGTCGCGACACCACTGGAGGCGGCTGCACGATGTTGGGGCGTGAGCGGAAGACGGCCTAACGGTGTGCGGGACCGTAGCCCAGCTTCATGGAGACGGTTGCGAATGGTCCTCGTCGATACCCCAGGAGCAACAGTGTTCCTAATTTGCTGGGAAGTGGCGGTGCGGTCCCCTACGGCACTGCGTAGGATCCTACGGTCTTGGCGTGCATCCGTGCGTCGCTGCGGTCCGGTCCCAGGTCGACGGGCACGTGCACCTTCCGCCGACCACTGGCGACAACATCGATGTACTGTGGAGACCTCACGCCCCACGTGTTGAGCAATTCGGCGGTACGTCCACCCGGCCTCCCGCATGCCCACTATACGCCCTCGCTCAAAGTCCGTCAACTGCACATACGGTTCACGTCCACGCTGTCGCGGCATGCTACCAGTGTTAAAGACTGGAGCTCCGTATGCCACGGCAAACTGGCTGACACTGACGGCGGCGGTGCACAAATGCTGCGCAGCTAGCGCCATTCGACGGCCAACACCGCGGTTCCTGGTGTGTCCGCTGTGCCGTGCGTGTGATCATTGCTTGTACAGCCCTCTCGCAGTGTCCGGAGCAAGTATGGTGGGTCTGACACACCGGTGTCAATGTGTTCTTTTTTCCATTTCCAGGAGTGTATATGGGATATAATCGAGAGGTCAGTTTGTGTACAAACTCCTGCACCAGCAGTACTTTCGTAGTTATGGACGGTTGTAGAAGCAGCATGTCTCAACATTTCTGCGGGAGACTTCGAACAGCTTCTTGTGTCCACGCCACATGGAGTTGCTGCACTACACCGGGAAAAAGCAGTACTTTCGTAGTTATGGACGCTTGTAGAAGCAGCATGTCTCAACATTTCTGCGGGAGACTTCGAACAGCTTCTTGTGTCCACGCCACATGGAGTTGCAGCACTACACCAGGAAAAAGCAGGTCCGACACTAGATTAGGAGGTATCCCATGACTTTTGTCATCTCAGTGTATATAGCAAATGCGAAAGTTTGTTAGTATGTCAGTATATTTGTTACTCCTAAACGATGAAATGGCTGGACGGTTTTAGATGAAATTGGAATGGAAATAACTTATACATTGAACTAACACACTGGCTATAAGAGGGATGTAGGTGGGGTGAAACAGACGTGTAGCCCACGTCAGGTAAATACCCATATTTTATTAATTGAGTATTCGAGAATTAGAGCACTTAGTATCTGCAACACACTTTACTAACTTTTGTGAAACAGTTTCTCGCTGAGAACCTATACAAAATGGTGAAACGAAAGGTATTCATCGCTTGCCACATTTTCAATGTTCATGTAATAAAGATTGCCGCATGAAACATGACGTTTTCATTTGTTATTTCTTTACTACTAGCTGTATTGTCAACATATTTTGGAGACAGTATTCGCATATACCACTGAATGTATCACCAAAATTACATCATACCACGATACAGAGTTCTGGAGATATGAGGTCAAATACTGAGGCGCGGGAAAAACTGCTGCATCATGCATGACATTTTACTTTATTACTTCCTATTATTATTGATGAGATATTTTGCAGACAGTAGCTACATATACCACTGACTGTACCTGCAAAATTACATAATTGTGCGATCTGCGTGAAAATGAAGCTGCTGGGCCAAATTTTCCACAGATACAGATGAAACATATTTACATATACCTGTGAAACCGTTAAATATGTGTGAAATATACAGGATGTGTGTGTGTTTGGGCAAAGCCATGAGTTGAAATCTAATATTAAACCCCTAAAACAATTTCAGCCAACTTTGGTACACGTATTAGTTACGGTCTGAAAAGAAATACTTTGGGGTAAGAATCTTCAATGTGGAGAGAAAAAGAGGTGGAGGTGATGGACAGAGATGGGAAGGAAGAGGAACATGAATAGGGGGGAGGAGGAGATGGACGCAGAAACAGAGGAGGATGAGATGGACAGAGAGAGGGAGAGGAGGAAATGGACAGAAGGATGGAAGAGAAGGAGATGGATGGGGAAAGGGGAGATGAGGAAATGAACAGAGAAAGGAAAGAGGAGGAGATAGAGAGTGGTTGGGTGGAGGAGGTGGGCAGTGAGCGATGGAGAAAGAAATGGACAGGGAAAAGGAAGAGGAGGAGATAGAGAGAGAAAGGGGGCAGGAGATGGACAGAGTTAGGGGTAGGAGGAGATAGACAGAGAGTGGGCGGTAGAAGAGGTAGACAGAAAGAGGGGGTGGAGGAGATGGACAGAGATGGGGGAAGGAGGAGACTGACTAACAGAAGATTCGTATAAATACATACCTCGACAACGCTGGGTGCACAGCAGTTTCCAAATATACCCAGAGACCAACAAGTCTCGGACGTTGTTTACAGAGACGTGTTGCAGTAGATTACTGGCTCTCTGTACACAACCGAGACAATTACGATCTTTCCAGAAAACTATCGCAAACAGTCGTGAATTTTTTTATGTCTAATTTCATTGGAGAACCGTGTGAACCACGACCATATTACAGTCAACATCCAGAATATATTGAGCCGTGATATTATTTACTGCTTTCTCTCGGAAATTTTGTAATTCACCACTCGGTCGCGTAGAGATGTTTTCAGTGATGTAAAACTGTGAGTTGCGAGGCAATTGAGTTCTGTAGCTTTTCATGTCGCCTCATTCTTTGGTGCTTTTTTCCGATGTCGCGCCCTTGCTGGATCGCAACTGGCTCGCGCCGTAAGACTTCAAAGAGGTAACTTTTTTGACGGCCCATACGCGTGAACAGTCAGTTTGAACCAAACATTTTTTTGTAAATTAGTATTTAATTGCGGGTAACAGCGCGGAGTGAAGCTAGTAAAATCATAAAATTTTCAAAATCTGCGTAGGAAAAGGTACATAGAGGTACTTTTACGAGATGATGGCTCGGCTTTTACAGCTCTGGCAGGGGTGCAGGATTACGTCAGTGCGGTCCTGGTAATTATTTACTTCACTCGCGATTCTGTCTCTAGTCCAGCAGCACCTTTGAATATGGCAGTAACTTGAGTAGGAAGTGCCTTCTTAACTATGGGTTTCTAGTGTATGCCCTCTGGCTTTCTTGTCTAGAATGTCTCTATGTTTTCTTTAGAGTAGTCTGCAAGGTACACACGAACAACTCTCGTTGCCTGTAAAGTTGGAGTTCGGCGTGACAAGGACTGTCCAATTAGACTGCTGAAATCTGAAGTCGGCTCGAGTCGTTAGTGAAGTCAGAGCAGCCGAGAGAGGAAAACTTGGGCCCTTGCCACGGGAGCGACTAGGTACTTGATTCCAGTTGCTCAAGGAAGATTGACATGGCTTAGGAAGAGGTACACCTACAAAGTTGAACCATTAGGTCTCTCAAGTGCATGCAGTATTGAGTTATCTTTCCAGCAAAAGTAATGAATTACGACACATGATTTTTAATATTTCATGCTTTGTTAGCGTTACTATTCATTTCAGAATAAAGTTCAGTAGTCGGCTGTAAGTATATTTTTATTTTGATTTACTGGTTTTGAGAGATTAATTTATCAGCTTCAGAAGCGTACAAGATTAGGAATATTTAAATATTTAGACCTTGGCTATATATTTATGTAAATTATAAGAAGTATATTACAGAGACTTACTTTGTATTGGTTTAGCAGATTTCAATATCTTCTTCATAGAAGCATAATGCCATGATAGGTCGAAAAATTTGCTTATTGTTTGCCATTATTGTAAACACAGATTAACAGACTGATAATTTACAATTACTATAAATTTTCAGTTTACATTTACTGTAAATTATTAATCTGTCTATCTGCGTTTACAATAATCACAAATAATACGTTCATCATTGGACCTATCATTGCATTAATTATCAATAAAGACCGTAATGGCAGCTTCTGAACCAATTCTAAGCAATTTTCTGAAAGATTCTTCTTATGGCTTACATGAATGTATAGCCATGTCTATAGATTTATAATATCTCTAATTTTGTAGTGTTCGGAAGATGACAAATCAATTTATAGTTGTCGGTTAGCAAAATCAGAATATATTTGTAACTAAATACTGAATTTTATTCTGAAATATATACTATAGTTGCTGAAAATTGCAGTTATGAATAAAGTAGATACTATCTATTTTCGCAAAGTGTTATATAGACGCCGGTAGTGTTTCAAATTGAAATTAACGGCATATACTTACGGACGTGTATTGAGTCTGAGTGATTTCGAATTTGCATAGGTGAGAAAGAATCAAAACTAAAGCTAATAATGTTCATACAGCACCTGTTAAACCACTACATGCTTCACACGTTGACTGCCACAAGGCTGCCGGCGGCCCCAGCGGAACCTAACGCATGACGCTTGCCAGGGTTTGCGGGTCTGGCCTAGTTTGGAGGTGAAACGATGCCAACCGCAGTCAACGTGTTGAATTATTTGTTTGACAATTATGGACTTCATGCATATATTGTTTGCATGAAGTTAAAGTAGCTGCAACGATGATTTATATCTTCACTGAAGCGCACGCACGCACGCACACACACACACACACACACACACACACACACACACACACACACACAACACACACACACACACACACACACGCACACACACACGTTGTTGGATGTCCTCCTGAGGGATATCGTGCCACATTCTGTCGAATTGGCGCGTTAGATCGTCAAAATATTGAGTTGGTTTGAAGGACCTGTTCACAATGCTTCAAACATGCTCATATGGGGACAGATCCGCCGACTATGCTGGCCAAGACAGGGTTTTGCAAGCACGAATAGAAGAAGTAGAATCTCACGCTGTGTGCTGGCGCGTATTATGTTGCTGAAATGTAAACCCACGATGACTTGCCATGGAGGGAAACAAAACGGCTGTAGCATATCGTCGACGTACCGGTGTGCTATAATGATGTCCTCCTATCAAAATAAGTGGCACCCCGGAGCATCACTCCTAGATGTCGGACCTTATGGTGCGCGACAGTTAGGTTGGTATCCCACCACTGTCCGTGACGTCTCCAGGCACATCTTTCCTAGTCATCGGCGCTCAATTCGACTATGGACTCATCACTGAATACAGTCAATGAGCTTTCAGGCCAAAGATGTATCTGGAGACACCCTGGACAGCCGTGGGATATCAACCCTATTGTCCCACTCCATACGACGCAACAATCAGGGCTGATGATCAGGGGGCCATTTCTCTTCATAGCGAGATGCTGCCCATTTATGTGAAAAAATAGCAGCTGATAAACATCCGTAATCCATCGTTGTAGTCATTTTGTAGGACATGTGTGTGAGGAAGTAATATACGGTCCACAACAGTAAAATAGCTCTCCACGGTGCACGACGACTCTCCTAGTATCTACTACAGGAGATTGTTGACTGTCCCACAATATTCTTGCGATCCTATGGCAAAACACTCAACTCTTTTATTAATCTAAGTTGCGTAGAAAAAGGTCAGTCTAATGTTGTTTTTGTAGCTAATTTATTTTGTGGATAATTAGATAAATTCCCTTAAGATTCATAAAAAGGGTTCACACCGTATATAAATATTTAGTCAGCTCCAGATATTCGTAGGTATTTTATGGTAATTAATATTTAAGCAGTAATTTAATGGTACTGTAGGGGATTTTAGGCCTAATTAGGTGCAATAGTTACGTTTATTTACGTTCATCTTAGCTACACAAATAGCCACCGATCCTCCACTGGTATCCTCACGATTCACTGCCTTCTTCTAGACAACTGTATCATCTGCGAATATTCTGCATCTAAAAAAATACCAAACTCTACAATGGATGGCGATGGGTACATGGTAGCAATGTTTTAGGAAATACATGTATCATGGATGATTTTGCATTTCTCTTAGCACAATTGCTACCACATTTTTAGGTAAGTTACCCGTAGCTTTTTTTCTTTTACAGAAACTATTGTTTTCAGGAGTAGTATAGATCAGTACTGTATTTTTCTTCGCCTGTCTATGCCTAATATGCTACATCCAGCGTCAGCACCATGCTGAAACCATAGGATCTCAACAGATTCGCAGATGTGGAATGAGTTTAACAGAATAACGAAGAAATAGTATACTGATGGATGATGGCTTGTGTGTGGTGTGATGAATTTAATAACGACTCAGTTCTGGAAATATCCTCGGTATTTAGAGTGAAATGTAGTAAAAGTATTGTAGCCGTTACTACAGCCCATGTACAGGGAAGTTGCAGCTTATCGAGGCTCGTTCCAAAAGTCTTATGATTGAGGTGGCTCTGATGGACACTTTCTTCTGGCTGATACCTATCGCATGCGGTTGAAATTTTGGCAGTTGGTGCCCTGTTTAACAGAGATGGAGGACGTTCTTTTTCCCACTCGCTCTCTATACATTGTGTGAGTGGGATGTTCATGACCTTTAGCCATATCAGATACTTATGCCGCTGTGCAACAAAGAAAGTAGAAGTTCTCCTTGTCAGTCACGTCATTATAGATCAGAGGTGTAGGATGCTTCTAATCATCTCATTTGTACTTCAGAACCAGTGTAGCAGCAGGACTGCGACCACAGCAGTAATGTGTGTACCACCAGCGTGTGCACGTATGGAACAGATAATGGAATATAGGTTTTCTTTGTTTTAAATAAAGTGGTTTCCTATCCAAATCTACAAGTGTTGGTAATAACACAGATGAAGGAAATTGTTAACAGCGCAGTCTAGCGTGTTTTTTCAACATAAAACACTCGTCTGTTAAAGCAATTTTGCAGTCACGCCATTGTTTTTAACCCACTAATAACAGAGGGATAAGTTCCTGATAAACTGTGACATGTGACAAGAGTATATTAGTTGCAATCTGTTAACTGATCAATATGGAATATCTCTGCATTTCTTAAAAATAAATGTGCTAGTTGTGTAATGTGAGGTATCATTGTATATGTAAACCTTTCGCCCTGTGGTTATTGTTACATTTTTAAAGTGTAGTATTTACATGCATCCTCTTAAAAGTGGGTATATGTGGAATATTATGAGAAAATCAACCAAAAAATGTAAAAATACTGTGAATATCAATAGGAGGTGGCCGTACGTTGGAATACCAGACTCCTCTAATTGATTTTTTTTATTTTTTTATAGCACCGACTACTAACGGGAGGACATGTTCCTGATACAACACACGCTTAGTTTATTTTCTTATTTTAACTAACACTGTAGAGTATGCACATATGTATAAATATACATGTAATTCCTTACTTATGTCAGGTGGTAACGATGCACCATACATATTGTCTACGTAAGTACAACATGCATTGAAATTCTTCGCAAGAATGTCCTCTGAAATGCTCTGATGGGTATTCTCCGTAATCACATACCATTAACTGACGAGCTTATGTCCCTTACGATCATCATCATAATTAAAGTCATTCTCTTCTGCAATATTTAGCGAATGTTGGTTCTCTGTACACCTTAAATTCTCTCTAGATCGCATTAAAACCAATAGCAGGAACAAAATATATAGGTGTTCCTTCTGTAAATTCTTCTTTATGAATTTTATATTATGGGGCAATCAATAGCAGCGCACTCCAGTCGTGCATGAGTCTATAAATCCTCCACATATAAACTGTGCTCAATTAGCTTACAAAGTCATAGACTGGGAATTTGACATATGGGTGCCAGAGGCTAAGCCTGTCTGTAGCAGTCGGTAATGCACTTTCTAAGTTCATAACACTAGAATGACATATAACAAGAGGAGCCCCCAGATGTTGGGTTGAAAGCTACACTCCATACAGCTAGATAAATGTGTGTGTGTGTGTGTGTGTGTGTGTGTGTGTGTAGACAAGTATGAGACTGGGCGTACTTGGTCGTCATAAATACATCGATGTACACTATCATGCTACTTATAGAGTCCCATTCCACCAGAGGAAATTGCCCTTTAACGCCACGTTGAACATTTTCAATTATTACGTCAAAGTCACTATGCGGTGCTAAGCCTCCATTCACACGTTTCGATCAATGGTCAGTTATATTATAAGTATTGGCAAAGAGCAATATTGTGGAAGCACTTAACTGCAGCTCGGCAGGTTGATGAAACATCGACAGCTGCTCCGATACCCCGCCGCCGTTGGGGTGCACCGCCGACTGCGTTTCCTGATCCAATATTATAGGTATGAGTTTCTGCGCACACAGTACGAACTCCAACATCTGCGTATTATGGTGCAGCATTTCAGCTAGTGTCCCATCAGAGAGGAGTTACGCTGCTGGAGGAAAGGGTTCGTAAGTGTAAACACATATAACACGTATGAGCAACTTGGTTGACTTGTGGGCCTAATTTGTACGCTTACGTAAGTGCGCGGGTGATCTCGTCGTGTAATGCGAAAGGCGTCTCCTAGCGCATAACAACAAAATTACGAGGTGTAGGTATAAAATAACGTGATAGATGCTTTCACAGAGTAAATACGGATGCACCAAAGATGAACGATGCGTGAAGTCTTCTCAGTCTAATGCGGCATCCCTGGTGTCTGTAGACGAATCAGTGTGGCCGTGGCGCTCGTTTATGTACGAGCTGTTATTTTGTTTTGCCGGAAAAATTATAAGTGTAATAATAGAGAAACAAATTGTTAAATTTCACACGAAACTTGAAAAAAATGCTATTGAAACCCATCTGTTACTAAAAGAAGTGTATGCCGAAGACTATTTATCAGATCGAAAAAATCTCTAATGAGTATATCAATATTCAAAACGATGATGATTGTTTTCTTGGTATTCATTGGGTTCTTGAAGATCAAGCTGTTAATCAAAATTACTACTTTGAGATTCCTGCTCAACACCGTGAGAAAATACCGAATTGTTGAAGAGCAAGTCACTGGCTCTGCTCAAGACAACGTACCGGTTCATACCGCATTCTCTTGTAAAAGATTTCTATCGAATTACAGCATCCTAGTGTTTGGCCACCCACCTTAATCACCTGACCCAGAAACATGTGACTATTATCTACTCCCCAAGGACCAACCTGCATTTCCATCAATGGAAAATCTGCAAGCTGAGTTGTAGGAATAGAGGAGGGAAGTATACAGATAATGACAATAGCCTAATATATATATATGTTTTTTGAAAAAAAATTTATGGCAATAGCATCGTTACTTTATAATCATACCTCTATAGCACCCGTGGCGTTAAAAAGTCAAAACAATAGTGGTGATGTTAACGGTTTTCGGCTAATGCACTGACATGAATAGCAGCTCTCTCCTGACATTGCTCTCCAACACATTATGCCCCAAAAGAAGCATTTTTAGAGTACATTCTGTTTTTTAAGTTCAACCCATCTTTTTTCTTTATGTGTTGTGAACATTGTTTTATGTACTACATCTTGCAGTACTACTTAAGAACATCCGTTCCAAACAATGCTCGTGAGACGAAATTATACTTAAACATCTGAAGGTGGGTTTCCAGGCATCTTGAAATATCACCATAGAAAGGTAAACGCTTGCAAAAGCCAATGTTTGCCCATTTTTCATTATAAATTACCTTCAGTTTCAACAGCTGCTGTGATCGAAAACGTCCACAATGGAGAAAAATAATTTACTAACGTTAATATGAAAAAGAATACAAAACCAAAGCAGCAATGAGACAGGCAACCCAGTCGACGAGCAATTAGGAGATTTTTGGCCACAGGTTGGTCATGTGTTGATTTCAGTAAACACTATTAGCAAACATTTTTGATTATTCATCCAAAAATATTTACGATGACTGATCGCATAGGCATGGGTTATTTTTATAACGATAAATAAATGTTCACTTTAAAAAGTCGAAAATGCTAAATCACTTGTACGTATTATACAGGAGACAAACCTGAAAAATGTGAACAAGAAAATGGTGAATGTCCGAAAATGCATCCCATTGGAGTACAATGCGAATGCCTCGCTTTCTCATCCACGAAATTTTTCCGTCGGCCGAATTGAACTCACTCACTGTCCAGATTCGCCCCGTGGATCTCCAGTTGCCCACCCGTGACAGAATTGGTGACGCCTGCAGGTTTTCATGTCTTTAGGGGCAAAATATTTACATGTATTTCAATAAGTTTATATATATGGTGTAACGGGTATAAGTGCGAATATTTCTATTGGTGACTGAAAATGGTGTACTGAACAACATTGCATCAATATTTATGTGGTGTCACCGCCAGACACCACACTTGCTAGGTGGTAGTTTTTAATCGGCCGCGGTCCGGTAGTATAGGTCGGACCCGCGTGTCGACACTATCAGTGATTGCAGACCGAGCGCCGCCAGACGGCAGGTCTAGAGAGACTTCCTAGCACTCGCCCCAGTTGTACAGCCGACTTTGCTAGCAATGGTTCGCTGATAAAATACGCTCTCATTTGCCGAGACGATAGTTTAGCATAGCCTTCAGCTACATCATTTGCTACGACCTAGCAAGGCGCCATTATTAGTTACTATTGATATTGTGAATCATGTATCGTCAAGACCGACGTTCATCCTTAATGGATTAAAGTTAAGTATTCCACCAGCTACGTCCGTTTTTCTAAATTCTAATTTCCTTGTCCTGTTTCAGACCTCACGCCAGCCTGCGTGAGCTAAATCGCGTGCCTTTCGGCCTCCTCTAGTAACAGGGTGTTGGCCCTCCTGCCAACCACAACAATTTACGTCATTTACACACTAATAATTATTGCTATTACAGTCATATGTTTTTAGATTGGTTAGTTAAACTAAAGTAAACCAGACAGGCCTTGGAAGGTCCAACGGTACCGACCAGCCGCTGTGTCATGCTCAGCCCACAGGCGTCACTGGACGCGCATATGGAAGGGTATGTGGTCAGCACACAGCTCTCCCAGCCGTATGTCAGTTTACGAGACCCTAGTCGCTACATCTCAATCATGTAGCTCCTCAGTTTGCCTCACAAGGGCTGAGTGCACCCCGCTTGCCAACAGCGCTCGGCAGACCAGATGGACACCCATCCAAGTGCTAGACCATCCCGACAGCGCTTAACTTTGGTGATCTTACGTGAACTGCTGTTACCACTGCCGCAAGGTCATTGGCTAGATTAGTTAGCATGTGCAGGTAAATGTGGCAAGAGTAAGGCATTGATACTTATTTCCCCTGGGCAGTAGGTAAGGTTTTGAAGTGTGGAGGTGTGGACGCAAAACGGTTAGTCCACACTGACAGGCATAGCACACTTAGTGGTACAGATTAGATTAGATTAGATTAGATTAATACTTGTTCCATAGATCATGAATACGACACTTCGTAATGATGTGGAACGTGTCAGGTTAATAAAAGATGTCTGTGCAAGAAATTACATTACACAAAATATTGCATGACACTAATGATTAAGTGTTTTTTTTTACTTAGTTTATATCTAAAAATTCAGCCAATGAGTAGAAGGAGTTGTCATCTAGAAATTCTTTTAATTTATTTTTAAATGTTAGTTGGCTATCTGTCAGGCTTTTGATGCTGTTTGGTAGGTGCCCAAAGACTTTTGTGGCAGCATAATTTACCCCTTTCTGTGCCAAAGTCAGATTTAACCCTGCATAGTGAAGATCATCCTTTCTCCTGGTGTTATAGGTATGCACACTGCTATTACTTTTGAATTGGGTTGGATTATTATCAACAAATTTCATAAGGGAATATATATACTGTGAGGTTACTGTGAGGATCCCTAGATCCTTAAATAGATGTCTGCAGGATGACTTTGGGTGGGCTCCAGCAATTATTCTGATTACACGTTTTTGTGCAATGAATACTTTTCTACTCAACGATGAATTACCCCAGAATATGATGCCATACGAAAGCAGTGAATGAAAGTAGGCATAGTAAGCTAATTTACTGAGATTCTTATCACCAAAATTTGCAATAACCCTAATAGCATACGTAGCTGAACTCAGGCGTTTCAGCAGACCATCAATGTGTTGCTTCCAGTTTAACCTCTCATCAATGGACACACCTAAAAATTTTGAAAATTCTACCTTAGCTACAGACTTCTGTTCAAATTCTATATTTATTACTGGAGTTGTGCCATTTACTGTACGGAACTGTATATACTGTGTTTTATCAAAATTTAAAGAGAGTCCGTTTGCTGAGAACCACTTAATAATTTTGTGAAAAACATCATTTACAATTACATCACTTAGTTCTTGGTTTTTGGATGTTATTACTATACTTGTATCATCAGCAAAAAGAACTAACTTTGCATCTTCATCAATGTGGAATGGTAAGTCATTAATGTATATCAAGAACAGTAAAGGACCTAAGACCGAACCCTGTGGGACCCCGTGCTTGATAGCACCCCAGTTTGAGGAATCAGCTGTTGTTTTAACATTACACGAACCACTTATTTCAACTTTCTGCATTCTTCCAGTTAAGTATGAATTTAAACCATTTGTGCACTGCCCCACTCAAACCATAATGATTTAGCTTATATAAAAGAATTCCATGATTTACACAATCAAAGGCCTTTGAGAGATCACAAAAAATACCAATGGGTGATGTCCGGTTATTCAGAGCATTTAATATTTGATCAGTGAAAGCATATATAGCATTTTCTGTTGAAAAGCCTTTCTGAAAACCAAACTGACATTTTGTTAGTACTTTATTTTTACAAATATGGGAGGCTACTCTTGAATACATTACTTTCTCAAAAATTTTTGATAGAGCTGTCAGAAGAGAGATTGGGCGGTAGTTGTTGACATCCGACGTATCCCCCTTTTTATGCAATGGTTTTACAATGGCATATTTCAGTCTATCAGGGAAAACACCCTGCTCCAAAGAGCTATTACATACGTGGCTGAGAATCCTACTTATCTGTGGGGAACAAGCTTTAAGTACTTTGCTGGAAATGCCATCAATTCCGTAAGAGCTTTTACTTTTCAGTGAGTTTATTATTTTACTGATTTCAGAGGGAGAGGTTGGTGGAATTACAGTTGTTTCAAACTGCGCAGGTATGGCCTCTTCTATTAATAGCCTTGCCTCTTCTAGTGAAGATCTAGATCCTATTTTCTCCACAACATTTAAAAAATGATTATTCAAAATATTTTCAATTTCTGATTGTTTGTTAGTGCACTTGTCATTCAGTTTTATTGCACTAAAGTCTTCCTGTGCTCTTGGTTGCCCTGTTTCCCTTTCAATAATAATCCAAATTGCTTTAATTTTATTATCAGAGTTACTGATCTCAGACATGATACACATGCTTCTCGACTTTTTAATAACTTTTCTTAGTACCGCACAATAGTTTTTATAATATTGAACAATTTCGGGGTCAGTACTCCCTCTTGCTGTTAGATACAGTTCTCTTTTGCGGTTGCAAGATATTCTTATTCCTTTAGTTAGCCAAGGTTTTTTATATGTTTTCTTGGAATTATGTTTAACTATTTTCTTGGGAAAACAATTTTCAAATACCCTTAAAAATGTATTGTGAAATAAGTTATATTTCAAGTTTGCATCGGGTTCCTTATACACTTCATCCCAGTCTAGCTGCTGTAGGCTTTCCCTAAAGTTTGCAATATTTATATTGTTAATTGAACACACTGCTTTGAAAGTCTGATTTATTATACTGCATGGAGCTATGTCATGTACTGTAACAAGCTGTGCACTATGATCTGAAAGGCCATTCTCAATAGGATAAGAATTTATGTCCTTAAACTTATATTGGTCTATAAAAAAGTTATCTATCAATGTACTGCTGTTCTTTGTTATCCGAGTAGGAAAATCAATGACGGAGCTCAAATTGATAGAACTGAGTAATACTAAAAGGTCATTCTTCCTATTACACTCTTTCAGGGAATCAACATTGAAATCCCCACAAATGATAATTTGCTACCCCCTGTCTGACAGATAGCACTTCAAAGCATCCAAGTTTTCTAGAA
Organism: Schistocerca gregaria; assembly: GCF_023897955.1. Taxonomy (NCBI): domain Eukaryota; kingdom Metazoa; phylum Arthropoda; class Insecta; order Orthoptera; family Acrididae; genus Schistocerca; species Schistocerca gregaria. Next base: position 279,950,764 of record NC_064931.1, read on the forward strand.
ATAGCTGGAAATTCCCTGAGGGGGACCTATACACTGTTACAATTATGAAAGTGCCATCATTTAGTTTAAGTTCAGTGGCACATGCTTCCATATGTTACTCTACACAAAATTTTTTAGTTTCTAAATTTTTTGCACTGTGGAAGCTTTTGACATATATGGCAACTCCTCCTCCCATCATATTATCTCTACTTACATGTGCAGCTAATTTGTACCCATTGATGCTAACCTTTTGCATATCAGTGACAATGTGATGCTCAGACAGGCATAGTATATCTATTACATTCTTGGTTTCTATATCTTCTAAACAAAGCAGAAGCTCATCAATTTTATTCTTCAATCCCCCAATATTTTGATGAAATATACTAACAGTATTTTTCACTTTACTTTTGTGAGTATCTTGAACTTTTTTAACATCTTTAGTACTTTTATTCTTCAATCCCCCAATATTTTGATGAAATATACTAACATTATTTTTCACTTTACTTTTGTGAGTATCTTGAACTTTTTTAACATCTTTAGTACTTGCCTGGCTGAGTTTCCCACTGGACACTGATCTTACACTAAAAAAGAGTTTCCACCATGAGATGTAGTTCCTCCCCCCTTTAAATTTCCTGCTATCAGCCCAGCCAGTTTACCCTTCCCTTTCCTGTTGAGGTGTAGGCCATGTCTAGTATAGTCCCACCTACAGAGTGAATCAACAGGAACCACACCAATGTGTGACCCTGCACCAGATCCAAGTAGCCGTTCCAACTCCAAATTAACTCTCCTGACAGAAGAGGTCAAATGAGGTCGGTCGTGGCGCTCCAGAACCGACACAAACCCAACACTGGTATGATTCGATGCCGATGCAATCTTTGCCAGGTCACACTTTATGCTGTACCCCGGATCTCTGTCAATACTGTTGCCCGGCCCACCCACAATAACCACGGTGTCTTCCTTAGTAAAACCTTTACATAGTGAACCTAAATCCTCTGTAACCTGCCCAAGTTCAGCACTAGGTTTGAAAAAACTTGTGACCTGGTAATCCAGCCCTAATTCATCCTGCAGAAGTTGGCCCACACCCCTAGCATGCGAACTACCTAGCAACAAGACTTTCTTTCTCTTTGCAGACTTCCCTACATTCTTAATCAATTTGCTGTTGAAAGCTTGTTGAGCCCTGTCTACATCTACTTCTGTGAGAGGCTCATCAGTTTCTGACTGAGGCAACAGGTGAAACCTATTTTGTACATTAATAACAAAGTTACGGCCATGCATAAAATATCCACTCATAAAGTTTGTGGCGTGTTTATAGGAAGGCCGTTCTATGCAGAGAAAAAATAACCAACACAATGATGTGTATTGAGGTACGTCATACAAAAATACCTGCAATTACACCTTTTACACGCTCTCTATATAGTAAAACCTGTCTACAATATAACATTTTAATTTTTTTCGTTATTTACGTTATTTTCTGGTGGTACAATCACAAGATCATGAGTTCTGTTCCATCTATAAATTTTTTCTGCCGTTAGAAATGGTCTGACCGAACGAAAACAAATTTTAATACTATAATATTCATAATGTTCAGTGCACATGCAATGAATAGAATTGAATTTAAATTAACAGTTCGGAAAATAAAAAGACATTATAATCCACGTCTTAATGTTGGTCGAATTTACTTCCATTGCTGTGGAATGCGCATAACAATAGTGTTCTACAGTTATCTTGTGTAGCAATTGGAAATGATTGTTTCAAGTGATATTTTCCCATTTCTGAGTACACGTGTCCCGAGTGAGCCTGAGCTGCTTCATGCAAAATACAGGAACAGTGAGCGTTACAGAACCCAGTCTCGAGACGAAAGTTACACGCTGAGCAGCCTGTGCACCAGGCATATCTCGTTTCCTCCAAAGATACAAGACCCTTGCAACAAATATTTATCTTTCCTGTAGTACATCCCAAAACCGAAAGATCTGGAATCTTCGGACATGTGATAGGAACGAAGTCACGAACGATGCTAAGGAGGTGAGACCACTCATTTCCAAGGCATTATCATTTCGACCTATCACATCGAAGCCGTCATTATCTCGATACTAGTTGGGCAAAAATCGATTACCTTCATCCCATATTTCGCGTGCACTATTGAAGCAAATGCCAACTGGCAACTGCCGTTTAAGATGTATGAAGTTGTGCGAACCTCGTGAGATGGAACGGTGGAAGTGACTTTCGTTCCATAGGAACGGAACTCCCGTCATGGGTGTCCTTCCTATTGAGACCTAACACTTCTGTAGTGGTTTCATCACTCATTCCATTGGCAACTTCATTTCGGTTTATTAACGTTTATTAATAATGTCAGGAGTTTATTACATGTAATATTTCTTTCTTCATGAATTACACGTTCCTCACAAGCCATAAAATTCTAAAGATGCTGACTGGAGAAACATAAATTTAGTTTTGCATTTTTCGTCACGTATCATACTGTAAGGAATTTTTCAGAGTGATGTCCTTTTTAAAGTTTTACTCCATTTTTAAACACTCGCTTTTAATATCCATTTTTTTCTAATGGTTCAAATAGCTCTGAGCACTGTGGGACTTAACATCTGAGGTCGTCAGTCCCCTAGAGCTTACAAATACTTAAACTTAACTAACCTAAGGACAACACACATATCCATGCCCGAGGCAGGATTCTAAACTGCGACCGTAGCAGTCGCGCGGTTCCAGACTGAAGCGCCTAGAACCGCTCGGCCACACCGGCCGGCGTCAATTTGTTTACAAAACAGACCCTTCTTTCAATGTTGACAAGAACATGCAAAGCACATGCCTCTAGAATGACGCAACTATTATTCGTACGTTCAAATTGTACTGGTGAACAAAACTTCAGAATGAAAGTAATTTTCAGAAGATGTGTCACTGGCAAGTCACATAGCTCGATGAAACTTGGGCCATACATAGGTAAAAGGTAATTGTAGGAAATATACAATGAGAAGAACAGAAATTATACTTTTATTGAAAGACAATTATTGTATTGAAGTCACCTCGATTTCCGGCATTCCTGTGGACATTAAAAAAGCGGGACACGGTTCTTAATTGTACTTGTAGTTGTGGTCTTGAGTCCGAAGACTGGTTTTCTGCAGCTATCCATGCTACTCTATCCTGTGCAAGTATATTCATCTCAGTGTAACTACAACAACCGACATCCTTGTGAAACTGCTTACTGTATTCATATTTTGGCCTCCCTCGACGATTTTTATCCCTCATGCTTCCCTGGAATACTAAACTGGTGATCCCTTGATGTCTCAGAATGTGTGCTACCAACCGATCCCTTCTTCTAGTCTAGTTGTTAAGCAAATTTCTTTTCTCCCCAATTCCATTCAGTACCTCCTCTTCAGTTACGTATTACCCACGTGATCTTCAGCATTCTCCTGTAGCACCGTATTTCAAAAGCTCCTATTCTCTTCTTGTCTCAATTGTTTATCATCCGTTCTTCACTTTCACACATAGCTACAAGCCATACAAATACTTTCAGAAAATACTTCCTGACCCTTAAATCTATACTCTATGTTAACAAATTTCTCTTCTTCAGACACGCTTCCTTTCCATTGCCGGTCTGCAATTTATATCCCCTCTACTTTATCATCAGTTATTTTGCTGACCAAATAGCAAAACTCATCTGTACTTTAAGTGTCTCTCTTCCTAATCTAATTCCCTCGGCGTCACTGATTTAGTTAGACAACATTCCACTATCGTCGTTTTGCTTTTGTTGATGTTCATCTTATATCCTTCTTCCGAGACACTGTCAATTCCGTTCAACTGCTCTTCCAAGGCTTTTGTTTCCTCTGACAGAATTACAATGTCATCGGCAAACCTCCAAGTTTTTATTTCTCCTCTCTGGACTTTAGTTCCGATTCTAAATATTTCTCTTGTTGCCTTTACTACTTGCTCAGTATATAGATTGAGTAACATCAAGGATAAGCTACAACCGTGTCTCACCCCCTTCTCAATCACTGCTTCCCTTCCATCCCCCTTCATTCTTATAACTGCCATCTGGTTTCTGTTCAAATTGTAAACAGCATCTCGTTCTCTGCCTTTTAACCTTAACACCTTTAGTATGTAAAAGAGAGTATTCCACACAACATTGTCAAAAGCTTTCTCTAAGTTTACAAATGCTATAAACGTATGTTAGCCTTTCATTAACCTAACCTCTATTAAAAGTCGTAGGGTCAGTATCGCCTCTGGTGTTCTTATATTTCTCCGGAATTCAAATTGAGCTGCCCAAGATCGGTTTCTACCAGTTTTTCCAGTCTTCAGTAAAGAATTTGTATTACTATTTTGCAACCGTGACTTTTCAAACTGATAGTTCGGTAAGTTTTACACGTGTCAGTAAATTATTTCTTAGGAGTAGGTATTGTTACACTGTTCTTGAAGTGAGAGGATATTTCGCCTTTCTCATACATCTTGCACGCCAGATGGACGAGTTTCCTCATGGCCGGCTCTCCCAAGGCTATCAGTAGTTCTAACGGATTGTCGTTTGCTCTAGGGCCTTTTTTTGACCTAGGTCCTCCCGTGCTCTGTCAAATTGTTCACGAAGCATCGTATCACTATATTCCTTTCTACAGTTCATGTCAATAGCCCTCTAATTCTCCCTCTGAAACTGTCTGAAACCTCTGGTACTTTCAGTTTCCCCACGTCACATCTCCTTAAATTACTACCTTTTTGCAGTTTCTTCAGTTTTAATCTACATTTCATAAATAATAAATAATGGTCAGAGTGCACATTTACGATTGGAAATGTCTTACAATTTAAAATCTGAATTCGACATATGTGTTACCATTATATAATCAGTCAGAAACCTTCCGGTGTCGCCATGTGTCTTCCACATATACAGCCTAGCTATGATTATGCTCTGTGCACAATTATACCAGGCGGCTTCCTCTCTCATTCCTTTCCCCAGTCATACTCACCTACTATTTTTCCTTCTCTTACTTTTCTTGCTGTCGAAATCCAGTCCCCCATGACTATTAAATTTTCATCTCCCTTAACTACCTGAACGATTCCTTTTACTTCATCTTCGGAGCTATTTGGCATATAAACTTGCAGCGCTGTTGTGGGTGTGGGCTTTTTGTCTATCTTGGTTAGAATAATGCGTTCATTGTGATGTTCGAAGTAGCTTATCCGTGTTACTATTTTTTTATTCATTATTAAACCTGCTGCTGCATGAGCCCTATTTGGTTTTGTATTTCTAACGCTGTATTCACCTGACCAGAAGTTCTGTTTCTCGTTCCACCTAACTTCATTAATTGCCACTATATCTAACTTTAACCTACCCATATCCCTTTTTAAATTTTCTAACATACATGTCCGATTAAGGGATTTGACATTCCACACTTCGATCAGTAGAACGTCAGTTTTGTTTCTCCCAATAACGACATCCTGCCGAGTAGTCTCCGCCCGGAGATCCAAATAGGGGACTATTTTATATCCGGAATATTTTACCCAAGAGGATGCCATCATCATTTAACCATACACTTGAGATGCATGTCCTCGTGAAGAATTACAACTGTAGTTTCCCCTTGCTTTCAGCGGTTCGCAGTGCCAACGGAGCAAGGCCGTTTTGGTTGGCGTTACAAAACCAGATTAGTCAGTCATCCAGACAGTTATACCTGCGACTACCGAAAAGAGTAGTGCCCCTCTTCAGGAACCACACGTTTGTCTGGCCTCTAAACGGATACCCCTCCGTTGTGGTTGCTATCTGTATCGCTTCCGCGCCAACGGCAAGGTCCGTGGCCAAAAGGCTGGCAAGGAGTTCTTGTGGTAGGTCGTTCCATTCCTATAACAGTGCAGTTGACAACTGCTGGATGGTCGTCGGTTCCAAGAGTTCCTCCATATGCACTATTAAATCATGTCACACATTGCCATCCATAAAAATGAAGTCTGGGCCCTATGCACCGCTGAAATGTGCACCTGTGGAAGGAGCACAGTGTTAGAATAAAGTTGAGTGGTGATTGTACAGTGTTTATGGATTTCGATATCAGTACGCCTATGCAACATTTTGCCTCCCGTATCATAACATCTAGACTACCAAAACGATCATATTCGACAATGCCGTATGTACCCTCATATGGCGAAAGGTTGGAACACGTAATGCACCTAGGAACATTGTTGAACATTCAGCGATGCATACGGCGCTGACTCCATTTTTATACTGACAATGCCCGACCGCATCGATGAACGCAGGTGGAGGAGATCCTAGAACGGAGGATATTTGGCGAATGAACTGACCTGCCCGGAACTTAAATCCCACTGAATGTGTGTCGGATGCATAGAGGAGACATATTGCAGCTAAGGCCGGTTTAGGATTTGTGGGTCCCGGGTATGCGTTTTCAGGCTCCTCCCCAAATTTTTATTTTAAACTTAGGTTTTTACAATGCAGTAAAAAAATTTAATCCAAAAATCAGAGAACGCCTTTTTTAATGTTTTTGAGATGCAAGCTTTTATAATCTGTGTATAGCATCATGATGGTTCAAATGGCTCTGAGCACAATGGGACTTAACTGCTGTGGTCATCAGTCCCCTAGAACTTAGAACTACTTAAACCTAACTAACCTAAGGGCATCACATATATCCATGCCCGAGGCAGGATTCGAACCTGTGACCGTAGCGGTCGCGCGGTTCCAGACTGTAAGCGTCCAGAACCGCTCGGCCGCTCCGGCCGGATAGCATCATGAACGGGCTAACTCTGACTCTGTTGCGATATTAACTAATGCAACAAGTCACTGTTGTCCCATTGTAGTTCTCCAACAATTCTTAACTCTTACAAGAGCGCTTAGTGACCACACTGCTGGTGCAACAGTAACAGGGAATGCACAGAAAATCTACAAGACTACCACTATATTTCGATTTAGAAATACTTGATTAAAATTGCATTTATAAAGAGTACAGTAAAGGTGCACAGCGAGAAGTGTGACAGATTCAAAATTAGCTGATGAGCCTTTCTTAATTGCAAAATTCCTTTTTTCAATTGCTGCTGATTAATGTCTACCTTGTATAAAGATACCATGTTTTCAATTCGATCTGATAGTGTCGAATCGTCTAGGTTTATATAGTTCCACAAGAAACCAAACGTGTCCATTATTATTGCGTATGGCAGCATAACTTATAGTTAAGTTTCATATAATTCTGTCTAGAATAACATTGAAAATATTTAGTTTCTACCATTCTCTAGCTCTCTGATTTAAGTCTTCTGCTAATTTTTCATCTACAAATCGTTTAATCGTTTTCTTTTGCCTTTCCGTTTCTCCGTGTCGTGAATCGTTATATCCAAGTCAGGTGGTTCAAAAATGGTTCAAATGGCTCTGAGCACTATTGGACTTAACATCTGAGGTCATCAGTACCCTAGAACTTAGAACTACTTAAACCTAACTAACCTAAGGACATCACACACATCCATGCCCGAGGCAGGATTCGAACCTGCGACAGCAGCGGTCGCACGGTTCCAGACTGTAGTGCCTAGAACCGCTCGGTCAAGTGATGTTCCAGTTCAGATCACCGCAAATGATTTTAGCGACTGACTGACAAGTTTTCTGATCACAGTGAACGAAGTCGAGAAAATGCTTTCTAATTCTGTACTGGTAATTCAGTGTTGATTTTCTTCATCGAGGGTATGTAGTGCAGGATAAAAACATTTATTAACTCTGTTTGGGCTTTTTTGAAAGTCACATCTACCATTACTCAAACGTATTTATTACGTTTCACCTTCGTTAAAATCGTTTGGCGAATAATGTCTCCAGCCATTTTAATAAAAAAGTTCCGAAAAATGCTGAACCACGTGTTTTCCTCCTAGGTGCGACTCACCAGCTTTTCATAAATACTCTTTCAAACTGGATCAAACCTCGCCAAAGCTCTAAGACACTCAAACAACTGCCATTTCGACGATCTCCGGCTAAGTGACTATCACCTCTCAAAGCTAAACCTTTTTCCTCGAGAAAAAGAATCGCTTCTATTACACGATGCTTCAGTCCAATCGCATCTCTCCCAATGTTTCAGTCTAAAAGATTTTATATGACTCAAATATAATTTAGTGCGTTTTGTTATTTGCCCCATTGTCAGTTAATTTATGATCAGCGCTGCTTTCAACTTTCGTTACTTTTTGTTTGAGCTTTTTCCATCCTCTTGATAATCCACAACCGTAGCCTAGAGCCCAATTAGAAATGTCCGTGCTTCGCGAAAATAATTAGCTGGCAAAACAGCACAATACTTGCTTTTCTTTGCTCCAAAAAACAAGCTCATTTTTCAAATTCCCCCATCTTTAAGATATGTTCAAACACATTTTAAGGGAGCTTTTGATTACTTTTTCAGTGCCACGGCAGACTTTTCGATGTTTGCTCAGGTTATCGTGTAATAGCTTCTTCCACCTCCGAACTGCTAAAGTGGGTTTTTCACTTCATATATCGATATCGAAAAGTAAAAACTTCTCATTTCCTGTCCATATAGTCATTAAAACGTATTAAGTTTCTGGTGCGATTTCGTCACTGTCCCTATCACTTATTCTACTACGATCACTTTCGCTTTACTGCATGCCACCCCTACTGTCGTTTCTCTCTTGATCGACATGGTCTGATCTCTGCACCGACGATGCTACATATACTGATAAACTATTTTTTTCTTGTGGATCAGTATCTGCATAATGTTGAGAAATAGCGCTAATATTTGTAATAGAGGGTCCTTCTTTAATACTTACACCGCGAGAACCTTAATCAGTAATAAGTAGAACTGTCTAACTAACGCTGTACCTTATCTCCGAGAATCCTGTTTCACCATCATTTATGAAAGCCTCACCGTCATCTCCACGTCCGTCTGACAGCCCTGAAACTTATGGTTTAGCGAGTGGTACAAGGAGTAACAATATCTGTCCCTTCTAAACAGAATTGTCTCTTTCGATCTTACGCTTTAGTTTCTGATAAACACCCGGTCATTCGTTTCCATTATAAAAAAACTCTTAGACCTGTGTGATGCAACGATAAAAAAACATAACATTTGACACAACCACAAGATAAAGGAGAGCGGGCAGCAGACTGTTCAGCTTGATGGGCTTCTGAGCATTACTTACGAATAATGTCAAGATGCAGTACAAAAATACAACAAATCAGATAACTGCATGTCTACACTCACATGAATTCGGCAAATTCTTTGCTGTAATTTCGGCTTCTCAAAATTTGCCTTCGATAGTGCACGTTTACTATACCTCATCGTAGAAGTTGACTGACTGTAGGTCAGCTGGCTGGCTGCCTTCTCAAGTAACCAAAAGTGGAAGGGTAAACTGTTTTAAAATAGCCTAAACGTAAATAGTTTTCTCCACAATGTCATCCTAATGTTCTACAAGGGAACAAAGTTCTGCAAAGACGAACAGAAGAAAGAGTTAAATATAAAAGCTGTTGATATCAATTAACTAAACTTTTTACATATTTACCACTTCTATCTGGATGGTAAAGTAAAAGGTACCCATCAAAAAATCGTTTTAAGACACTTAATTCTTTTACTAACGAATATTCTTTAAATATTTATATTATTATCACATGAAACTAGTCCAAAAAGTTTTAAACTTGGCTAAAAGAGCGCTGCACCTTAGTCATTATGAGAAACCGGAACTAGATGATTAGCATGAAATTTTGAATTCCAATATACACACTAGCACTTAATATGTAACATAAGATACGGTAGATATGGCTAGAAATATCTATGCTTGATGGATAAAAAACATTATGCTTAGTTTCATTAAAATAATTGACTTATGCTTCCATTAAAATTTGCGTATCAATTGATGGCAAATAATGTACTTTCATGAATGTTACAACAGTTGTACTCAAGTAACGATAATATTTTTTGGTCTTCGGTGTCTGATACATCGGACGGTCCTTACATGTAAAACAGCAACATTTTGACATAATTTAACCACTTGTTATACATATACAGGTTTTATTAAAAACAATCTCGCGCGTTCGGTGATGGCCTCTGGAGCTCATCCGCTCATCCGGAAGTTGTCAAACTCGCTGCTGGAGGAATGGAACGTCCTACTACAATACCTCCTTATCAATCTTGTGGTCAGCACGTTGCAGATCCTGCATTGCCGTCTGTGGTGATGACTCTCTCTATTAAGAACTATGTCACGCCTTTTGTAATGTCGCAGGAACCGACATGATTCGTGGTAACTTCAGTGTAATTGAGGCATTTTCCAGAAGAGAGGCTGATAACACGAAATGGTTCTTTGAGATACCACATTTTAAGTACTTACTTTTAATATATTTGAACAAGAACCTGATTCTAATATAGAGGGATATTTTAATAGGATGTGTACTACTATTAAGTAAATCTTTCCATGATTCTAAATATTTTTACCTATGTTTTTAATGTGAAACGCTACGGTCGCAGGTTCGAATCCTGCCCCGGGCATGGATGTGTGTGATGTTCTTAGGTTAGTTAGGTTTAAGTAGTTCTAAGTGTAGGGGACTGATGACCTCAGAAGTTAAGTCCCCATAGTGCTCAGAGCCATCTGAGCCATTTTTTTAATGTGAAAAATAACATTTCAGATAAAAATATGTAGGCCCTTTCCGCATAAATCAGTTTCAGCACGTTATAATGAGCAAACATTTCATTCATGAAATTTAATTTTGACCCTCAGAACACATTAAAACATAATAGTAATAATTTTGTTAGTGGTATATACGGTCAGGTAACACTCAGAAAGGTACAAAAATAAAATAACTATAACTTGATTGGTAACAAAATACAACTACACAAACAAAATACCACTGTATTGTCGGTTCATACATTATGATGGACAGTTTCTCAGGTATTGTTTCCAGTTACTGAAGGACCTTCTGTTCCTCTTCTTCTTCTTCTTCTTCTTCTTCCTTTCCTGCATGGATGTCTGTTATCTAAATAACGTCTGGTTACAGATGATTAACTTCAAGCATATTGTGTAACTATGAACTGCTTTAATCATCGATGTACTTAAATAAATCCCTGACGTTCTTTTGGCTTTCTGGCTTCACTGGATTAAACGCCACTCTTGATAGACTCAGGTTTTCAACACCCCTTTACTGTATTTCCGTTTCCGAAGTCGGAATGATGTAAATGGACCTTTATGTGATAGTGAACCTGGTACTTAACCATGTGATTTGTATTTCAGCACAAAATTCTTCTGAATTTTGGCGATAGCTTTCTTGAAGACATATTTGTAAAGACCTTCTTTCCATTGCTTTATTGAGCCTATGTCCATAAGAAGACTACAGGGCAATGGTCTACTACTGTACATCATCATTGCTGACAAACAGAGGTTTGCAGTAGGAATTGTTTCTTTTTTGTGCACTTTTGCTTTAACCAGACTGAAGTTCATACCACATAACCAAAAGGGATGTCCACGAAATGGGAAAAGACGAGTAACCTCCACATGAAACACTCGTGCTATCTATGAGAAAATCATACTGCCGTCGCGTTCGTATTCTGGCCACGACATGCATCAGAGAACAGAACGATGCATTGAAGAGACAAAGTTCATGGGATATCTCGTGTCGGACTTTCTTTTGCACGGAGTAATGCACCAAGTCGAAGAGCAGCGTGCTCAATAAGTCGTGGGAAGTCCCCTGCAGAAATAATGAATCGTCCTGCCGCTATAGCCGTCCATAATTACGAAAGTGTTGCCGACGTAATAGTTTGTGCACAAGCTAGCCTCTCGATTATGTCCCACAAACTTTCTGTGGGATTTATGTCGGGCGATCTGGGTAGCCAAGTAATTCGCTCGAGTTGTCCAGAACTTCCTTGAAACCAATCGCGAACTGTGACCCACAAAAATTCCAGTTGGAGCACAGGACCCAATACATTCCACGTAAACAGAGCTCGCACTATCATGCAACCACTGCCAATTTGCACAGAGCTTGTTGACAACCTGGGACCAAGGCTTCGTCGTGTCTGCATCACACGCAAACCATACCATCAGCTCTTATCAACAGAAACCGGGACTCATCTGACCAAGCCACGGTTTACCAGTCATCTAGGTTCCAACCCATCTGGTCACAGGCCGAGAGAGACGCTGCAGGCGATGACGTGTTGTTAGCAAAGGCACTTGCGTCGGTTATCTGTTGCCATAACCCATTAACGCCAAATTTCGCTACGGTCGCAGGTTCGAATCCTACCTCGTACATGGATGTGTGTGCTGTACTTAAGTTAGTTTAGTTAGGTTTAAGTAGTTCTAAGTTCTAGGGGATTGATGACCACAGATGTTAAGTCCCATAGTGCTCAGAGCCATTTGAACCATTTTGAAGCAAATTTCGCAGCACTATCCAAACGAATACGTTCGTCGTACATCCCGCATTGATTTCTGTGGTTATTTTATGCAGTGTTACCTTTCTGTTAGCACTGATAACTCTTCTCAAACGCCGTTGGTCTCAGTCGTTAAGTGAAAGCCATCGGCCACTGCATTGCCCGTGGTGAGAGGTCATGTCTGAAATTTAGCGTTCTCAGCACGGTCTTCACACTGTGGATCTATGAATATTGAATTCCGCAACTACAGGGTGTTTCAAACATGACCGGTATATTTGAAACGGCAATACAAACTAAACGAGCAGCGATAAAAATACACCGTTTGTTGCAGTATGCTTGGGACAACAGTACATTTTCAAGCAGACAAACTTTCGAAATTACAGTAGTTACAATTGTCAACAACAGATGGCGCTGCGGTCTGGGAAACTCTATAGTACGATATTTTCCACATATCCACCATGCGTAGCAATAATATGGCGTAGTCTCTGAATGAAATTACCCGAAACCTTTGACAACGTGTCTGGCGGAATGGCTTCACATGCAGATGAGATGTACTGCTTCAGCTGTTCAATTGTTTCTGGATTCTGGCGGTCTTTCAAGTGTCCCCACAGAAAGAAGTCACAGGGGTTCATGTCTGCCGAATAGGGAGGCCAATCCACGCCGCCTCCTGTATGTTTCGGATAACCCAAAGCAATCACACGATCATCGAAATATTCATTCAGGAAATTAAAGACGTCGGCCGTGCGATGTGGCCGGACACCATCTTGCATAAACCACGAGGTGTTCGCAGTGTCACCTAAGGCAGTTTGTACCGCCAAAAATTCACGAAGAATGTCCAGATAGCGTGATGCAGTAATCGTTTCGGATCTGAAAAATGGGCCAATGATTCCTTTGGAAGAAATGGCGGCGCAGACCAGTACTTTTTGAGGACGCAGGGACGATGGGACTGCAACATGGGGCTTTTCGGTTCACCATATGCGCCAATTCTGTTTATTGACGAAGCCGTCCAGGTAAAAATAAGCTTCGTCAGTAAACCAAATGCTGCCCACATGCATATCGCCGTCATCAATCCTGTGCACTATATCGTTAGCGAATGTCTCTCGTGCAGCAATGGTAGCGGCGCTGAGGGGTTGCCGCGTTTGAATTTTGTATGGATAGAGGTGTAAACTCTGGCGCATGAGACGATACGTGGACGTTGGCGACATTTGGACCGCAGCTGCAACACGGCGATCGGAAACCCGAGGCCGCTGTTGGATCACCTGCTGCACTAGCTGCGCGTTGCCCTCTGTGGTTGCCGTACGCGGTCGCCCTACCTTTCCAGCAAGTTCATCCGTCACGTTCCCAGTCCGTTGAAATTTTTCAAACAGATCCTTTATTGTATCGCTTTTCGGTCCTTTGGTTACATTAAACCTCAGTTGAAAACTTCGTCTTGTTGCAACAACACTGTGGTCTAGGTGGTGGAATTGCAACACCAGAAAAATCCTCTGTTCTAAGGAATAAACCATGTTGTCCACACCACACTTGCACGTTGTGAACAGCACACGCTTACAGCAGAAAGACGACGTACAGAATGGCGCACCCACAGACTGCGTTGTCTTCTATCTCTTTCACATCACTTGCAGCGCCATCTGTTGTTGAAAATTGTAACTACTGTAATTTCGAAAGTTTGTCCGCCTGAAAATGTACTGTTGTCCCAAGCATATTGCAACAAACGGTGTATTTCTATCGTTGCTCGTTTAGTTTTTATTGCCGTTTCAAATATACCGGTCATTTTTGAAACACCCTGTATTTCCGAAATGGAATGTCCCATGCGTCTAGCTCCAACTATCATTCATAGTCTGTTAATCTCTGTTGTGTGTCCATAATCATGTCGGAAAGCTTTTCAAGTGTATCACCTGACTTCAAATGACAGCTCCGCCAATTCACCGCCCTTTTGTACCTTACGTAAGCGATACCACCGCCTTCTGCATATATCTGCATATCGCTGTCTCATGACTTTTTATCATCTCAGTGTACGTATGCTTGACGTGTGGAAAGTCTGTCAATCTGATTTCTGTAACATTATGTATGAACGATACGTCTGTGTAGGGTACTTCTTAGTCTGCAATTACCTGAACTGTTTATTGTGACACAACCTAGACACAAGTCTCTTTATAATATAAACACAGCACTAACTGACGATGCTCCAGGTAAGCTGATCCGCACATAAGCACGCGCTACATTTATCTGAATGAGAGGTGTTGCGTGCACACGCATCAGGAAAACTGAGGTGATGAAACAAAATGTTGGTAGAATGTTCTAGAGGATCCTCTGATTACGCCTATGGATCCTTCTTCTGGAAAATGTCTCACTTATTGTCTTTTCTGCTCTTCTCTTTGAGTATTCCCTTCATAGTCAGTTACTTTTGCTACTTTATCGTCAGTTACCTTTGCTGTTACTGTAACAGTTGCTTCTATTTGTGGTCTAAGCTTCATCGAGCTATGTTACTTGGCAATCACACGTCGTGCAATATTTTTTTTAACTTAAGTTTTGCACCACGACTGTGAGTTGATGGTTCATCTGCTTAGTATCATTGTTGCGTCACTTACTATTTTTAACTTTTACCAGTATCGACATTGAAAAAAACGTCGATGTTTTGTACCGATATTGTACCAAACCTAATATCCACTTGTGAAGTATCTGATTCGTGTGGCGATAATCTAGATTTTCTTTGATACTAAAGGAAAACATCAAAGGATGTTTTTTTTCTAACTGCAAACAACTGTTCTTTGATCCTTCGCTTTCGAGAATGTCTGCATTGGCTCTAAAATGGTTGTACAACACTTTTCGTACATCTTCAGAGAATGAGAATTCTTAAAGAAAATCATTGCGATACTAAATGAATTACCATTTCATTAATATCAGTTCCAACCTCCTACAAAGTCTTCCATGATGCCAGTTCACTTTATAACTCACTTTGCGTATATTTTATATCAGTTTCCCTCTTTTTATCTGTATTTTCAGGTCCTTTTTGTAATAATTTTGATGGGATTTTAGGTTATCAAAATCTGTGGTTACAAGTTCTTTTTCATGTTTGTAGACTAAATGAATTCTCATTAGGGGCTACGGCGACTACAGCGTGTCGAATCCGCCCCCCCCCCCGACCCCCCTGCTGCGAGTACTAAGTGTACACAAAGTGATCTTGATGTAATACTGTACATGACTTAACTGAAAGACAAACACAGCACCGAAATATTGACTGCAATGTTGAAGAACAGGTTTCAGGATCTAGTCCCGACATTTCACAGCCCTCTAAGCATCGTCAATAGCAATGTGACGTGTCCGATAGCCGTACATAATACCGGCCTATAGCGTGGCTTACCAGCGTTTACGCTGAACTTATGACCCTGTATGCCTTAAGCACACATTGGTATGTTGACGATGGTACGATGGTCCAAGATTATCATCAACCATCAGACAAATCATACTCTCGAAGCCAGTGGTACAGGTTTCATTCCACGTGTGGTTTGGCTCACCTCCTTTGCACATAATGAATGTAGGGTGCTATACAACTGTTCACAATGAACTTACGGACAACTAGACGTGTAACTGATGGCGTGGAGGCAATTGCGTATTATTTGCTTCCACACAGGTCTCACAGTTACTCCTAAGAAACAAGGCCGTAGTTCTGTGGTAGTCTTCTTGGGGTATCCACAAGCATGTATTTCTGATCATAGGCGATAAATGCGATGCAGAGCTACAGATTGGCGTCACGATAAGGGTTAATATTTGACAATTAGGCGGGATATGCTAACAACCCTTCTTACCATGATGTGACATTGCACACATGGTCTATTCTTAGACTGACACTTTGAGTCATGTTGACAGACTGAACAATCTACACAAACCGGATTGTCCTGCTTACAATTGGAAACACGAGGCACTTTGCTGAACAGCACTGAGAATGTAGCTTTACCTTCAACTACATAACACACGTGGTTGCACGTAACGACTGCATACGGTCCAAAGAGTACTGAGAAAAGGGTTTCTGATCAAAACGCCACAAATCAAGTAAGTCATAAGGTTGATACAAAAATTTTTTCAACAGTTTTATATGTCAAAGGCTTTCGATTGTGACTACAGCTACCCGCATAATGGGTATGGTCTGCAAGTTGCCCCTGCTCCGGCTCTGTCGGAGGTACTCTCTTGGTAGACCGAGACAACAACAGTATGGCAGGCACGGCGTATCAATCATAACAGACTGGATCGTGGCAAAAATACGCAGGTCTGTTATGAAGTGGAACTCTCGCAGCCAGCATAGAAACTAAGAGTTGGCAGCCTTCAGATAAGCGGCACGTGCATCCCAGACATCGCCATGATCGGAAGCACTAATTTGTCTCCAGGAAACACATGCCATTGAAGAACTGAGCACATATCACCCTTCATGCTGCTGTTCACCAGCATTTCAGTCCACTGAGCCACTGCAAGCAGTTCCAAAGCATAGGAACTACCAGTATCTGCACCACGTAGTTCCGGCGGCAACCTGATCTAGAGGACACCGAAGCACAGCCACCATTGAGTAGCCAACCATCGCCTAGAGAACTTGCCTCCTCTGATTTGGCTCCTTGTAGACTCGGTACTTCCAGACTGGTATTCTTGTGTGAAACTCAGACTATCAGCTGTTCTCAGTAGTTGCCCCCACTATACTACCGAACAGACTTTGACTGTGACACACTTCTTGAATATGGGCCACTGATAAATCAACGTAAGACTTTTTATCCCTATTTTAAATTAACTCAGTGACTCCTGTCATCGCAATTTCTTCAGTGGAACTTACAATCTTTCAAGCGCTTTTATAGACAGACATAAAATAATGTTTGTTGTTTATCGATAATTGGTTTGTGGTTAAGTCTAGTCAGTACCATAAGTCAATTCTGAACAAGCTTTTTTTGTATTTTCCATTTTTCATGGAATGAAAACAAATACTAATTGACTGGGGCAATTAGTTACTGAGTGTGTAATATCACGTGCGAAGTCATTACAGTTTACAATAAAACATTATTACATGGGTTTACAATTTTCAAGTCATTTTTATTTGAAGGCATGATGTTAATGGTTAGACGATAACTCCCGTTTACATTGAACTTCTCTGATGGGTAACTATATAATGATAGTGTGAGAAACGTGATGATATCCAGGTATTGGACTGGCAAGTATGGTCACTTTACCTACTTCTCAGAGAATTTCTGTAATGTGTTCGTCGGGTAAACAGCTACCTTTCAACCACCACTCAGAACCTTCTACGCTATTATAAAGGTATAAGAGGAGAGTTGGATCTACTGGTAACTCTTTAACCACTTCATAGCAGAATACGTGATTAGAACTTCATGTCCTGTCGATTAGGCCTGTAACAGAAGCTTTGATCAGAGAAGGATGGGAAAGGAACTAGGCTGTTCCCTTTTCAAAGAAGCCACTCCAGCATTTGTCTCCGACGATTTTGCAAAACAACAGAGAAATTAAATTTAAATAAACGAATGAGGATCTGATCCTGCTTCTTTGCAATGATAGTCCAGTGTCTCAACCAAAGAGCTACCTGTCTCAGTCACCTCAGAGACCAAGCTATGTCCCTCTGAAAGATAAGTGGTAGGCATGAAAAACCACCTTATCTATAAACTGTTTTATAATTATTGATGATATGAGCCAGTTATGTTTCATTTATCCTTTAGTTTTATAAAATTTGCTATTTACACTTTTGAATACTGTTGTATTTCAAACCCTTGTAATTAATTTCATTTATCACCTTTTATAACCCTCCAGAGAATCCGTTCCGTAAATATGATCTAAATTTGTGTTACGCTTCAGAATTTAAACTAGTGTGTGAAGTTATGCAGGAAAGCATTATCTTGCATTAATGAAAAGCTACAACTGAGAAAATGTGAGAATTATCATAGGAACACTCTGAGGCCCCAAATTTTAATTGCTCTCTAGAATAATAAACAGAAGTATAGCGTGGAATGGTGAAAGTTGAAACAAAAGACCTACTGTAAACGTAAGGCGGAATATCATGTTCTAAATTACAAAGAAAATTAGTGTGTAAAAATGGCTTACCATCCATATGAAAATTATGTGAGAAAAAGAAAGACGAGGATTCAGTTATGCTTAATTTCTATACCAAAGAGGGAATGCATTAATTAGAGTATTTTTCATTATAAAGAAAAAAGGAACAAAGAGAAAATATACCAATACCGTGGATTATAGACAGGAACGTTAGTAGAACTTTGTTCAAGGGCGCTAAAGATTCTAAAATGACAATGGAGGGTACGATAACTAGCCTGTCTCAAGAACTAAGTTCGACAGGAAGCATCGAAACCCGATGACAGCTATCCGCTTAGTACTACTGATGTAGATATCTTTGACATGCAAACAGTAAGGAGATATCAATAGTATAGTCTAGGCAAACTACGTTTTTCTATACTAACTTGAATGTGAATGCCGAATTTTTGATTCTGTGACATGAAATTATATTCTAATATCATTCAATAGAAGATGTCCAATGCTTATTGAAAAATGGCTTGAAAATTTTCACAAAAAGGTTATTCAAAAGTTACAGGTAAGCAGAAGAAAATTAAAAATCAGAAATATAAAGAAAGTCAGAAAGCTTGAGAAAAACCTACTATATAAAAAAATAACTACCTAAATATTCCACAGTAATGCTCCTTTACAAACATAACTATAAAAGCGCTCATTCAACTTTTACGATATTGATAAGACTTTGTCTTCTCACATGTAATTTCGGTAATGGATTCACTTGATTTGTTTCATGCATATTACTTTCTTTAATATTGACTGACATAACTATTTCAACAAGGTGTGATTTGACAGCTACAGTTTACGGGTTCTTTGGGTAGAGTGTAACCCTTGGAGAGTATAGTACTAAATGAATGTGGCAGCTCTTCGAAATTCACACTCAAACTGGCTAGCAGAATTGACCTTGAACAGCCTAGAACTTAATCAAAGCAGTCTTTGTACGCCCATCTCTATACAGATGGTTGCGGGACCTCGGCTGTTCGGTACAGGATGTCGAAGCAAAACACCTTTCGGCCATCTAAATTCCAATTGTATTTTATTGAGCAACCAGTTTCGGCGGCATACTACGCCATCTTCAGGACGCCTGACCAACGTGTACGAAGATTCCCACCTCTCTGTCCAGTCAAATTGGGGGCCAGTATTTACTCGCAGGTATTTGTAGATTTTTGACACAGCGATCCCTTCGATCATCTGTCGGAGCGATTACTGTGTCAGAAATCTACGGATACCTGCCAGTGAATGCAGGCTCCCTATTTTGACTGGACCAGATCATCGGTCGAAGGGATCGCTGTGTCAAAAATCTACAGATAACAGTTAGTGAATGCAAGCCCCTATTTTGACTAGACCAGGGTTGGAATCTTCCTAAACGTCGGTCAAGTGGCCTGAAGATGGCGTAATATGACGCCAAAACTGGTTGTTCAATAAAATAGTTTAAATTTTGACGACTCAAAGGTGTTTTGATTCGACATTTTGCTCTTAATCAAAGCAGTCCGTGTCTTTCAGTCGCAAATTATTATGCACCCATGGCAACTGAACTGCGGAATTCGTAGCTCTATGAATACTTGTGGTGATGTGTTGCGCCCCATAGATTTTGAGAAGGTCCCAATTACTGGGGATGACGTCTTTTCGACCTTTATATGTAACTCTTTTTTTCCTCTTCTAATGCATAAGACGGTATTTTCTTTTTTCGACTGATGTATTTAATTGCATAAATGCACACACGTACAGCATAGAACTTTTGTATACTTCAAAGTGCAATACCGTGTATAACACTCTAATCTCAGCAAGACAAGATGGGTCTTCCTAAACACATAGTGTTCTACTATTGCGATTCAGTTTGCAGTAAAGGGAAGTCCGAAAGAGGCGCCGTTGCGGTCTCTAGATACTAATATCGGACATCAATATTGTAGCCATATTTGTTGCGTTGGGTATTGGCGTCAAAACACGCTTGTCAGAGTGTTCCACAGGCCACTTTTCGCAGCTCGATAAAGAATGTTCGGGAAAGTGCCTATTTAGGGGCGATTCTGCAAAGATTCGCATGCTTATTAACAGCAGAACGATCCCGAAACATCAGTCTATCAAGATATCGTCATAATTTGTCAGAGCAAAACGAGAGAAAAAATAAATCTACTGATAGCTACAGTCACTCTATTCCTCTTCGAATTCGGTAATGTTAAATCCGAAGTTTACTAGAGTCACCAACAACCGTCAGGTGAAATGTATGAGAATTCTTTAATAAATAAAACTTCTGATTCCAGAATCTGACAAGTGCCCCCTCTTGCCGCTCCTTGGGGATGCCTGTGACTGAAATTTTTGAAATTTATGGTAATTTCCAATGGCACCAAACTGCTGACGTCATTTGTCCCTAGGCTTACACACTACTGAATCTAACTTAAACTAACTTACACACAAACAACACACACATCTATGCCCGAGGGGTGACTCGAACCTCAACGGGGGAGGGGGCAGCCGCGCGAACCGTGGCAAGGCGCCCAAGACGGCGCGGCTACAAAGCGCCCTGTTCTTGAAGATGACATTACTTCTACTATAAGTAAATAAGAATATTTCAAAATAAATGTCGGAAATGGAGATCATACCCAGTAATAAATTTCGATTAAGGATAAAAGGAGCAAATCTGGAGTGATAAGTAGTAATAGAAGGGTGAATAGCATCTTGATACGCTTCAGAACTGGTATACCTACTGTCAAAGAAGAAAAGTTGCTATGTTATTTAGTAAGAAAAATTAAAGAAGATGGACGACGCAAAAAAGAAATACGAAACAGGGTGAAGATGTCAAAGAGAGCTTTGTTTTACAAAATAGTTCAATTTCTAACAAAAATTTATTCTTTAATTTAAAAACATGAGGGGCAGATTTTTATGGCAATCAAATGTGAATTTTGGAAAGCCACTGAACAAGTACCTTAGAGCATTTAAATGTTGGGCTACTGAAGGATGGTAAAAATTACGGGGATGTAAGAGTTAAGATATGAAGAGGTACTGGCAAGAATAGGTGAAGATAAAACTGTGGACAATTCCTTCTAGAAAAGGTTGAGGATGAGTGCAGACTGAATTAATATACTCAGCTGAAACACGTTTCCAAAACTACCTCCAAAAAGGATGGAAATCTGGAAATTTATGAGTGGTCACTGTTTAAAAATAATGAAGCAGGTTTTTGAAGACACTGAATGCATGTATGTAGATATTAAAATATTGACATAAAGAAAGGAGAAATTGAAGATGACATTAAAGCTGAGCCTGCTGGAGTGGCCGAGTGGTTCTAGGCGCTACAGTCTGGAACAGCGCGACCGCTACGGTCGCAGGTTCGAATCGTGCCTCGGGCATGGATGTGTGTGATGTCCTTAGGTTAGTCAGGTCTAAGTAGTTCTACGTTCTAGGGGACTGATGATCTCATAAGTTAAGTCCCATAGTGCTCAGAGCCATTTGAACGGCGTCGTCAATTTTCGAGCTGTATTGCGATTTTAGGCAGTCCTTGTGTATCGCTGCGCATATAATTGGGTAATATGCCCGATCTTTATGAGTAATAACATAGTTAAGACCGATATTTACATCAGTTTCCCAATCAAAACAAATAAAGTACACTAACCTAACATTTTTCCAATGTAAGGAGATCGATGCCTACAATGGAACTTGTATATCGCTTTAGGTAATATACTGTAAATTGCTTATTACATCTCACCGCGTTATATCAGTCGATTTAACTGATACAGAATTGGTTAGCTTTATGTACATAATGCTACATGAATTTTCTGCAACTATTTAATCACATAAAATACAAATAATTTCTTTTTATGTTTATCGATGGAAGAGAACAGTGTTTGTGTTGAATATTTTTTATTTTTTATGACCGACAGCCATGCCACTTGTTGCCAGTTAACATTTTTTGGGTGCTGTAAATACTCTTAAAACCGTTGTTGATACATGTACATGGTTGTTGCTTAACTTGAAAACAAATATGTTTCCACATCAGTTTCATAAATTTTAGCCCGAGGTATAAATGCAAGTGGTTGCAAATTCACCTATCTGTGCACATTCGTTGCCTGTACATTTAAAGAAAAAATTTTTGCTCACGCTTTAGGTCATTAATCACAATTTCTTAACTTTCTACATGAACTCAAATATCTTCATTCAATATTTAGTTGGTGCCAAAACAACAGTGTTTTCTATTTTTCCCTTTAAATTTTACAGCCTTCGTTTTCCTAGTTTCCTTCAATTGCTTCAAGTTGTATATTATCAATTATCCTTCTTCAGTGGGTAGTGTTTCAGTATTTTTTTTTCTAAAAACTGTTTAAATATTATTCAATACTAAGTGAGCAAATGTTTGGAGATGTAACAATTGAGCTTACTCTGTTATTTGAGCGTTTTCCTTTACTGATGGATTATGTTCTTGAGTCATTGATTAAAAGCACTGCAAAAGAATTTTTGCTAGTGTAATGTGTGCTGTTTTTACTAATTATATTTTACAAGAGGCATAATTTTTAAGAAATGTGTGTATTTAATATCATAGACATTCGTAGTATGAAGTCTTCTATTGCAGAAATGAAGTTTTGGTTTCTACTCAATGACATAAGGTACTTCCATATGGCAAGCATACTTTCAAACAGGTTAGTGACACAGATGTTTCTTAAGAGGAAATTTGGAGGTGAGCATATATTAGGACCCAATAGTTACAAGAAAACTGCTAATGTGAAAACTATGACTGAGACAAACATGAAATGATGTTCAACAAAGAATTTAGAAGATTAATAATGTTAGATATTGTTCAAGTGCACTTAAAGTTTGCTACTGTTCTAAAACTTAAGCAGTAAAAGTACTTTTCTTGGTACCAAAACAATTGTGTATTTTCAAAAATATGTTGTCTCCAGATATATACAGCTCTAAGTTGATGAAAATTACCAAACAACAAGAGCTGAAAATTTTGTCTTAAAATGTTAATGGCTCTAGAAATAATGTTTTGACATTTTTTCAAACATAGATATTGGTATAATTATTTGTTGTTATAATTTTAGAGCTACTTTTAGAGGAACATATGCTTCATTTCTAATGTATGAGTGAAGGTACTTTCAGCCACTGATTTACATTGTGTTCACAGTTACTAAAATGTAGTGATATTGGCTGTTGAACTCAACTTTCTCAGCACCCTAGTACACAAAGTTGTATAGCCACTTCATATTAGTTACATCATTTAAAAAGGAATATTTTATTGAATGTATTCGTACATGAGTATGTTCTTAAGATGTGCAGATATACCTGCGTGCATTTTCTAGAAGCACCAGATATTTTCTTTGATAAATTAACAATATTATGTATCTATGAAAATTTTAATGTCTATTTTTGTTCCCTAAGATATATACTGTATGAAAAACTTCACTTAATACTTCATCAAGTCCTAACATTATGTTCATGGTAGCAGTATATCACCAACATTAATTTTTTAATTCAAAAAAGAAAAGTGTGCAAAATACTCTCATTCAGACATGTTTTAATGTCTCACTTTGCTAAACTTTGACGGTCAAGATAAACAAACTATTTTTATTAATTTTCTGTGTGAAAGCCTTGAGCATGTAATAACAAATAAATTGATGCTTCATGAAATCACGACGAATTTTAGTGCAAAAATTACTTAGCAATATCAGTAAAACATGGTTGACAACATGCAATTGCTAAATACAAGATTTAAAGAAATAACTTTCCAATAATATTTTTTCTATAAGTCTCTCTCGCCTAAGTACAGTAATACCACAGTAAACAAAATCTGACTGCCATTGTCACTGCAACATAAGTTTCGGTTTTAAGCTTATTTGTCAAAGAGTGATATGTTTTCTTAAAAATTGTAGTAACGTAGCAATCCTGTTTCATATGTCTATTATAGGATGTGAATATTTTTTCTTCTATTTTTACTGGTTAACTGAAATGTGTGAATTACAAATTTCTAAATTATATATATTCTATACAGCTGTGAAAATTTATGTAACCAGATCCCTGTTCAATAGGAATCCCAATTATTATGCTTAGGCAACCTTCTTCTTCACGCCCTCCAGAAATTACATTTTAGACCTTAAAATTTGCATATGATATATTCAGTTAAGCTAAGCATTCATAGCTCACACTTTGTGTAGAATATCGTTTCAAAAACCTTTTTTCAATTAATTCTCACAAAACTTCTCAAATATATGAGTATAAAGTATTACAGAAAGTCTGTAGACACACCAGAGAAATGACACTGTTAATGACTGGCAGGTTATTCCCACATAGCTGAGAAGTTTTCTAATTGGTAGATAGTTTCTCACCTTCTGAAAAGCTTTTGGTTAATCCCTACTGTACAAAACTGTTCTTTGGGACTTTCTTGATAGCAGAAATATAGATATTCATGTTTAAAGTTCCAAAGGTACATTAAGCATAAAAAGCTGAGACCAACACTATGTGCTTGCTACATAAACCTCTCAACTGTCATCAGTCGCAAAAGAAAGTTAGATTGCTCCAGGATCTGTAGTTTGAAAACATATATTAAAGACACTTTCTTGTGCTAGCCACCAGGAAATGGAATAGCAGCATATTTCTGACAACATAATTAACTTCAAGAGCAATATTAAATACAAATAAAATTCCAAAAGGTGTAATAGAGCTGTGGGATATTCAAAAATCCGCAAGGTAACTGTGATATAAATTGGAAGACACTGGGCGTTATCTAATTTGAGCTCAGAAACATGTACAGAATGGATATAACGTGGATGAGATAACTGAAGTTAGCAAGAAACTGCTTGGACATTAAAGTAATGAACCTCATAGCCCTCTCACAAAAGCTGTGAATTTCACATGGCATAACTATTTACCATTATGATGGAGGCAGTGCACTTAAGTGCAGATTTCTACATATTGCCATATACCATACACCACACAGAGAGAAAGAGAGAGAGAGAAAGAGAGAGGGAGAGAGAGAGAGAGAAATTCAAGTTCCTGAAAAGTACATGGGAAGAATATGTTTCTTCATAGTAATTCCGTACACAATCATTCACAATGAAGAGAACTATCATTAATACATTTTTCTACATAAAAGCATGTTTTTCCGATAGGTCAAAATTCTTTACATATAGCTGACAAAACCACAACTTTAACACAGTCTGTCACATAAAGAACATATCTCAAAATCAGTATTTGGCAATAATTGGTTCTGTCTTCATAATAAACGTAACTTCCGCTCCCAGTCATAAATGAATATACTGATTCTGTTTCATATTTGGCATTTTACTCAACTGCTGCTACTGTAATGCTCTTGGCATACCAAATGTGTCAATGTGCAACACCTCTCTTTGAATTAAAATCCAAGTTCCTTGAGAGATCCTTGACAGGGCACTTTTATCAGTCATCATATCCAATTTACACACTTTTTGAAAGCAAAATACAGTCATTAGTGCATATTCCTATGATTTGCTATTGCATCATAGAACTCACTGACCTCATAACACATATTGTAGATAAGTGCATAGACTTAAGTGCAGGGTCAGTGACAGGACTCATTTTGCATATGTATTCTCATACACCTGTTCGTTGTTATCGGCATTTGGATGTGCATTGTGCTTTTCATTATCCTGACACACATTGTAATCATTACTCTAAACATTCATACTCAAACGATCCATTTCCTTTGTGATGTTGTCAACAGTATCCTGGATGCCAACTGATCTGTCATTATCATACTTGCGTTTTTTCCTTTGTACATGTTCACATGGCCAAGGCTGATTCTCCTCTGCCATAAGTTGACTCAACTTACGCTTGTGTTTGATTTTCAGACGGTTTTCTGGAAAAAACCACAGAAATAATGTACAACTCAGTCATGACATTCAGTAAAGCACTCTGCAGATCTTGTAGACAGTATACAGAAAAATATATTAACAGTAAGACACTTTAGGGACACATTGTGCAAAGCCACCTATTGCGTATGATATTTGCTCCATTCAGGCATTCATACAAGAGTGGTACGTGACTGAGATTCGTGAGGGCAAATCCGTCGTTTTCCCTCTGAATTTCCTACCAAAGGTATAAGATTTTACAAACCTACAACAAATCGTTTGTCACGGGTAACTTACATAAAACAAAAAAGGTTAAGATCAGAAAAAAATGAAATTACAAGTAAACAAAGAATGCTCTGCAATGCTGATTAATTGTTGCAGATTCATATTATGTTCAGTTTGGGCTGTAGCAAAAAATTAAATGAAATTGTTGATCTGCATCTGTGAATATGAAGTAAAAAAATTCACATGCGAAAAATCATCTACTGTTCAAATTATTTGTGATTCGCTGGTTGATTTTCAATTCCAAAATAAACTGAACAGAGAAGCTTGACAGTTGAAACTGTGCACAGTTTCATTAAAATTTTGTTTATTGAAAATTAACGTAATTTCAGCAGAATGATTTAGAAATTTCTGTATGTAACGACGACTGCTGATGGGTGCAGCTAGTAGTGTAGGGTTAAACTAGGTATCACTGAGTAAATTATAGCAGACAATTTGTTATTTGCTTCCATATTGTCCTTCATAGAACTCATCGATATAAGGCTTAGGTAAAAAAAATCTTATTGTACATAGCAGACAGTCGTGAAAGTTAACAAATATCATAAATAAATATAGATGGTTGTGTCTGTCTACAAGAGCGGTATCAAAAGTTCTCTGAACGAAACAATAAAAAAGTACTTACATCACTGAAACTGTTTTGTATTTCGATTTAGACTCCTTGTAGATTAACGCACTTGGTCCAACAATGTTCCAGTGCTTTGATCCCATTTAGCAAATGAGTTTCTTCCAGGCCTGCAAAGTAATGTCTACTCCAGCTATCAGTTCTTCGTTTAAAGTGAATAATCGTCCACCAAGAACAATTTTCCGTTTTGGGAAGAATGAAAGTCTGATGGGGCCATATCAGGTGAATAAGGCAGGTGTGGCAACTATTCATACCTTAGTTCGTGTAATTTTGCCAGGCCACGGCACATCTGAGTAGCAGAACAAAGTTTGTATGGCTCCACTCCCTATTGTTGCCAAATTTATTCAAGATGGCGGATCCAAAATAGCGCAGATAGATATGACAATGTCGCAATGACTTCATGTTGGGAAGTTCACATTTTGGCGGGAAAATAGGTCAGTTGAGCTAGTACCACTAACCAAACCACCGCCCCTCCCCTCTCCACTCCCCACCCCCAGAAAATGGCGTGAAGTTGAAATTCCAGCAGGACAAAGCACATACCACGGCTACCTCCACTACCCTAAGAAAATGGTGGGAAAATAAGCCCCTTGGGCCATATCCACTAACCCTAGTCATTCGACTGCCACGTCTTCCTAGGAATTGGCGGGTAAACGGCCCAGCCTGTTCTAGATAGGATAGACATGTCTTTATTTTCAGTCTTTAAATAAACCAGTAGAGGCAGTAATTCCATCCAGTTTGTTCACCATGAGGTTCGGAGTCCAGCTGACTTAGTAAACAGTTCTGCCACTAGAGGGCGCTATCATCCCTCCCGTGACGTGATCCAAGATGGAAGTCTGAGGAGGAAAATGGCGGGAAAAGGACTCAGCCTGCAATGGGGTTGATGGCTTCTATAAATTCGGGGTCGGTTCCTCTCGGCACAAACATGCTACTGTTTCTGGTCCCAATCTGTTTGCTTGCTTTTCTACACCAATCTCAAGACTCTGGGATTACAAGAACATACGTAATTCCACGTGGTTTTGCCAGAATATCATTCCATTTTCGAGATACTTCTCGATATCAAGTACACAGCAATATCGCTCGCACTGTGCAAGTCCAAAGATGTAGACTGGAAATTATTTCTCTAGAAACCCATAAACTTTACCGAGGTGAAGCGTGGTATAAATCCGCTACGGTCGCAGGTTCGAATCCTGCCTCGGGCACGGATGTGTGTGATGTCCTTAGGTTAGTTAGGTTGGAGTAGTTCTAAGTCCTAGGGGACTGATGACCTCGGCTGTTAAGTCCCATAGTGCTCAGTCATTTGAACCGTTTTTGCTAGACGCATTCAGCACACACCACAATAGATCTTCTCGCAACCAAATAAAGACGGGAAATGTGATGAAGCAGTCAGTCGGACAGTTTACATCGGACGGAATAATGGTCCAGTGCAAACACATGACCATATTGAATCTTCTTAAATTTCCACATTATCACAAATGCAGTCCAATACGTACTATGTATGAGTTCGCTATTCGGCCGTCTAGAGGACGACATGGGTTTGTCAGCTACATTCCTGCATCCCAACAGGCCTTTCCATTAAGAAAACTCTTGCCGTCAACCGGAAACGTGAATCATTCACGCCGCAAGCCACTGCCGGCGCGCCAGGTACCCCTAGGCACAATCGTCCTAGGGAATCGGTCACATATATATTTGTTCGCTATACTTACAATTAAATGTTACAATTGCTGTCTCAGTTGGACGACATTCGACAATGAGTGAAGTGTGTGAAATACACCCTGTCGACGGCTATGGCTCTGGAAATCCGAGGTGTATTCGGAATGTGAGGAACAATCGGTCGCGAAATGGAAACCACTGTGAAATTCGGACGAGGCTTTTGACAGACGTTTTGGTCTGTGTCTCTAGTACGCCCGTCGATCGTATCAAGAAGTTCTTATCCGTTGTGATCGCACTGTGAGAGAGTAAAGGTGCCTGGTTCAACAATGTCTCCCGCCAAGTAGGAGGGCCCGCTGAGAGGCTTCGCCTTAATGAATGCAGCCCACCTAACGCAACTGCCACCCAATTCTTTCTTCATGGCAATTCTCAGCCGCATTCTGCATAGGCAGTGAAGAAGCGCTTGAAGCCTTTTCGATGGGAAGTATTCGATTGCCCACAACACAGCCCTAATTGGATCGTCCTGAGTATCATCTCCGTTCACATGAAACTCTGGATACGAACACAACACTTGGGCGAAGCTATAGATCAGCGAAGAGAATTATCGGAAAGCACAGGCGGCTGCCTTCTATGACGATGGTGCTAGAAATTTGGTTTGATGGTCTGACAAATGTCTAAGTACGAGCGGTGACTATGTAGAGAAGTTCCTGGAAGGTGTCGCTAAATGAGCTAAGAAAACAGTTTTGATTTTCACTGTGGTTTCCAGTTCGTGACCAGTCGTTCCTTACTTTCCAAAAAACCCTCGTAGAAATATCTGTACCAGTCTCACGACTTCACATACTCTCTCCTTTGCAATCACAGCATCCCACGTCAAATTCATACCTTCCTCACGAATGGACATAGTCATTTCCTTTGCGTATGTCGAAACACAAACACATACTTTATAAGCCTGATGCTCAAGGAGAGCCTATTATGCATCCCCCACTAAAGTATAATATTTGGCCATTAAGAGATTTCTGGCGATACGAAATAATACTGACCGAAAATCAGCAATGGGTGGACATGTCTCATAAGTTTTTCTTGCGAGTGTTACTACAGTGTCTTAGAAAGAGAGGCGTAAACTTCTCTCAAACTGCCAGATGTTAAAAAACACAATCGCAACAACTACTTTATATTACTGACACAAACGGTCTTGGCTTTATAAATCGAGGTATGGCATTCTCTCCAAATGAAGTGGCTTTTCCAGACACTGAATATAGACGGTCACTGCAAAGTGTACATTATCAGACCAATAGTGCGAATACACGTCGCCGACGGTGCAACCTCGTAATAAAATTACCGAATTTAGAGAATAATTCGGCTAAGGAACGTCGTATGAAACAGGTATTTACAACTACCTCACGCTGCCGCTAGATATTTCTCCGGCGTTTGTAACACATGCTGTCTCGATGCCATGTCAGAGGTTTGGTGTTATATCGACTGGGTTATAGGCGATGGTTGATGGAGAAGGATCACAAACAGTAGATGGGGTGCTGATTGAGGTCGTAAGAAATGTACACTAGCTTTTCAGATCTCTAGTGCTACGCTTTCCCGTGGAAATGATGTCTGTGGGTTGGAATCAAGTCTTTCCATTCAATCACATAACTGCATTGTATCGGATGGAGAATTCCATTAATGATTACAGCCACTAGTGAGTCATATTTCTGGCACTCTCATATATCAAAAAAAGTCACCTTTTTCGATCCTATCTACTACAGTAAAATTTTAGCTGGACCCTATGCTTCTTGCAACTTCTGCCATTTCAGCATCTCTGCACATGTGATCTTTCAAATGTAAGTCGTAACTGAGCAGAAGTCGGAGAGAGCTATATCCACCACCTTTGTAACCCGTGTAGAAACAGGGTGACCCGAGTTAGTGCGACAGGAACGTTTTTTGACCATTCGCTGGTAATGGGAATATCCACCAACAGTGTACGATGTGTAAAGTCAGTGCCAAATGAAGCCTGCTCCTGCAACACGAGGTAGTTTGTTCAAAAATGTTCAAATGTGTGTAAAATCTTATGGGAATTAACTGCTAAGGTCATCAGTCCCTAAGCTTACACACTACTTAACCTAAATTATCCTAAGGAAAACACACACACACACATGCCCGAAGGAGGAGTCGAACCTCCGCCAGGATCAGCCGCACAGTCCATGACTGCAGCGCCCAAGACCGCTCGGCTAATCTCGGTTCTAGGTAGTTTAAAAGGCAGTACAGGAACTGGGAGAAGGACGAGGATTTTGCTAGTGCCTTGTAGAGCATCCCCAAACTTCATACAGATACTACAGTCTGAAGCAGATCCACGTCCCTCAGTTCCCACTCACGTCTATGATATCATCGTTATTCTGTTCCATCCAACAGAGAAAACTTATGAACTATAAACGCTATACTGACTTCGTCTGATAGAGAACCTCACAAGATTTTTAATGCATCTCTCTCCTGCCATATTGCGAAAATAAATACCGTCTGCGTGCGGACATCGAGCACATGTGACGATCCTATTAAATATACAGGTATTAATATACTGCACAGACCAGTGTAAAGTTGCATCACCTGTACTGTAGGAGGATGACCATATACTACAAACTCTACAATAAGTCGCAAGAGACGCTCCCTGTGATCCCGTGTCGTTGATTGAAACATTGAGGTTTCTGCTGTAACCCCCATTGCACACTGCCATATATTTTGATTATTATTTTTGATAATTGATGGAATTAACTGCTTCCAGTTGCTGACCTGCTATATTGTAGCTAAATGATAAGGGATCTTTCTTTCTATGTATTCGCAGTACATTGAGATTCAATTGCCATTCCCTGCACCATGCGTCAATTCGCTGCAGATCCTCCTGCATTTCAGTACAATTTTCCATTGTTACAACCTCTCGATATACCACAGTATCATCCGCAAAAAGCCTCAGTGAACTTCCGATGTCATCCACAAGGTCATTTATGTATATCGTGAATAGCAACGGTACTACGACACTCCCCTGCGGCACACCTGAAATCACTCTTACTTCGGAAGACTTCTCTCTATTGACAATGACATGCTGCGTTTTGTTATCTAGGAACTCTTCAATTCAATCGCAGAATTGGTCTCATAGTCCATATGCTCTTACTTTGTTCATTAAACGACTGTGGGGAACTGTATCGAACGCCTTGCGGAAGTCAAGGAACACGGCATCTACCAGGGAACCCGTGTCTATGGCCCTCTGAGTCTCGTGGACGAATACCGCGAGCTGGGTTTCACACGATCGCCTTTTTCGAAACCTATGCTGATTCGTACAGAGTACATTTCTAGTCTGCAGAAAAGTCATTACACTCAAATATAATACGTGTTCCAAAATTCTACAACTGATCGACGTTAGAGATATAGGTCTATAGTTCTGCACATCTGTTCGGCGTCCCTTCTTGAAAACTGGGATGACCTGTGTCCTTTTCCAATCCTTTGGAACGCTACGCTCTTCTAGAGTCCTACGGTACACCGCTGCAAGGAGA
The DNA here is from genome assembly GCF_023897955.1 of Schistocerca gregaria. Classification (NCBI taxonomy): domain Eukaryota; kingdom Metazoa; phylum Arthropoda; class Insecta; order Orthoptera; family Acrididae; genus Schistocerca; species Schistocerca gregaria. The sequence goes on from NC_064931.1 coordinate 279,983,012, forward strand.
GGGGTAAGTTCCTCTGCGTACTCTGTGTAAAATCGAACTGGTATCCCATCAGGTCCAGCGGCCTTTCCTCTTTTGAGCGATTTTAATTGTTTCTCTATCCCTCTGTCGTCTATTTCGATATCTACCATTTTGTCATCTGTGTGACAATCTAGAAAAGGAGCTACAGTGCAGCCTTCCTCTGTGAAACAGCTTTGGAAAAAGACATTTAGTATTTTGGCCTTTAGTCTGTCATCCTCTGTTTCAGTACCCTTTTGGTGGCAGAGTGTCTGGACATTTTGTTTTGGTCCACCTACCGCTTTGACATAGGACCAAAATTTCTTAGGATTTTCTGCCAAGTCAGTACATAGAGCTTTACTTTCGAATTAATTGAACGCCTCTCGCATAGCCCTTCTCACACTACATTTCGCTTCGCGTAATTTTTGTTTGTATGCAAGGCTTTGACTATTTTTATGTCTGCTGTGAAGTGCCCTTTGCTTCCGCAGCAGTTTTCTAACTCGGTTGTTGTATCACAGTGGCTCTTTTCCATCTCTTACGATCTTGTTGGCACATACTCATCTAACGCATATTGTACTATGGTTTTGAACTTTGTCCACTGATGAATGAGCCTGCTTTAACCGGGACCTTCACCCAAATTATTAAACATTTCGGATATTCGTCAATTTCCTTCGATACTATTGCACTTCTTATCGCCATAAACACGCCTCCCCCTTCACTGTCCAACCTGTATCTGCGGTATAAATTCCAAGCTGAGTTTAGAATTTCATTACTGTTTACATCTGGTTTCAGCTAACTTTCTCTCCATTATACTTTGTGGGCATTGTGACCGTTTATTAATGAGAGCACTCTACATAATTATAGCACCTCAAGCATAGTGCATAATTTACGATCTGTCTCTATGCGGATGGGTGTCAAAGTGCATTCTTGCAGCCTTAGGATAAAAATTAGGGACTAAAAGGCCCTGTCACACGGTCTTTGACCAACCCGCTCTGCACCACCGTAGCCAATTTAATCTGCACTTTCCAGAAGTAGACTGCTACACTCCTCATCTCGTGAATGAATGGAGCTTGTTCATAAATATAAAAAAATTGTTGCAATCGTGTTTTTTAACATCTGGCTGTTTGTAAGGTGATTACACCTCTCTTTCTATGATACAGTTGTACCACTCGCAAGAAAATCATATGAGACATGTCCACCTTTCAGTGATTTTCGGTCAGTACTATTTCGTATCACCAGCAATCAGTTAATGGCCAAGTATTATACTTAGTAGTAGGGGAAGCGTGATAGGTTTGCCTTGAGCATCAGGATTATAAGGTATGTTTTTGTGTTGCGACATGTTCAAAGGAAATGACTATGTCCAGTCATAAGGAAGGTATGGATTTGACATGGGATACTGTGATAGCAAAGGAGAGAGTATGTCAGATCATAAGAATGGTACAGATATTTCTATTTCCAGAGCCACAGCCGTCGGCAGTGTGTATTTCAGTTACTTCACTCATTGTTGAATGTCGTTCAACTGAGATAGCAATCGCAACATTTAATTGTAAGTATAATGATAAAATATACAGGGTACTCCATTGACAGTAACTGGGCCAAATATCTCACTAAATAAGCAAAAACGAAAAAAACTACAAAGAACGAAACTCATCTAGCTTGAAGGGGGAAACCAGATGACGCTATGGTTGGCCCGCTAGATGGCGCTGCCATAGGTCAAACGGATACCAACTGCGCTTTTTACACAGGAACCCCCATTTTTATTACATATTCGTGTAGTACGTAAAGAAATATGAATGTTTTAGTTGGACCTCTTTTTTCGCTTTGTAATAGATGGCGCTGTAATAGTCAAAATAGTCACAAACGTATGAGTACGTGGTATCACGTAACATTCCGCCAGTGCGGAAGGTATTTGCTTCGTGATACAGTACCTGTGTTAAAATGGAACGTTTGCCAATTGTGGAAAGGTCGATATCGTGTTGATGTATGGCTATTATGATCAAAATGCCCAAAAGGAGTATGCTATGTATGCTGCTCGGTATCGTGGACGACATTATCCAAGTGTCCGGACCGTTCGCCGGATAGTTACGTTGTTTAAGGGACAAGGAAGTAGCGACATGTGAAACGTCAACCAGGACCTGCAACAAATGATGATGCCCAAGTAGGTGTTTTAGCTGCTGTCGCGGCTAATTCGCACATCTGTAGCAGAAAAATTGCGCGAGAATCGGGAACGTCAAAAACTTCTGTTGTTATTTAAAAACCGTCTTGATTGCAAATATTTTTATTCATATTACCGGTTTCGGTTCATTCAGAACCATCTTCAGATATGATATTTCAGTTACAGGAGTAACCCGTCCAAATCCAACATGTGAAAACTGCTGGATTTGGACGGGTTACTCCTGTAACTGAAATATCAGATCTGAAGATGGCTCTGAATGAACCGAAACCGGTCATATGAATAAAAAATATTTGCAATCAAGACGGTTTTTAAGTAACATTATAATTTCACTGATTGCTGTTGTCCCATACGACATTATGTCTGTTTTTGCAAAAAAAAAAAAAAAAAAAAACTTCTGTGTTGAGAATGCTACATCAACATAGATTGCACCCGTATCATATTTCTATGAACTAGGAATTGCATGGCGACGACTTTGAACGTCGTGTTCAGTTCTTCCACTGGGCTCAAGAGAAATTACGGGATGATGACAGATTTATTGCACACGTTCTATTTAGCAACGAAGCGCCATTTACCAACAGCGGTAACGTAAATCGGCATAATATGCACTATTCGGCAACGGAAAATCCACGATGGCTGCGACAAGTGGAACATCAGCGACCTTGGCGGGTTAATGCATGGTGCGGCATTATGGGAGGAAGGATAACTGGGCCCCATTTTATCGATGGCAATCTAAATGGTGCAATGTATGCCGATTTCCTACGTTATGTTCTACAGATGTTGGTACAAGATGTTTCACTGCATGACAGAATGGTGATGTACTTCCAACATGATGGATGTCCGGCACGTAGCTCGCGTGCCGTTGAAGTATTGAATAGTATATTTCATGACAGGTGGATTGGTCGTCGAAGCACCATACCATGGCCCACACATTCACCGGATCTGACGTCCCCAGATTTTTTCTGTTAGGAAAGTTAAAGGGTATTTGATACTCTGATCCACCGACAACGCCTGACGACATGCGTCAATGCATGTGCGAACATTATGGAAGGTGAACTACTCGCTGTTGAGAGGAGAGTCGTTACAAGTATAGCCAAATGCATTGAGGTTTTCAGACATCATTTTGAGCATTTGTTGCATTAATGTAGTATTTACAGGTAATCACGCTGTAACAGCATGCGTTCTTAGAAATTCTAAGTTCTCAAAGGTACATGTATCACATTGGAACAACCGAAATAAAATGTTCAAAAGTACCTACGTTCTGTATTTTAATTTAAAACACCTACCTGTAACCAACTGTTGGTCTAAAATTGTGAGCCATATGTTTGTGACTATTACAGCGCCATCTATCACAAAGCGAAAAAAGTGGTCCAACTAAAACATTCATATTTCTATGTGTACTACACAAATATGTAATAAAAATGAGGGTTCCTATTTAAAAAAAAACGCAGTTGATATACGTTTGTCCTATGGCAGCGCCATCTATTGGGCCAACCATAGCGTCGTCTGGTTTCCTCCTTCAACCTATACAAGTTTCGTTCTTTGTAGTTTTTTTCGTTTGACTCTTATTTCGTGAGATATTTGGCTCGGTCACTATCAGTAGACCACCCTGTGTATGTGACCGATTACCTAGGACGATTATGCCTAGGGGTACATGGCGTGCTGGTGGTGGCTTGTTGCGTCATTGATTCACGTTTCCGGTTAACGGCAGGAGCTGTCTGAATGGAAAGGCCTGTTGAGATGCAGGAATGTAGCTGACTTACCCATGTCGTCCTCTAGACGCCAAATAGCGAACTCATACTTAGTATGTATTGGACAGCATTTGTGATCATGTGGAAATTTGAGAAGATTCAATATGGACATGTGTTTGCACTGGACCATTATTCCCTCGAACGTGAATTGTCCGATTGACTGCTTCATCACATTTCCCGTCTTTATTTGGTTGACAGAAGATCTGTTATGGTGTGTGTTGAATGCATCTAGCACGTGAAAGATGGTTGGGGGACACATTTGCTGGTTCTCTGGACATGAGAAAGACCTTAACTATCTTTGAAAATTGTAAGGATTATTTGGAATCTGCTACATCATTGACATCGGTATTTGCGAGTGGAAATATCAGTTTCCTCTAGTTTTTTCTGAGGTTTCACATAAAGGCCTTCACAGACGGGATACGTTTCTAGCTACTCCGTGATTTACACCACGCTTCAACTGTCTAAAGTTTCGGGTTTCTAGAGAAGTAACTTCCAGTCTATGTCTTCGGTCTTATACAGTGCGAGCGATATTGCTGTGTGCTTGATATCGAGAAGTACCTCGAAAATGGCATGATATTCTGGAAAAACAAATGAAATTACATATGTTCTTGTAACCCCAGGGTCTTGAGATTGGTGTAGAAAAGCAAGCTAACAAGTAAGCACGTCGGGACCAGAAACAGTAACGTGTTTGTGCCAAGAGGATCCAACACCAAATTTGTAGAAGAGTTTGGAGAGTAACTTCGGTCCACTGAGGGCGCTCTGGTCATGTGTTGGGTGTGGATGCCTGCCAGACCTCACGGGAAATATCTAGTGCAGTGAGGAGTGTACCTACAGTGCATGTGTGTATGCTGTCTGTCTTCATGGTATATGTATGAGTGTCTGGCAGACGATAACTATACAAATGATGTAAAAGTGGCGATTGTGTATAGTGCAGGATACGAATTGTGTCTTTACTACAAGGACACGGCGTGCGGTGATATACTGCCTGGTTGGAGATCCGTTTCATGCTCTAATATTCAAGCTCCCGCTCTCAGTAGCAGAGCGGTGTATTTGAGACTTTCCGTATTTGACGATCTGTAAGCCACTTTGCAAGATTTAACTGTCGGTGCAATATGCTGATTTTACAAAGTAGTTTATTTCTGCTGAAAGTCTCGTCTGCAGAAAAAAAAGCTGGACAGTGTTTCCACACTGGCGGCATCAGTAATTTGGCGGGTAAATTCAATACGAGCCAATCATAATGCTCCATTCAGTCACAAGACATCCTTAGTGGTAGGACAAAAGATCATCTACATACCTACATAGCAGTGAGAAGGTTTACCGTTTCTGAGATGTTTGTTGAAAGCAGGACTTTAACGATTTCCATGAAGGGTAAGACGTGATGCATGGGGTGCCATGGTAAAACCATCAGGAGGAATACATTCGGCGTTTTTCTGCGCTATTTTCGTAAACAGGTTCTGTTTGGGCAAGAATTTCCATGCACACAACCTGAGACACCACAAAAGCTCCTACAAAATCGACTGTTATCTATTTCTGGGACACCTTACGGTTTTCGTGAGGGGCTGATATTTGATGGGCGAGCTCTGCCATTAGGAGCATTGGAAAGAATACATTCAGTGCTATTCAGGAGTATTTTTGTTAAGTTTCTGAAAGAATTGCAGACGATTTCTATAGCGCATCCAAAGAGGGCTTGGTTACATAGACATGAAACATCAGTATAGCATTTAACTGCACCTTATCAGGTAAGTAGCTATGCAGACATCTCTTGCTTGGCAGTTAGGCCTTCGTTGGACCGGCAGGACGCGTTGTGGCTAGGTAAGCACATACACGGCCAGAGGCATCTGGCATGTCCGATTAGGATCGCTAGGAACAATGCACCCTGAGCTATTCTGGGAATCAATGGAACAGATTTCTGCAGCGTCTGTGAATGTGAGTCGCTGGTCAATAAGGTGTTCTCTGGACAGCAGATATAGAGAGGAATTGCGCCAGCAATGGTGAACATCTGTCCACAGTCCAGAGGGTGGCTTGGGGCTAATTTACATAGACATGTGACTTCAGTGAAACACTCGAGCAACTACACTCCTGGAAATGGAAAAAAGAACACATTGACACCGGTTTGCCAGACCCACCATACTTGCTCCGGACACTGCGAGAGAGCTGTACAAGCAATGATCACACGCACGGCACAGCGGACACACCAGGAACCGCGGTGTTGGCCGTCGAATGGCGCTGGCTGCGCAGCATTTGTGCACCGCCGCCGTCAGTGTCAGCCAGTTTGCCGTGGCATACGGAGCTCCATCGAAGTCTTTAACACTGGTAGCATGCCGCGACAGCGTTGACGTGAACCGTATGTGCAGCTGACGGACTTTGAGCGAGGGCGTATAGTGGGCATGCGGGAGGCCGGGTGGACGTACCGCACGGATGCACGCCAAGACCGTAGGATCCTACGCAGTGCCGTAGGGGACCGCACCGCCACTTCCCAGCAAATTAGGGACACTGTTGCTCCTGCGGTATCGGCGAGGACCATTCGCAACCGTCTCCATGAAGCTGGTCTACGGTCCCGCACACCGTTAGGCCGTCTTCCGCTCACGCCCCAACATCGTGCAGCCCGCCTCCAGTGGTGTCGCGACAGGCGTGAATGGAGGGACGAATGGAGACGTGTCGTCTTCAGCGATGAGAGTCGCTTCTGCCTTGGTGCCAATGATGGTCGTATGCGTGTTTGGCGCCGTGCAGGTGAGCGCCACAATCAGGACTGCATACGACCGAGGCACACAGGGCCAACACCCGGCATCATGGTGTGGGGAGCGATCTCCTACACTGGCCGTACACCTCTGGTGATCGTCGAGGGGACACTGAATAGTGCACGGTACATCCAAACCGTCATCGAACCCATCGTTCTACCATTCCTAGACCGGCAAGGGAACTTGCTGTTCCAACAGGACAATGCACGTCCGCATGTATCCCGTGCCACCCAACGTGCTCTAGAAGGTGTAAGTCAACTACCCTGGCCAGCAAGATCTCCGGATCTGTCCCCCATTGAGCATGTTTGGGACTGGATGAAGCGTCGTCTCACGCGGTCTGCACGTCCAGCACGAACGCTGGTCCAACTGAGGCGCCAGGTGGAAATGGCATGGCAAGCCGTTCCACAGGACTACATCCAGCATCTCTACGATCGTCTCCATGGGAGAATAGCAGCCAGCATTGCTACGAAAGGTGGATATACACTGTACTAGTGCCGACATTGTGCATGCTCTGTTGCCTGTGTCTATGTGCCTGTGGTTCTGTCAGTGTGATCATGTGATGTATCTGACCCCAGGAATGTGTCAATAAAGTTTCCCCTTCTGGGACAATGAATTCACGGTGTTCTTATTTCAATTTCCAGGAGTGTATATACCTGCAAATAGACGCAACTTTCACTTGCTGTTGGCAGTGACGTGATAGTAGTGGTTCATGCTCCAGTGCTGGCATGCATCTGGCTGGCCCAGCCAAGCATGTGCTCACGTTCTAACAGTTTTCTGATACATTGCGTTTTTTACATGCACGGCGTGTTTGAGCACTGCATTATTTTCGTATGTGTAACCATTGTCCGCATATTTGTTTAACGTTACACATAGATTATTTCAGTGATCTGCAAGTAGTTTGCATTTCTGTATGTTATTTACTGCAGTATTTCGGTAATTTATCAGTTGTTCGTGTCTCTGCACATCAGTGTACTGGATTATTTACAAGTAGTTTGGAGGCCTGTAGACTCTTTACTGAGACTTCAATCACATCAGGGTGAGTGTTTTGTATCAGTCTAATAAATAAACGTCGTGAAATTCATCCCTAAATAAATTGTTCTGAAATAAATAAGGCACCCTCCTTCCTCTCTCCAGCAACCCGTGTGCAGGCTTAGTACTTTTCCCGCCATTTTCCCCCCCAGACCGCCATCTTGGATTACGACATGGGAGGTATGATGGCACACCCTAGTGGCAGTAGTGTTTACTAGGTCAGTTGGACTCCGAACCTCATGGGGAACAAACTGGATGAAATTACTGCCTCTACTGGTTTAATTGAAGACTGAAAATAATGACATGCCCATCCTATCCAGCATAGGCAGAGCCGTTTTCACACCAATTCATAGGAAGAGGTGGCAGTCGAATGACTTAGGTTAGTGGAGTTAGCCCAACTGACCTATTTTCCCACCATTTTCTTAGATTAGTGGAGGTAGCTGTGGTGTGTTCCATTGTCCTGCTGGAATTTGAACTTACCGCTATTTTCTGTGAAGGGGAGGGGAGAGGATAGGGGAGAGGGTGTTAGGTTAGTGGTGGTAGCCCAATTGACCTATTTTCCCGCCAAAATCTGAACTTCCCAACATGACGTCATTGCAATGTTGCCATATCTATCGCCACTATTTTGGATCCGCCATCTTGAATAAAAAATGGTTCAAATGGCTCTGAGCACTATGGGACTTAACATCTGAGCTCATCAGTCCCCTAGAACTTAGAACTACTTAAACCTAACTAACCTAAGGACATCACACACATCCATGCCCGAGCAGGATTCTAACCTGCGACCATAGCGGTCGCGCGGTTCCAGACTGAAGCGCCTAGAACCGTCCGGCGGTGATCTTGAATAAATTTGGCAACAATGGAGAGTGGGCCCATACAAACCTTGTTCTACTACTCACGTGTGTTGGCACTTGATGAGCTGCAGCACCCATTTTGCACATAATTGTTTCATTTATGATTCTTCAGTTAAAATGTGACATACCCTTTCAAATGACATCTGGCAAGCATGAGCATTTTCATGCGCTTTCAATCGGCGATCCTTCATGTCCATTTTGTGCACTTTTGCAAATGAATTCTGGAGTAGTGACACAATTTGGCCATCCCTTGCACGGATCATCATCTGAGGTCTCACAACGAAATTTAAATTCATTTGTCGACTTGGGAACAGTTGAATCTGAAGGAGCAGAGTCATCCACTGTATTCTCGAAATCTGCATGAATGTCCTTTGCTTTCATACCTTTCTTTACGAAGTACTTAATTACTGCTCGAATCTCGTTTTTTTCCATTTTCTCAAATCACTATGAGGGAACAAGAACAGTGGCGCGTCACCGCCACAGTTCTCTTCCAAGAGCTGTGACGTGACACGTGTTTACTGGCAATTGTCCAATAAATATCACGGGAAAAACGTGTTGCGCTAGCGCTGACCTCTCGTGGTAATTCCTAGAACTTCTCAAACCACCCTCGTATATAAATTCATGTCATTATAAATTTTGCGCAGTTTAGAAATCTAGAACTGACTGTGTATAAGACATAAGAAATGATATGAAATACACAGTACTGAAATAGAAGGACTTGAAACCTAAATGCACAGAGAAAATGTATGTGCTGCAGGCCGTACAGAATGATGCTCAGTATATATAGAACATGTACACTTTAGAATTCTTTGTTTTCTTTAGGATTTTTAGACTGAAAATGTAAAGAACATTTCATGCATGTTACATAGTCAAAATTCTAAATCAAATTTAGGTACCTTATCATGTCCTGTGAAAGAAGAATTTTTGTTCATGATTAAGTAAAGTTACTTCAAATATCCATTTGTCTCAAGGTGGTAATATCGATATTCTATAGTTTGGCAGTACTTTATCGCATCTCATGGATATGGTAACACAATGACAGGAACTATTACAAATACGTCAATGGTAGAAACATAGTGTAATACTCGTATGCTTAGATAGTTAACTGAAGGGATTCATAAGCTTTAAATTATACTCACTGGAGTTTGTGACGACACGTTCAGTGCCTGTGTATGGTGCTGCATGTGATGAGTTCCTTTGCCTTGTAGCTCCTGAAGTTGATCGATCTTGACCTAAAGGTTGTGAGTGCTTGTGCATCTGCTGTGAAACTCTGGATTTTGAAACACCCTTTGGTCTTTTGTTGTGAGTGTGTTCTGTCTCGCTATTAAACTTACACTCAGGAATGACGTCGTATGGTGCATCATCAATTACCATAAAATCTCCAGGATGAGCATTTGTAGCACACACAGCTCCACGGGCGTTAAGTTGTTCTTCCCACATCATAGGTTCTTGGAAGTCCATTGGTATATGATGATGAATGGGTGGGGTTTCATGTGGGTAAGCTGGGTGCAATGTTGGATGGAAAAGAGGATGTGGTGGGTAGAAGTGTGGCACACCAGCATTGAATGAAGGGGAATGTGGCATTCCATTGAAATTTATGGGATTAGAGATAAAACCATCTAGGAAGTACAGCTGCCCATGAATTAAAGGCTGAGACTGAGCCGCCACGGAAGGATCTCCTTGTGCGTCAGCGGCATCCTGTGACGACATAATGCACTGTAGAGCGATACAACTAAAAAAGAGTCTAAAACTTGAACCAAGCACTGAGACGTTCTTCGAACTGCAAAGACAAGTTGAACTGTTCACAGAGACCTCACTGACACTGAATGTCAACCGTGCTCTGCGTGGACTGCAAGAGAGGCCGTGAAGTGGGGACACACAAGCGGTGGTGGGAGAAAGTTGCGGTGGGAGAAGATACAGGGTGGGGTGAGTTCTGGCGGGCTACAAACCGTTCCTCCAGCACGGGGAGTTTCCTGTGAACAACACATACTTTACTTTGTTCAGAGAACAATCTCGTTGTTGTTGACTCCACAATAAACGGAAACGTTCCAGTACGGCGTTAAGCACATGGACGTCTGCAATTTATCAGAGAAGGGGAAAGATTCATTTATTTCCTTTCCGACATAACAGCGAGATTGACAATCTATCGTAGCATGGAAACTAAATTTCACGGGACGTACAGAAGTCTTGCAATATCTCAAACGATTGATAGGTATAGACTCAACATAGCCGACAAACAAATGCTGAACGAAGTGCAAATGAGTGTAAGGAGAGAAATAAGAGAAGTGTTCAGTGACTCAGAAACTAAAATTTTGCCAAACACGCTGACTAAAAACCCTAAGCTGGTTTGGTCTTACGTAAAATCAGTCAGTGGTTGGAAATCATCTAGTCAGTCACTCAGTGACCATACTGGCACCGATACTGCAGACAACAGGTAGGAGGCCGGATTACTGAATTAGGTCGTCCAAGAATGTTGCACAGAGGAAAACAGTAATACTGCCCCTCTTTTCAATCATTGTATGAACGCAGTTAAGTGATCGCAGAATGGAAAAGTAATTACAATCGTTTAGTAGTGGAAAGACATCTGGACCAAATGAGATACCTCATTTCGGTTCAGTTTGATCGCAAAGTGAAGGCAATGTTCAACTCTACAAATCTGTGTAGGTTACTTTCTCCAGTCCGAAATTTAACAGAGTACAAGTACGGAAACAGACTAACTGGACAACTCTTTTTGAATGGCAGCCCCTACCTGCTCTCCTAGCATCAAAAAAGTTGTTGATGACAAAAAAGAGAGCCGTCATTCTGATTAAAGTTAATAAGTTGTATCAAAATAATCTGTTTTTACATTTCTAATTTATTACTAACTACACTTGAGTTTCTTTCTTCTTTAAAAATTTCCTTTATTTGTCGTTCACTAACTAAAGTTCCGACAAACTGTGACTGGCGGAAACAGCGGACCTTATCTTAAAAGCCGGCCGAAGTGGCCAAGCGGTTCTAGGCGCTGCAGTCTAGATCCGCGCGACCGCTACGGTCGCAGGTTCGAATCCTGCCTCGGGCATGGATGTGTGTGATGTCCTTAGGTTACTTAGGTTTAAGTAGTTCTAAGTTCTAGGCGAATGATGACCTCCGCTGTTAAGTGCCATAGTGCTCTGAACCATTTGAACCATTTTTTTTTAACCTTATCTTAAAATGGCCTTTTATACTTGGGGGCAACTCAACAAGCCATGAATTTGTTTCCATGGAACAGCAATATGAATTCATGAAATCGGATACAGAGAATCAATCTATATTCTGAGAGAATGTCCTAAAGTACTGATCAAAATTGTATGCAGCTCTCTATGACACACAGTTTCTAAGAACCTTCAACATCGCAGCGCGTCAGCAATCGTTGGTTAATATATTAAAAAACTAAAAACCCGCCTCGATTGCGAAAAGTGTTAACCCAGGTTTCGGCGTAGATAATTACACCTTCGTCAGAACAACAATAAAAGCCAAAAGTGCCTAAGAAGATTAAAAGAACACCATAGCTATACATTTATAAACGAAAAACAAAAGGAAAACACAAACAGTACATATGTACAATGTCAAAACCACTACTTAACTTAATGCTGTACGCTCCACCTCACACCGGCCTATGTTCGATGGGCCATGACCCGCCATAAGATGTAGTTATCTACGCGGAAACTTGGGTTAACACTTAACTCTAGGTGCTTTTTTAGCAATCGAGGCGGGTTTTTAGTTTTTTAATACACACAGTTTCAGTAGGTTTCTACAAAAAATGTAGACTGTTACAGACAACCAAATGCTTTCAATCTGACATTGAAGGCTTTTCTCCACACAAGACCCTTCTAATGACTCAGTAATATTTTAGGTCCCATACATTTTGTTATGTGACTGTAATTCACTGATATAAATTGAAGGTTATTACGTAATATAAATACTCATTACCTTTTGTGTGTGTTAAAGTCTTTATATTTTACTAAACTGCACATAAAAGGGGAAAACTGTTCACATAAAGCGAATAAAGATACGGATTTGTAGTCAGCCGATTCTGATTTCGACTTTTGTATGGCTTTACAAAATCATTTTAGTAAAATAGCAGTATAATTCCTACTAGAAAAAAGCAAACGCCAGACCGAGATTCGTAGGAAGAATCTTAAGGAAATGTAAGTCATCCACGAAGGAAGTGGTATACAAAAATGCCTCTGAGCACTATGGGACTTAACATCTGAGGTCATCAGTCACCTACAACTTAGAACTACTTAAACCTAAGGACATTACACACATCCATGCTCGAGGCTGGATTCGAACCTGCGACCGTAGCAGTTGCGCTGTTCCGGACTGAAGCGCCTAGAACCGCTCGACCACTGCGGCCGGCAGGTGGTATATAAGGCGCTTGTTCGACCGATCCCTGTGTGTTGTTCATCTGTTTAAGATACTTATCAGGTAGAACTGATAGAAAAGACAGAGAACATCAAACAAAGAGCAGTGCGTTTCGTCACGGGATCGTTTAGTCAGTGCGAGAGCGTTGTAGATGCTCAACAAACTCCAGTAGCAGACATTATAAGAGAGGCGTTGTGCGACACGGAGAGGTCTGCTATTGAAATTTGAGGTAAGAGTCGGACAACATATTACTTCCTCCCACATACTCCTTGTTAAATGACCACGATGAGAAAATACGAGATATTAGAACTAATACAGAGGCTTACGACAGTCATTTTTCCCACTCGCGATTCGTGAGTGGAACATGGAAAGGGGATCAGTTAATAGTACCAGAAGTACCGTCAGTCACACACCGTTAAGTGCCTTGCGGAGTATGGCCTAGACATAGATTCCTACTAATAGACCGTGACCGATACCTTTCATCTTCTTTGTTAATTATTATGCTTTAGATAAGTGGAACAAAACTTAAGGTGCCACATTTTTTACTTTTATTGGTTTTTTTTAATTGCACTATCATTTTGGCATTAAGTAATTCAAAATTTCATTATTCTGTTATTTTTCTTTTTATAAGTTCAGGATATACAATGACGTATTCTGTGACCATTTCTTACTGGCACCGAGATACTGTAGGTCCGACGGGCGGTTACGCTGAACGCCCCAAGGAATTCGTTGACTGACTAACGTCCTTAGGATCGTACTTCCGACCTCTCGGGTCACTCACGAGTGCGGGTGAACGAAAGGCACTTAGTTCATTCATTGGATTATGAACTGCGGTAACAACAGGGTTTCTACAGATTCGATGATTCACGACTCAACAGTTCGTCAGCTGCGTTAGCTTGGGCTGATTAGGCAGAATGACCTCATACTGTGAGCTGTATTCCGCTCTCTGCTTTGTCACCCTGTCGTTTGGCAGCCGTGAGTCTGCCTGCCACCTACGCACTATTAAACACACTGACATTTGGACGTAGCTATTTCCTGATACAAAGGGATGACTTAGGAGAGAAGCACTTAATAACTGTTCTGGAACGACATCAAAAACTAATACAATTCGAACACTGATAAAGAGTGACTAACGTTTAATAAAACGAAATACAATCGCAGAAACTTCCTCTCCTTCTTCCTGTGCTTCACCTACTACTGCTCTGTTTTCTTCTGCTTCTCCTATAAAGGTATGGCGTCAGATATATGATTTCATGTCAGTTTAGATTAAAACGATTACTGTGAGCCATTACGTAACCTACATCACCTCTGATTAAGGAAGCATTTGTGACAATGGTATTGGCATTTCTTGTGTAACTGATATATCACACAATTCAGTAACTCCAGAAAATTTTCGGAAAATGCTGTTTCCAGTTCACTATGCAATGTAACTGCTGTTTTATATCTCTAACTAGCTGACGCGATAGATGTCGAGTTTCAATAAATTTGTTTGTGATCATTTTGTGAATTTGTGGAAACCTGTTGGGAATGTGTAAACAAAGTAAAAGAAAAAGACGTATTTTTGAGTGATCATAGCACCTGTTTACGATTGTGTCCATAGATATTCATTTTGAGGTGGAGTGCAATCAGACGTACAACAGTAGGAAATTTTACATTTGAGATGACTTCATTCCGCATTGCCACGCTGAAATATTGGAAATGTGATCGATATGGAACTATGCCGTTTTGTTCCATAATTTTAGTCTAAACTTAATTGAGTCAGAATTTCATGTCCACCAAATTGTTTATTTTCTTCCATTACATTTGAAATCAGAATGCCGGGTGTTTTATTTATGTTTCAATCTCGGTTGTAAGATCTACGTTCAGTTCATCAGTCAATACAAGAAATGCTTTCTTTCGATTATTTTGCTGTCACGTCGCCATTCCCTTCATGGCAATGCTTTGTGATACACGACATTTTTGTTTTGTTGCCTGGCAAGGAAACAAACAAAGCTAATGGTTTTCCGACAGGGGAACTAGCGACTTACAATTGATTATGCAGGAAGCATGGATTTTGAAGGTCAATGAGGCAAACACTCATTGATTGTCCTTGTGTTTTGTTTATTGTCATTAGGAATGCACCGGAAACTGCAAGAGTTTAAAGGCAAATGGCATTTCGGTTGGGATCATTGGGCTGCGTGGTATAAAAACGTGTCGTCTTTCGTACTTTCCTTTAAGAACTGTTTCTTCGATGATGTTCCTCATCAGATTCCTCACCACAAGCCGGGTGCCATTACTAAGAACTAGTTGGTTGACATTTCTCAACATTGCGATTACCGATCCGACTTTCAGTTGGAGCAATCCGGGCAATTCCAGTGAGGATATTTGATGGCACCATCTTGGCTAGTAATGGAATCCACATCAATTGGCCAGCAATATAACTTTGAATATTAAATTCAATTCGTCGACATCAACATTTTTTGCAACCAGTACTGGATGTTCGCTCAACGAAGCATGATTTATGTAGTTTTTAGCAATGTTTGGTAACACTTTTCCGGTGAGTTCAGTCATTCATTCGGTGAACTGGCAAAAATCGACGGGGAGTGTAAAGCAGCCATTCGAAATGTCAACAGGGATTTTGTCATTGTCAGTGTCCAACAGATGGTCGTTTTGCATCTCAACACGCATGTTCATACTTAACTGAGTGTTAATTGAGTATCTTGACGTGTTTGCACAAAAAGGACGACTTCAGACATGTATGAAGTTCATTGGGTGGCCACAGAATCACTGGCAATGAATGCCGAAAATCACCTACCAACAGATTTGTAGTACCATCGAAGAGGTTTTGATTGTTTCGTAGATTTTATATCGTTTGGTCTAATGCCTCCGAAGATCGATTTGCATTGCTGCAGAACTTTGACCACCGCACAGTTCTTCGAAAGGGTACACAATGGAGTTTCATGGATTTCCTTATTGAACGGCAATCTGAGTGCCGAATGAATTGTTAGACCGACTTCTAACAACGTAGGTGCAATTCCTGACGTAGCAAGTGCAGTTTCATTCTATGAGCAAATCGTTGTCAAAACGGATGCTATCAAATAAGTTTTTCCTATTTCACCGGAAGCATCCAAGAAGGAAATTTTCTAGTTCCATCGTTCACAACTTTTGTGAGAGTTTAGTAGGCTTATTTTTGTTGCGGACTGAACAGCGAAACATTCGTTCAAACAGAATTTCCCAAAACATCGCAATCATATTTTTTCCTCGTTTCAACTCTTGATTAAATGACTCTTGGATCGGAAGATTGGGAGTTGTTGTGCCTTGTTCGATATCATCATGCATGTGTCCTCAATTAATTTTAATGCCCCGTTGTGAATGTCTTCGCTCAGTGGCATATCTGGATTTGATGATCTACTACGTATATGCTGCAAAATAACATTAGACTTGTCATCTTTGTATTTGGTCCACGAGTCAATCGGTTTGGATGGGAAGCATGTTGAGCGAATTATCGAAAACGATGTTCGTATTTGATGAGTCACAACATGTCCGAGGCTGTAATCCGAATGAGTGTCACTCTCTAGCAGTCGTAAACGTTGACAGGCTTCTCTAATGTGCCACACAATTCACCATTAACAGTTCGTAGAAGATGGAATGATGGTGGGCCACGAGCGTTGACTAATAGCAAACGCAAATAGAAATACTCGTCTTTGATTTAATAGACTATGTAAATGTAATCTAACGCATCGCTGGAAAATAAATTTGGGTAACCTGGAAATGGATTACCTTGATTCCTTCGTTGAAACTTCTTTGACGGTGGATTGCAAGTACAATAGTTTTGCATTTCGGGAAAGAACAACGTTCGGGCGAAGTCACCATCCTGGCATATTTCAAAAGAACTGGTCAGTGTTGTGCATGGCGGCTGATCAGCTCGTATAATACGTTCTCCACAGTCAAGTATATACTTTATCCACTCTCTAGAAGTACAGCGAAGCGAACAGCAGTGGGATGTTTTCTACGCATGGCGAATGAGAAAATGGTCACATGTTTGCAGGTGTATTTGATGGATTTCACGGAATGGCATAATTCGATGTCCGTTTTATATGTCTTCGAGAACAATGGCGAATACGGAACAATCAAACGATTGTCAATTTCAATGTCCTGTTCATTCACTTTAACAGTTGTTGATCTTTCATTGTCCGAATCAGCCGTCGATCCGGGACGATACAGTGGATAACCGTCATTTCTCGTAATTTTTTTCTGCTACTGAAACCCGTGGATAACGCTTCTAACCATCCCCGTCGACCACACGTGGAGGAATGTTATTTAATGTTCCACAGGCGCCATAAATTACGTTCTTACTAATAGCCTCAAGCTATGATGGATCTTCTTCTTCATCGTGAATTTCCGCTGATATGGCATTATCGATTTCATTGGGTTTTATCGTCTCAATCAGACAAATGAGGATATGTGTGTGTGTGGCAAGCCGCGGAATACATCCATCAGCTTGTCTCACCGAACAACGAATCCTTCATAATGCAATCTATCTGTGATTTCACGTTTTGTTTGAAAACTCTCGCAGTGATGTCATGGCGATCGATGGGAATAACTGTTGTCGAGTCTCTGTCCACTGCGCGTTGTACGTGAACGTAATGAACAAATCTGGTGTGCCGTAATGGTATATCGAGCGTATTCACGCATATGTCCGGACTCACGACGAACGTTGCTGAGAGAATCGTCATTTGGCAGACATTTTGTGCTTTTCCGTCAGCGTTGAAGGCATCTCGAAGGTTATTATACTTCTCGAAACGGAGAATTGTTTAGTTCAATCTTATAAAAGGTCAGTCGCTCTGTTTCAGCTTTGATGTACAAGTACATATCAACGGCTTGTTGGTGAAATAGACGTCGATACTTCAAGATTTGATTGTTCTCATTTTCACGAACTACCAGTCGACATGAATAACAGTTCATTGAACTGATGTTCTTTTCGTTTCAGCGCCTGTAAGTGAATTTTTGGGTCAACGAAATGAATTAATCTTATTACAAGAAACATAGATTTGCTGTTCGCCTGTAAGCGTATTTGTCATCATGATCGAGAAATGATAACTTCCTCCACCTTTCTAAAATATTATGGGATACTGTGTAACGCAGCCTACGATCGGTGAGTTTCGTAAACACGCTGTAGCTGATCTTTCTGCCGATGTAGAACGATGTTACGGGATTATAAATTTTCACCAACGACGAAAATGGCGGCTTTATCAATTCTCGGTGCATTGAAACGTTTATCTTGTACTCCCGCAAGTAGCTTATCGGCTCTATTACAACTTCGTATGTCAGACACTATGCCACCAGTGCGGTTTTGAACAGTGCAACCAGTTTATTGTGTTGATGAAAAGAAGTTTGCGGTAGCTGCATAACTAGCCTTTCACTGAAATGTTGTCTACACAACGCTGATCTACTTCATGTGTGACCTGCCTATGAATTAAATCTACAGAATTTTAGTCTTCATCTGGCAGAGGCAATAGCGAACCTTCTCGATCTTTATTTGACCTTGAATCTGTAATGGTAAATGTATATAATAATGATAATTTTCAT
This sequence comes from Schistocerca gregaria, assembly GCF_023897955.1. Classification (NCBI taxonomy): domain Eukaryota; kingdom Metazoa; phylum Arthropoda; class Insecta; order Orthoptera; family Acrididae; genus Schistocerca; species Schistocerca gregaria. The sequence goes on from NC_064931.1 coordinate 280,001,502, forward strand.
AATACAATGACTAAAATAATGTTGTCGCCGAACAATCATGTTGTGTGGAAGTGTCGAATAGTTTGAAAGGTGAGTGTGTTGTAGGCAACTTGAAAAATGACATGAAATTGTTCCTAACCACGTTTGTTGCTCCATATGAACTCATTTGGAAGCATCTGTTGTAATTTAGGATTTATGCTAGGAAATGTATGGGATCTGTTACTGTTCCACACAAAAATGAGCACAATGCCTCTGGTGGCGGGACCAATGGCGCAAATCTGACATTGCCATTTGCGCAACACAATCCACGTATTTCGTTTCCGTATTATATTGCGATCATACAACGATCATCGATCCAATAGCAACGGATTATTGTGCACTATAATCAAGTGTTATGCTGTAACGGAACGTAGCTTGGTGAGTATTCAATGAAAAAATTTGTTTGTCTTCTTGTACTATTACTCAAATTCGTTTGCATTTTCCCTTTCTTCTTGTATACGCGCTGGACATGTTTGTGATAATCGATCCCGTTTAACATCATTTCGCTCTTCGCGTTGCTCTGCAATTCCATAAGATGGAAAATTCGGTTGGTTTATAGCATTGCGAGTTCTACGATCTAAGTTGTCCCGTCTCATTAACAGCGTTGCATTTCGATTACATTGTGTCAGTCCAATTGAACTGTGTCGGTTGCGACACAGTGAGCGATACGAATAATCACAGTTCAACTAAAAAGAGACAATTTATTCACTTTGTTGTTACTGTATAACCGTTTGTCACTTCAAAACTCACAGTAGTTCGTAGGTAAATCCGTAAATTTGTTTGAGATTAAACGTGGGAACATTATTTATTTCATGGAACGATTACGATTAATTTACAAGACAATCGCATCTCAACTGAAAATAAATAACAGAATTAATTTTTCGTCGCTGTATAACCGATGGGTGTGATTCACAATTTGAAACTTAGCTGTTAAACGACATTTCCGCTCGTAATACGAAATAAATTGGAATTGTAATAGAAATAAAATAACTGCATTGGTCCAATAGATCACGATACAACACAAAAGCAAAAACAAACTTAATTTTATCTTAGGCTTGAATGCGTTTCTCCAAATTTTTCTGCAGATCTTCCAGAATTTTTTTTACCTTTCAACTGAAAACATTCATTTGAGTTATTTCCATCCCAGGAGCATAGCAAACAAAACAAAAAGATAATCAACCAAATGCGTTTTTCCTATCGTCAACTGTGATCCAGATTGCATACATAAATTAATATTCTTGTACTTTGTCCGAATTTTCCGACTTCCCTTTTAACCATCACGATTTTTTTGTCCTGAAAGCTTTTCCAGGAACATTACAGACAAAACAAACTTGAATTAAGAATATTCACCGATAGAATTGCTAGTTATGGTCTTGAGTTGGTACAAAAATCCCATAGGAAGAAGTACTTTCACGTTTTCCTAAATTTTCCAATTATTCGGACTTATGAACATTGGTTTTAAAAACAGACAAATTTTTACTTGTATAAATTTCAGTGTAATTTAGTTTCTGTTAGAGAGCTACAGTTAGAAGTATATAGCATTCTTTCAGAAAAGATAATCAACTTTATTATCACCATAGTGTTTAGACTTACCTTACCAGGAATTTTCGCGATGTTTAGCTAGTTTTGATTTCTATATTAGCTCATTTGTTTCCTTTCCATCAAGTTCCTTTTTTTCAGTTACAAATGTATGAGTGCGAATATATAAAGGGGCCGCTTGGCGGTGACAAGCTTCCCATATATCCTTGAAAAAGAAGATTTTTGCAAAATAGTTTATTTTTTATTTTTACGGTACTAGAGTCTTTACATCCTAAACGAACAATATAAGTACTTATTATAATTGTGTCACGTAAATTTGTGTATCGAAGAATACACAGAAAAGAGAGCACTAGGCAATATGTTGTGTATCTCCATTATTCCACAGTATTTTCTTTCATTTGAACATGGCAGACAACCACACACCAAGTAGCAGTTCTGCAGCCACACACATCACTCTAATTAAAAATAAGTATTAAATCATTAAAATATGCTGCGATGTGCCTAACAGAATTAGAAATAGATGATCATAATGTGGTGAAGATGACTTCAGTGGTGACCAACATGATGTTCATTTCATTGTTGAAGACATTGACGTTGACCTTGCTGTTGGTTAACTGTACCTTTAACAACCGGTTTCGTGTAACTAGGCGTATGTAATGTGAATTTGACGGACATAGTGTAAGTTGGATGCGAGAACAGAAATGATTTTAGGGATGTGGCTTGCAGAGGGAACTGTTAGGAGCTCTGTGAGGGTTATCTTAATTCGAGAGAATTACGCTGTGCATATCATGGGATTATTCTGCTCAATAATCAGTGGACGTGGAATCACAGGTGAGTATCTTCAAGGAAATAAGAGAGTCTTTCTGAGATTATATGGTGATGGAATTTAAGTGCAGTGCAGAATGGGTGCCATTGTGGCCCTTTAAAATATATAGAAACGCTCAAATAACAGTTCTAATATAGCAGGTTCGAATCCAGCCTCGGACATGTCTGTGTGTGATGTCCTTAGGTTAGTTAGGTGTAATTAGTTCTAAGTAAGGCGACTGATGACCTCAGAAGTTAAGTCGCATAGTGCTCAGAGCCATTTGAACAGTTCTAATAAGAGAGGAATACATGTTCAACTTTTGGGAGTTGTTGGACTCTAGTTGTTTACAGATGTGTGTCATGAATACACGCAGTGCCCCACGTAGTCCCGGAAATTCTAAAGTCACCTTGTTGTGTTCGCGACGTCCGCTAATTAAATATGACTCGTAGACAGCCCACCACACATTAATGTACAATATATCGTGCACATAGTAAACATGGAGATGGAGGCACTCCTGTATGCAGCCGGATCGACTTGAGGTCTCCTCCGTGAATTTTCTTCAATAATACATTAGTCTCTGTACACATACGTACGTGGCACTCAGAAATATGACGATAATATCCAAGATGAGCACAATTAAAGCAACACATCTGTAAATCAGGGATGCGTGCTTGATTGATGGTGAGATTTGACAACGACCACAATGGACTATGATAAGGTAAGTTATTCGTTTCGAGACTAAGACGTTATCTTACCTCGTGCAAAACGTCAGATATTTTACCAAATAGAACGAGAAACGTTGCGGTCGGAAAAAAAGGCGAAATCAAAAGCACAAGTTCTTTTTCGTATGAAAGGTTACAAATTTATTAAAGAACTAACTTCGATAATACATTTGACAAAGCCTCACTTACACAAAATTATTCTTACAGGAGCGAAATCGAACAATTCCAGGTACGAAGTTTGAAAGCGGAAGTGACTCACACATTGTTGAGCCGGAGGTTAAGGGGTTGGGGAAGTGACGTGCGGTGTACTGTAAGTACCCTCACAGAACGGAAGGAAACTCTTAAAAAGTCAGCTATCTAATATGAAGACATCTATCTTAGCGAACGAATGTAGTAAAAGTAATGATAATAAAAAGAATATGTGACAGCTGCAGGTAGCCCTATGCTCCGTAAACTATTTTGTTGCTGTGTAAAAGGTTTTCCGGATTTGTTACTTTTCTTGAAATATGCCCCTTCAGGTTCTCATCTTTCTGCTGAAAAGGTTTCGAAGCCCTGCTACGCCAAAAATCTTCAATTTTTTAGCTATTTCTCTAAGATCCTGTTCGTGGAATATGGTTTTATTTCTTTATATTGCTTAACGACTGAACGGTAGTACAGTTAAAGAACCAGACATCGCCAAAATTTCCTACGAGTTAATAGTAATGCAGTTATTTGTTGCCGCAAAATCTGAGAAGACAGGAAGTTTTTGATTATAAAAATGTTTTTCATGCATGTTTTTACGCATTAGCCAAATTATTTGTTCACAGCTATCTTCCAAAGCCAGAAACCGGCTATATGACCACATAAATGTGTTCAAAAATTTGTAAATCCTATTTATTTCACTTACTGTGATTTTGTTGTTGTTATTATTTTTCATTCTTCTTCCCACGAAAGTAAATAATTGCATTGGCTGAGTTGTTAATTATAAGAATATTAATCTACAGTAGCTCATCTCCATATACTCTCAAGATCAAACAAAGCTCCCTCTCATGAAAGGGGACAGGCAACTGCTAATTCGTGACTAGAACATGGACCCATACCTTCTAACATGAATTTACTTTATCGACAGGATATGCACAAGTGTTTGTCGTCGAGCCACTTCACCTTCTTGAAATATGAATATACACTCCTGGAAATGGAAAAAAGAACACATTGACACCGGTGTATCAGACCCACCATACTTGCTCCGGACACTGCGAGAGGGCTGTACAAGCAAAGATCACATGCACGGCACAGCGGACACACCAGGAACCGCGGTGTTGGCCGTCGAATGGCGCTAGCTGCGCAGCATTTGTGCACCGCCGCCGTCAGTGTCAGCCAGTTTGCCGTGGCATACGGAGCTCCATCGCAGTCTTTAACACTGGTAGCATGCCGCGACAGCGTGGACGTGAACCGTATGTGCAGTTGACGGACTTTGAGCGAGAGCGTATAGTGGGCATGCGGGAGGCCGGGTGGACGTACCGCCGAATTGCTCAACACGTGGGGCGTGAGGTCTCCACAGTACATCGATGTTGTCGCCAGTGGTCGGCGGAAGGTGCACGTGCCCGTCGACCTGGGACCGGACCGCAGCGACGCACGGATGCACGCCAAGACCGTAGGATCCTACGCAGTGCCGTAGGGGACCGCACCGCCACTTCCCAGCAAATTAGGGACACTGTTGCTACTGGGGTATCGGCGAGGACCATTCGCAACCGTCTCCATGAAGCTGGGCTACGGTCCCGCACACCGTTAGGACGTCTTCCGCTCACGCCCCAACATCGTGCAGCCCGCCTCCAGTGGTGTCGCGACAGGCGTGAATGGAGGGACGACTGGAGACGTGTCGTCTTCAGCGATGAGAGTCGCTTCTGCCTTGGTGCCAATGATGGTCGTATGCGTGTTTGGCGCCGTGCAGGTGAGCGCCACAATCAGGACTGCATACGACCGAGGCACACAGGGCCAACACCCGGCATCATGGTGTGGGGAGCGATCTCCTACACTGGCCGTACACCTCTGGTGATCGTCGAGGGAACACTGAATAGGGCACGGTACATCCAAACCGTCATCGAATCCATCGTTCTACCATTCCTAGACCGGCAAGGGAACTTGCTGTTCCAACAGGACAATGCACGTCCGCATGTATCCCGTGCCACCCACCGTGCTCCAGAAGGTGTAAGTCAACTACCCTAGCCAGCAAGATCTCCGGATCTGTCCCCCATTGAGCATGTTTGGGATTGGATGATGCGTCGTCTCACGCGGTCTGCACGTCCAGCACGAACGCTGGTCCAACTGAGGCGCCAGGTGGAAATGGCATGGCAAGCCGTTCCACAGGACTACATCCAGCATCTCTACGATCGTCTCCATGGGAGAATAGCAGCCTGCATTGCTGCGAAAGGTGGATATACACTGTACTAGTGCCGACATTGTGCATGCTCTGTTGCCTGTGTCTATGTGCCTGTGGTTCTGTCAGTGTGATCGTGTGATGTATCTGACCCCAGGAATGTGTCAATAAAGTTTCCCCTTAATGGGACAATGAATTCACGGTGTTCTTATTTCAATTTCCAGGAGTGTATATCCCCTGTATTCGCATATACACAAAGGTTCTCCAGCACAGATATGTGGCATAGTATCCCCAGCAGTTTTAATCTGTAAGAAGTTTCAGTACAGTGAACGTCTAAACATACAGGACGTACAGGAAATGAATGCTCACTGCAGACATCCCTAGATCTGCTTCTACAATTTTTACTTCCACTCTGCCCTTCATTATCAAAATGACTATTCCTTTATACCGCAGGATGTGTCCTATCAACGTATGCCTTCCGTTGGTCGAGTTGGGCCATAAATTTCTTTTTTCTCCTATTCTGTACGCTGCATTCTCATTAATTACTATATCCATTCATCTGATCTTCATTACTCTCATGTAGCTACACGTTTCAAAAGATTGAATTCTATTCACGTTTAACTTCTTATCGTCTACATTTCACATCCTTATAATGCTGCGTTCCAGTCAAATGTCTTCTTAAAACGCCACTTAAAACCTACATTTATACTAGATGTTAATAAATTCCTCTTTTCCTCAAATACTTTTGTTGCTGATGATAGTCTGCAGTTTTATATCCACTCTCGTTCAACTATCATCAATTCCCTTGCTTACAAAACAGCAAAACTCGTCTAATTTTTACGGTGTCTGTTTTTCTAATCCAGTTCCCTAAATATCGATTATTTAATTCAACTGCGTAAAAGTGTGGACTAGATGTGGGTATGTGGTTCTCTGGTGGAGGTGAACAGTATGTGCAGAACATGAAGGTAGCCAGTGGTGACAATGTTTTGTCATGGGTGAGGGTAGCTACTGTACCCACGGGAGGCGGGTGGTGGTGGCCGCGGCAGATTCTGAACCTCTGGGCAGGACAGGCTGGTGATGGTATACCTGAGTCAGATTTTTGCTTCAGTACGCCTCGGCAGCTACCTTGCTAACAACCCAATATACCGCCTCGGGGCTGTGGTAGGCTGCAGCGCCCATGCCCTTGTACTGTAACTGCGGTAGGAACACGCTGGTGTGCAGCTCAGCCTATAGATGGAAATCGTCCAGAATCAAACTCAGGACCGGTGGCTGGAGGGCGGCAGCTCGTGCTATCATATCCCAGTGGTTCGGAGATGAGAGGACGTTAGTTCGATTTCCAGCCCATCCAGGCTGAGACTGGACCACGGTTGGCAGACGCATCGTGTCATATACCAGCACTGCGCCTGACGGACAGGCAACCCAGCAGACGGAGGTACATCGCGTGCTTGCGGACCTCCAAGGCGTCGCCTCCCAAGACTTCGGCCGCTGGCAAGTGTCACATTGCAACTTATGGAGGAGTAAGCGCAGCCAGAGGCCCTTTTCGCTGGGGATTTACTTCCCTACGCCGAATCGCGTGTGCGAAAATAAATCGAGAAGTAAACTTCTGCGCCGTGGCTGTTAACAGCGGTCCAGCTCCACTCTGCAGCAGTTCTCCGCCGACGCTCTGGACCAACTCATGTGGCCGGCCGCGGTGGTCTAGCGGTTCTAGGCGCTCAGTCCGGAACTGCGCGACTGCTACGGTCGTAGGTTCGAATACTGCCTCGTGCGTGGATGTGTGTGATGTCCTTAGGCTAGTTAGGTTTAAGTAGTTCTAAGTTCTAGGGGACTGATGACCATAGATGTTAAGTCCCATAGTGCTCAGAGCTATTTGCAGCAACCAACTCATGTGCCGGCTAAACAATCAGTGTCACTGCAGCGGGACTTCGAACCTCTCCAGAGACACCTCCTGAAGTATCTTCGGCCAGCTGCTGCCAAGTACACTCCCCTTCCTTCCAGCGGGAAAATTCGTTGGATTAGTCTTTACGTCCCTTAATCTTGATTAACTTCGTTGTTTTCCAGGCGAATGCGTGATGGAAGTCTGAAAGAGTTTGATATTAAGTTTTGTGAGACGTTGTTTTTTCATTAGTTAACATCTTTTATCTTATTGATTTGGGACGTGTTTCTCAAGCATCTCACTATGTGAGATATTGCAGTTTGGCGACGAGGTTTTCTTTGGATCCAGATGGTCACGTCTGAGTAGCTTTGTTCTTTACTCCCTCCAGGTCAACAGACAAGACATATCTTCTTGCTTCCTACGTTAGAACGCCCTGTTCCCAGACGGCTCGATTTGATGCATTAGATGTCGCTATTCCTGCGAGGTGTGCAGCTCGTCACGGAGAGGGTGCTAAACACAATGGCGGACGTTACCGCAAAATCCACTGATGGATCACAACACTCTTCTCGAACTAACTGAGTGGCTAAAGCCTTCCGCGGAGCTTCACCATTTCCGGCTTTTGAAAAGAAAGCGGAACCTTGGGCCAATTATATGGCTCGCCTGGAGCAGCATTTTCTGGCTATGGTATTTCCAGTGACGCCAATCGTCCGGCACTCCTCCTCGCCTGGAGCGGAAGTCTACTGCCCTCTTCAGCAATTTAAAGTCTGAACTAGAACCGCACGTCCTGCCGTATGAAGAATTGGAATTTTGATTGAAAGCGTATCTCGACTCCCAAGTGCACGTTGCGGACGTGGTGCACAAATTCTTTAGCTGCCGTAAGCAACAGGGGCAATCATATCGGGAGTGGATCTTGACGATAACTGTCAACAGATGTATGTCACCCCGCTTGTTCGCGACATGATCATGTGCACGGGAATCAAACTCACGTGTAAGCCGCCCGCCCCATCTGCCGCCCGCCGACCCACCAGCCCCTAAACTCTGCTGAGCTTCCCTCTCCTAGTAAACCATCAGTCTCAGACCGCTGCCGACAGCAGTTGGACTCTTGCATTCACTGTTTCGTCACGCATCCTAGGCACCTGTGCCAGTTTCACCGTGCAAAATGAGGCTCGTGTGGCAAAAGAGGCCGCAAAACACAGGTCTACCGAGCCTCTTCCAAGACGTAGGTGGATTATACTAAACTGGAACATTTCCCTGTAGAGCAATCTGATGTGATAGACCTAGGTGTCCTCCACATCCATGTAATACTCCCGGTGCGGGATCGACAACTATCTCTGCAGGCATTCGTCAAAAGCCACCCAGTCCACACAGGTCCTACCTCGTCGATCGTCGTGTGGAATACCTACTGGCGGTTGGGCTCCCCTCCTGTCCAGACATTCAACCAGCGCCTTTGTACGAGGGTTGTCCAGAAAGTCAGTTCCGATCGGTCGCTAAATGGAAACCACAATGAAAATCAGAAACATTTTATTTGGAAGAGTTAGCTACTCTTGCCCAACGTAAATTCCCGAGCGACTGGAAAAAAGCGCAGGTGGCGCCTGTATATAAGAAGGGTAGAAGAACGGATCCTCAAAATTACAGACCAATACCCTTAACATCAGTTTTTTGCAGGATTTTCGAACATATTCTCAGTTCGAATATAATGAATTTCCTTGAGACAGAGAAGTTGCTGTCCATGCATCAGCACTGCTTTAGAAAACATCGCTCCTGCGAAACGCAGCTCGCCCTTTTCTCACATAATATCTTGCGGCCCATGGCTGAAGGGTGTCAGACGGATGCCATATTCCTTGACTTCCAGACAGCGTTTGACTTGGTGCCCCACTGAAGACTCCTAACTAAGGTACGAGCATATGGGATTGGTTCCCAAATATGTGAGTGGCTCGAAGACTTCTTAAGTAATAGAACCCAGTACGTTGTCCTCGATGGTGAGTGTTCATCGGAGGTGAGGGTATCATCTGGAGTGCCCCAGGAAAGTGTGGAAGGTCCGCTGTTGTTTTTTATCTACATAAATGATCTTTTGGATAGGGTGGATAGCAATGTGCGGCTATTTGCTGATGATGCTGTGGTGTACTGTACGGGAAGGTCGTTGAGTGACTGTAGGAGGATACAAGATGACTTGAACAGTATTTTTGATTGGTGTAAAGAATGGCAGCTAACTCTAAATATAGACAAATGTAAATTAATGCAGATGAATAGGAAAAAGAATCCCGTAATGTTTGAATACTCCATTAGTAGTGTAGCGCTTGACACAGTCACTTCGATTAAATATTTGGGCGTAACATTGCAGACCGATATGAAGTGGGACAGGCATGTAATGTCAGTTGTGAGGAAGGCGAATAGTCGTCTTCGGTTCATTGGTAGAAGTTTGGGAAGATATGGTTCATCTGTAAAGGAGACCGCTTATAAAACACTAATACGACCTATTCTTGAGTACTGCTCGAGCGTTTGAGATCCCTATCAGGACGGATTGAGGGAGGACATAGAAGCAATTCAGAGGCGGGCTGATAGATTTGCTACTGGTATGTTTGATCATCACTCGAGTGTTACGGAAATGATTCAGGAACTCGGGTGAGAGTCTCTAGAGGAATGGAGGCGTTCTTTTTGTGAATCACTACTGAGGAAATTTAGAGTACCAGCATTTGATGTTGACTGCAGTACAATTTTACTGCCGCCAACTCACATTTCGGAAAGGACCACAAAGATAAGGTAAGAGAGATTAGGTCTCATACAGAGGCATATAGGCAGTCATTTTTCCCTCGTTCTGTTTGAGAATGGAACAGGGAGAGAAGATGCTAGTTGTGGTACGAGGTACCCTCCGTCACGCACCGTATGGTGGATTGCGGAGTCTGTATGTAGATGTAGATAAGTAGATGTAGATACTTCTCTACGCCGCTCCGACTTAGACATTTGTCGGAGCGTTATACCAAATTTCCAACACCATCGTCACAAAAGGCAGCCGCCTGTGGTTTCCGATAATTCTTTACGCCGGTCTATAGCGCGTAGGCTGCGGCCAAGTGTTGTCTTCGTATCCAGCGTTTCATGTGAACAGAGATGATATTCAGGACGAGCCAATTAGGGGTGTGTTGCGGGTGATTGAACACTTCCCATCTAAAAGGCTGCAGGAGCGTCTTCACTGCCCCTGCAGAGTGTGACTGAGAATTGTCATGAACAAAGAAGTGTGTGGCAGTTGCGTTAGGTGGGCTGCATTCATTAAAGCAAAGCCTCTCAGAGGGCCCTCCAACTTTTCGGGAAACACCGTTGTCCTAGGCACCTTTACTCACTCGCAGTGCGCTCACGACTGAAAAGAGCGTCTTGATGCAATCGACGACCCTACTAGAGACACTACCCAACACATCTGTGCAAAGCTTCAACGAGTTTTCACTGTGATGTCCACTTCGCGACCGATCGGAACCTACTTTCTGGACAATGCTCGTAGTGACAGCAGCGCCATAGTGGTTGTCAAGGGACAGTGCACAGCCCTCATCGAAAATGGTGTCGCAACATGCAAGATGCGCCTCCTTGTCGTCGATATGCCTGGGGCGATGGATTTGGTGGGACTTGATATTTTTGGTCCTTTGGGACTACAAGCGCACGACGGAACCAGTTGCACCCAGCCCGATATGGACAATTCTTATTTCCACTCTTGAGCTTTCTACTACAGGCGTCGTGGGATTTGGAGCCCACATCACCTTCCTACCAACGGCCACCCTTCGTTTTACAATACTCGGAACATCCCATTCCCCTTGCTGTATAAGCTACTGGCAGACCTGCAAGGTTTGACAGCTGTTTTGAGCAGTCAGTGCCCGATACCTATCATGCTTGTCCTCCACAAATGTGGCGACTTCAAGAACGCCATTAATGCATAGTCCACTATTGATTCTTACCCTATCCCAAAGGTGGACGAGATTTTTACTTGGCTGGCTGGGGATAAAATCTTCCTGAAAATTGATTTCAGGGATGCATATTTACAGCTTCTATATGATGCGGCTTCGAGAGACTTGCTGGTGATCAGAATGCCTTTCGGTCTCTTCTGTTACAATCGCCTACCCTTTCGAATTGCGAGCGTACCAGCGATATATCAGAGGTATTTGTGACACCTTATGTGGGAAGTGCCTGGCGTTGCCAAACACCTGCATGACACACTATACAAAACATCTGTATTTACCCCAAAATAAATTTAAGACGAACAAGACTCCAGAAATCTTAGCATTTTCCCCCTAAAATGCTGTATCAAATTAAATGCAAATTAAAACCGAACTGTTTAAGATGAGTACTTTATAAATGAAGTGTCTTCATTACTTACCAAGTCTTACCAGAAAGTGCAGTGTTCTAGTCTGACAGCGCATTTACGCTGAGTCGATGGTATGGTAAATGACCCAATGTCAACTAAGCACCTGTATCTTGCAAAGCTGGACTTACACTCTGTTTAAAACCGATGAGAAAAATTCGTTTCATCCCTTTCTAACAGACAGCCTCCACTCCTTCCACACTAACTACGTAAGTGTAGAACAGTTGCGGATCGAATTCAAGGGAATACTGTTGACAGCAGTTGAGTGACTTATGCGAAATAAATTAAGAAGAGAAGTAACTGATTCCACATGGTGCACAAAACAGGTCAAAACACTGTTGCAGAAGCAACAAAAAAGGCATGTTTTAAAGATGCTCCAAATTTAGCTCGGACTTAAATGAGAGATGCGTTTAACAATTTCCTAAACGAAATCATGTCTCTAAACCTGGCAAAAAGTCCTAAGAAAGTTTGCTGGCATGTAAAGTACATCAGTGGTAAGACACAATCAGTACCTTCACTGCGTGACACTGATGCTAATATTGCAAACAACAGTGCCACTAAATTGGAATTACTAATCAAGAATTTCCGAAATTCCTCAACCAAAGAGAATAAAGTATGTATTTCAGAAATCGAATCAAGAACAGCTGTCAACATGAGTTACTTCGAAGTAGATAGTCTCTATGGAGCGAAGCAAATCAAATCGTTTAGTAAAGGCAAGTTTTTCAGTCCACATTTTATACCAGTTAGATTCCTTTCAGAGCATGCTGATATAATAGCTGCAAATTTAGCCATCATTTACAGCCGCTCGCTCGACCAAAGATCCGCACCTAAAGACAGGAAATTCGCAAAGTTCACACCAATACAAGTTGCGAATAGGATTTGCAGTAGGATTTTAGAGCGTGTTATATGTCTGAACATTACGAATTACCTCGAAGAAAGAGCTGTATTGACACATAGCGCATTTCGGAAAATACCCACTCGTGTGAAAAACAATTAGTTCTTTACTCTCATGAAGTAATGAGTGCTAACGACAGATGATCGCAAGTTGATTCAATACTTTTAGATTTGCAGAAGGTCTCAGTTCGTGTCAGGAAGGTCACACGGAAAGCCGTCTAGTAAAACAGAAATGATATCTGGAGTTTCCCAAGGAAGTTCTGCAAGCTGACTGCTGTTACTGATCTATATAAATGATTTAGGAGACAATTTGAGCATCCCTCTTAGACCGTCTGCACTTGACGCTGTCATTTAGAGTCTACTAGAGTCATCAGAGGATCAAAACAAATTGCAAAATGATTTAGACAAGATTCTGTACGATGCGAAAAGTGGCAGTTAAAGAGTATGAGCAGTGTGAGATCATCCAAAAGACTATTAAATGTAATCTATTACATTTCGGTTACATGAAAATTCTCACAATTCTAAAGGATGTCAATTCAGCTGAATACCGAGGGATTACAATCGAGAAACAACTTAATATGGAACGATCACATAGATAATGTTGTGGGTAAGGCGAAGAAATGATTGCGTATTATTGGCAAAACACTTAGAAGATGCAAGAAATCATTAAAGAGACTGCCTGCGCTGCGATTTTCTGTCCTCTGCTACAATCTTGCCGTGGGGTATGGGATCCTCGCCAGCTAGGGTTGATGGAGGACACCGCAACAGTTCCAAGAATGGGAGCTAGTTTTGTACCACCACAAAACGTATAAGAGAGTGTCACGGGTACGATACAAGACTTGGAGCGGCAACCATTAAAACCAATGCGTTTTTAGTTGCGGGGAGAAGTTTTCACGATATTTCGAACTCGTCATAGTGAATTAAAAAAACAAGGACACCACCATAAAAAAATGGTTCAAATGGCTGTGAGCACTATGGGACTTAACATCTATGGTCATCAGTCCCCTAGAACTTAGAACTACTTAAACCTAACTAACCTAAGGACATCACACAACACCCAACCATCACGAGGCAGAGAAAATCCCTGACCCCGCCGGGAATCGAACCCTGGACCCCGGGCGTGGGAAGCGAGAACGCTACCGCACGACCACGAGATGTGGGCACACCACCATCTGGATGCCTTAGAGAAGTCTGGCACTAAAAGAATATGGTATACTTGTGAATAAACGAAGGTAAGTCCGAGTAGGAGCGTTTCTACACTTTGATATATTTCACACTAAGCATCACTGGATAGCTTTTAACGCAAAACACTTGAACAAAATGCAGGAATAACAACTTTTCTAAATGCAGCTACAAACTGATGTAATATTACAAAGGACTCTGGCATATGATGTGGACAGCACCTGACGCATCGTGAAAACGTACCTAAAGATCGAAATTGTTATCTGAAACGTATCATGCAGGTGATGATTAATTCTAGTTTTGAGACTTTACGGTTGCTAACATTCCCATTGTCTTATGACCAACAGCGTAATGGCACTGCAACACATTTCCACATTTACAGTCGTGTATTCGTATTTTTAGAGCAGTAAGGAATATGTAACAATACGAACAATATCTAAAATAAGAGGAAAATATGGAAAAATGTAGAAAATATCGTTGATGATTTAATAACAAATAGTGATACTGACAATTGCATTGTGGTTGCTGTCCTCTAAGCCTACTATCAAACTGTAGAGGGATAAAACGCATTTTAAAGGGCTATAAAGACGGGCAGAAGATGTGTCTCAGCTATTAAGATGTCAGATTAAAGAATAAAACTATCTTAGCTCCATTACAATATCCCAACTGATAGTAATAGATACAAATTTATTCGTACAATAAATAAGTCATCATCCTCCTGATCAACTGGGTTGTAGTGACCACACACATCTTGTCTACGATCATCTCCGTGACTCAGATCAGCAATTATTGTTCGGTATTCTGCCTGATTTTAAATCTTTTATCATAATTTTAGTCGTTTCTTCGGGTAGACTATGCACACATAGACTTATACGATACATAGGGATATGCACTCGCAGTTCTCCTGAGACGACCTAAGATGCCGTTCATGTGAATATCACTCATATCACATTGTTATGTGGTAATTCAGGAATTACTACATCTACTGTGACGCCAGGCAACATTTTCTATCTTACTTTGAAGCCGTGACGGGTACATATGGGGCGCAAAGGGCGCCTCCCTCCCCCTTCCCACACCCTTGTGGGGCCACCCGCATTGCCACCCTCGCCGCCCCCGTCAGTGAGCCCGCACGATATTAGTTCGTTTCTTTCGTCAGTCGACTCGACTGAAGTTTTCCAACACTGCTGCGTACAAAAACATGAGTGAGGTCAACAACGAAGGAGAATCGACTTAATGGCTTAGCTCTGTTGAACACTCACCCTGCCGACCGGGTTGACCGAGCGCTTCTAGACGCTTCAGTCTGGAACCGCGTGACCGCTACGGTTGCAGATTCGAATCCTGCCTCGGGCATGGATGTGTGTAATGTCCTTAGGTTAGTTAGGTTTAAGTAGTTCTAAGTTCTAGGGGACTGATGACCTCCGATGTTAAGTACCATAGTGCTCAGAGCCATTTGAACCATTTGAACACTTACCCTGGCATTGATTGTCCTATTGACGATGTAATTAACCAATTTTCCAGGACGAATAGGAGCATACAATTCATCATTTAAGAAAGAGAACCACAGTTGTAACTTTTTATGTCATAAGATGGCACTGTCTTGTATATATGTATAATCAGTTTAAATAAAACTTTCTTAAACTTTGCATGTGAGGTGATTATTTTTTATTATGGTGAAAGTAATGGTTGCTTAAGATATCTTTAGCGCCCCTCCTTGTTGTTTTTCTGTATCCGCCACTGCTTTGAAATGTAACAGTTAGCACAGTGCCCAACAAATACACTCTTGCTAAAATCTGAAACTGGATGAAGATTAGCTCCATTAGAGTATAAAAGCTTGTTGTAGCATTATTGTCATTCTGCAGTAATAATAGCGCGCGAGCGCTGATCAGAGACTGCAAGGCACCTCGAAATTATTTTGTGTGTGCTAGAGAGCCCAAGTAAGGGACGGCGACCAAAAGCAAAACGTCTCCACAGCTATTAAATATTATTTCCTCCCACATACGTCTCGCATCACAAAAATCAGGTATATTAGAACTAATATGTACAGGGTGTTTCAAAAATGACCGGTATATTTGAAACGGCAATACAAACTAAACGAGCAGCGATAGAAATACACCGTTTGTTGCAATATGCTTGGGACAACAGTACATTTTCATGCAGACAAACTTTCGAAATTACAGTAGTTACAATTGTCAACAACAGATGGCGCTCCGGTCTGGGAAACTCTATAGTACGATATTTTCCACATATCCACCATGCGTAGCAATAATATGGCGTAGTCTCTGAATGAAAATTACCCGAAACCTTTGACAACGTGTCTGGCGGAATGGCTTCACATGCAGATGAGATGTACTGCTTCAGCTGTTCAATTGTTTCTAGATTCTGGCGGTACACCTGGTCTTTCAAGTGTCCCCACAGAAAGACGTCACAGGGGTTCATGTCTGGCGAATAGGGAGGTCAATCCACGCCGCCTCCTGTATGTTTCGGATAGCCCAAAGCAATCACACGATCATCGAAATATTCATCCAGGAAATTAAAGACGTCGGCCGTGCGATGTGGCCGGGCACCATCTTGCATAAACCACGAGGTGTTCGCAGTGTCGCCTAAGGCAGTTTGTACCGCCACAAATTCACGAAGAATGTCCAGACAGCGTGATGCAGTAATCGTTTCGGATCTGAAAAATGATCCAATGATTCCTATGGAAGAAATGGCGGCCCAGACCAGTACTTTTTGAGGATGCAGGGACGATGGGACTGCAACATGGGGCTTTTCGGTTCCCCATATGTGCCACTTCTGTTTATTGACGAAGCCGTCCAGGTAAAATTAAGCTTCGTCAGTAAACCAAATGCTGCCCACATGCATATCGCCGTCATCAATCCTGTGCACTATATCGTTAGTGAATGTCTCTCGTGCAGCAATGGTAGCGGCGCTGAGGGGTTGCCGCGTTTGAATTTTGTATGGATAGAGGTGTAAACTCTGGCGCATGAGACGATACATGGACGTTGGAGTCATTTGGACCGCAGCTGCAACACGGCGAACGGAAACCCGAGGCCGCTGTTGGATCACCTGCTGCACTAGCTGCGCGTTGCCCTCTGTGGTTGCCGTACGCGGTCGCCCTATCTTTCCAGCACGTTCATCCGTCACGTTCCCAGTCTGTTGAAATTTTTCAAACAGATCCTTTATTGTATCGCTTTTCTGTCCTTTGGTTACATTAAGCCTCCGTTGAAAACTTCATCTTGTTGCAACAACACTGTGTTCTAGGCGGTGGAATTCCAACACCAGAAAAATCCTCTGTTCTAAGGAATAAACCATGTTGTCCACAGCACACTTGCACGTTGTGAACAGCACACGCTTACAGCAGAAAGACGACGTACAGAATGGCGCACCCACAGACTGCGTTGTCTTCTATATCTTTCACATCACTTGCAGCGCCATCTGTTGTTGAAACTTGTAACTACTGTAATTTCGAAAGTTTGTCCGCCTGAAAACGTACTGTTGTCCCAAGAATATTGCAACAAACGGTGTATTTCTATCGCTGCTCGTTTAGTTTTTATTGCCGTTTCAAATACACCGGTCATTTTTGAAACACCCTGTAAGTTTGCTGACAGTTACTGTAGAGGTTTGTTGCCGAGTTTTGTTTTGAAACCAGTAGAATTACTGTATTTAATGAGCATTTGTTTTGGTAGCGTGGTAATCAACGTAGAAATCGATAGCACTGACTCCAAAACTATTATTGCTATTTGGCAGACAACTCGCTGGGTTCAAATCCTTGATAATTTGCCAGTTGAACCAACTTCGTAAATTTGTGCAGGCTTGGAAGAGGATCCAATTTCTGTCGTATGTTAAAGAAACTTTGTTCGATAAACAATAAGAGCATAAATGTCCCTGTAAAGTTACATGTAGCATACGGAAAAAATATAAAAATATGAGAAAATATGGAAAAGTCAGTTTACAAAAATAGGAATACAGGATATCTGTATTTATACACAAAGAGTAATCAAAATTTACTGTACAACCATATATAAGAGAGGAATCACAGCACACATACTCTTAGTAAACAAAAAATAATCATACAGAGGGAGTAATTGGAACTTCCGGTATGACGTTTAGTGTAAACACTACATAGATATAATAGAGGGATGATGCTAGATATATCTGTTTTGAAAGTGAAAAACGTAGTGCGTTATACAGATGAAACTATGATATTATCCCACACATGAGCCATACTCCATCAGCAATAGGCATTTAGAAGAAATATAAAAAAACCTTTGGCTATGTCATATAAAGTGGAGTTGACTGACGTTAAAATGCACGTTCTGAGGTTCATGCGCCTCGACTTCGCTGGGATTTCTAACAAAATGGACTTGTGTGACTATCTAACACCAAATCAAGACTTCTGTGTGCAAGAGGAAGATTACCAAAGAATTGGTAACATTGTTTACAATCCAAATGTGTGTGTTGTAGTGTCTTTCCATGGCAGTCAACGTTGTGTGTTGACGGAAGTTTTGTCTAGGAGGATATATGGTTCTGTCTTACTATACGTATATTAAGTTATATGATATTTCAGACATGGAGTACACGGAAGATAAGTTGATGTTTTGGATATTTTGCACAGATTACGTTGCAGTACAGACACACATTCATAGTTCGTCCGAGACAACTATAGCACTTCACTCGTTACTGCACGCACCAAGTCCATCCTGCATCCTCATGTGTTAATTCTCATGCGACACTATCGTGGTGTCATTTTTAAACACGACAATGCTCGTCTAGTCATAGTATGTGTCTCTATGAGCGGTCTGCGTGGTGTGTAGGTGCGGTACACCCGTCTGTAGCAGGATCACCAGATCTGTCCGCGATACAGCGTGTATGGTACCAACTCGGACGTCAACTCCGTCCTAATACCAGTGTCCAGGATGTCAAGAACTAGTTATAACAGTTGTCGGCCAGCTTCCCTCAGGAGAGGATTCAACGGCTTTATGAAATCCTTCCCAACCGAATCAGTGCATACATCCTGGCCACAGGGGGTTCAACTGATAGCACACACTGTCATGTTCCTTGTAAATGTATCACATACCTTCTCATTCTTTGAAGTTACATTTCGCTTTCTCCCTCTTCCCCACCCTTTCTGGTTTCTTCACTTCTTTTTGTCTGGTACTGTATATGTGATGGAAAAACTTTACATAGTTCAAGGAGCACATTATTTATACGTGTGATGGCTTTCAGATACAACAACTTTACAAGTGGTAGACAATACGTCGAACGCATCCTGCAGTCTTAAGTGCTATAACCAGTATTAGCTTTGTTCTGTCCAATGAAAGGCACCATCCGTTTTCTTGTGTTAATGTCTATGTATTTGATACGTCGCATGGCCCTCTTTCCATTTGAAAAATATGAGTTGCATCCAAGACGGTAGCTTCCAAAATAGGCACAGTGTTGGTATAATAGCTTCACATGCTTCCCCCCCCCCCCTCCAGTTTGATACTCCAATTTCTGTTTCTCCATCTGTATTTGCTTTAGAACGGTGATTCCACACGTAGGGGCTGCCCTGTAGAATTGAAAAAAGTTTCAGTTATGTCGAGCTGGGATCCCTCTTATCAGCTGTTTTAATTGATCGTCTGTTCTGCAGTCATCATTTTTGTGTTCGTACGATGAAAAAAGTTCATCCGCAGAGAAAGCGTTTCGCATGGGTGTCTCTGCCCCTGTATGATCACTAAGCGACTGTATACATAATTTCTATCAGTTTATTGACTTTACGGAAGATCAAAAAGTCTTGGAATATTTCATCAAATCTGTTACTGAATTTTACCTTCGAATTGACTGAATTCTTTTCACATTTCACTTCATATTTTCATTTTGGCTTTTTTCTGCTTCCGTTTTACAACAGATCCTTGATTTATTTTAAATTTGTGATGAGGCTGTCATTGCTACCGTAACAACTTTCTAACACCGCTATTGAACCATGTCAGATTTTTCCCATGCCCCACTATCTTGATATGCAAACACATGTATACAGCATATACCTTTGGATTGTTTCTATTGTTAACATCAGCCGGCCGCGGTGGTCTCGCGGTTCTAGGCGCGCAGTCCGGAACCGTGCGACTGCTACGGTCGCAAGTTCGAATCCTGCCTCGGGCATGGATGTGTGTGATGTCCTTAGGTTAGTTAGGTTTAAGTAGTTCTAAGTTATAGGGGACTGATGACCTCAGATGTTAAGCCCCATAGTGCTCAGAGCCATTTGAACCGTCCCGTTACTGTGGGGAATGCAATTTTAATGTTTATCCTCAGTCAGATTATTTCGCATTCGTAATCTCTAATAACAGTTACTTGGTGAGATCATCTGTTTCCGAGAATAAATTACGGCAGACGAGAAACGAGCAGCTGCTGCCACTTGTTATGGTTCAAATGCCTCGGAGCACTATGGGACTTAACTTCTGAGGTCATCAGTCACCTATAACTTAGAACTACTTATACCTAACTAACCTAAGGACATCACACACATCCATGCCCAAGGCAGGATTCGAACCTGCGACCGTAGCGGTCGCGCGGTTCCGGACTGTAGCGCCTAGAACCGCTCGGCCACTACGGCCGGTCCACTTATTATGGTCGAGAAAGATGCACCAGAGCGAGAGCAAACTACTTGGCTATACGTCGTTAACTTATAACCCACATATAATTTTACGTGTATCCCATCAGCTCCAGTCGCCTGTTAAGTGATGATATTTGATTTCAACTGCTGTTGAATCTTACCAAAAGTCGGCACGACTCAGCGAAAACAAGAGCACTTCTGAAGACGCCCAACACAGCTTTGGATTAAACTTCAGGAACAAAAGCGTTTCATGGTTCACGAACATACAACGCGGAAGAATCGTCAACGACTAAACAACCGGGCTTGAAAGCCTTCATTACATGATATCTGACTTTCTACCACAGTGAACGTCGTTAGATCAACGAGGTGAAACTTAATCTCACAAAAGAGTACTGGACGTCCGCCATTGTTTCGAGAAAAACTTGTTGCACTTAGGACGAAGCAGTAGGCATCTAAATCACACAGTCGTCTGAGAAGAAACATGTATTATGATATCCTCTACATGTTTGTACGGAGCACACAATAATGCCGCAACATAGTGGGAGAGACTATGTTAGGCAAAACAAAAGAAATTCAGTTAATAACAGTGTGAGCTACATTAACAGGCAACCATACTTAATGCAGTGTTATTTCTACACTCCTGGAAATGGAAAAAAGAACACATTGACACCGGTGTGTCAGACCCACCATACTTGCTCCGGACACTGCGAGAGGGCTGTACAAGCAATGATCACACGCACGGCACAGCGGACACACCAGGAACCGCGGTGTTGGCCGTCGAATGGCGCTAGCTGCGCAGCATTTGTGCACCGCCGCCGTCAGTGTCAGCCAGTTTGTCGTGGCATACGGAGCTCCATCGCAGTCTTTAACACTGGTAGCATGCCGCGACAGCGTGGACCTGAACCGCATGTGCAGTTGACGGACTTTGAGCGAGGGCGTATAGCGGGCGTGCGGGCGGCCGGGTGGACGTACCGCCAAATTGCTCAACACGTGGGGCGTGAGGTCTCCACAGTACATCGATGTTGTCGCCAGTTGTCGGCGGAAGGTGCACGTGCCCGTCGACCTGGTACCGGACCGCAGCGACGCACGGATGCACGCCAAGACCGTAGGATCCTACGCAGTGCCGTAGGGGACCGCACCGCCACTTCCCAGCAAATTAGGGACACTGTTGCTCCTGGGGTATCGGGGAGGACCATTCGCAACCGTCTCCATGAAGCTGGGCTACGATCCCGCACACCGTTAGGCCGTCTTCCGCTCACGCCCCAACATCGTGCAGCCCGCCTCCAGTGGTGTGGCGACAGGCGTGAATGGAGGGACGAATGGAGACGTGTCGTCTTCAGCGATGAGAGTCGCTTCTGCCTTGGTGCCAATGATGGTCGTATGCGTGTTTGGCGCCGTGCAGGTGAGCGCCACAATCAGGACTGCATACGACCGAGGCACACAGGGCCAACACCCGGCATCATGGTGTGGGGAGCGATCTCCTACACTGGCCGTACACCTCCGGTGATCGTCGAGAGGACACTGAATAGTGCGCGGTACATCCAAACCGTCATCGAACCCATCGTTCTACCATTCCTAGACCGGCAAGGGAACTTGCTGTTCCAACAGGACAATGCACGTCCGCATGTATCCCGTGCCACCCAACGTGCTCTAGAAGGTATAAGTCAGCTACCCTGGCCAGCAAGATCTCCGGATCTGTCCCCCATTGAGCATGTTTGGGACTGGATGAAGCGTCATCTCGCGCGGTTTGCACGTCCAGCACGAACGCTGGTCCAACTGAGGCGCCAGGTGGAAATGGCATGGCAAGCCGTTCCACAGGACTACATCCAGCATCTCTACGATCGTCTCCATGGGAGAATAGCAGCCTGCATTGCTGCGAAAGGTGGATATACACTGTACTAGTGCCGACATTGTGCATGCTCTGATGCCTGTGTCTATGTGCTTGTGGTTCTGTCAGTGTGATCATGTGATGTATCTGACCCCAGAAATGTGTCAATAAAGTTTCCCCTTCCTGGGACAATGAATTCACGGTGTTCTTATTTCAATTTCCAGGAGTGTAATACGCACTTACGTATGATAGTAGCAGTGAAATAGGGACATATGATAAAGAACACTGAGCGCAAGAAACTTCGTCATCTTCTTCCTTCATCTGAGGGTTCGATTTCTTGCACGAACTAGTCATTTTTATTTTCTTTTAACTTGGTTGCCGTATGCCCTTCCTCCCGTCATAATCACCTGTTGAGGAATAGGAATCATGTACACCAACACCCTGTAAAGGGAGTAGACTTGGTTGCCATATATTAGATGAATGCGTATCTTGCTTTTTGAGGTGGAAATGGAGTGCCACTGCAAATTCGGACACCTTCTGAAAATTATGATATACACTGATGAATAAAAAATCGCAGCATCAAGAAGAAGTTGTGCAACACAAAAAAAAAGTTGGTAGACGTGTTTCTACGTCTGAAAGGTGATGTCTATTCAAATTTCGCGCCAATCTCACAGGAGTTGCGCTAGTAGCGTCTGCGACAGTCACTTCCGTATCATGCAGTCCAGACGGACGCTGTGGTTTCTTGCCCTACTAGTGAGCTCAGTTATTTATTTACCTTATTATTGAGTTCATTTCTGTCGGGAACCCTCCCCAAAGTTAGTGTGTTGGTTCCAGTGCCATGCGTTTGTTTCACGTGGTTGTGGTCCCCGATGACTGACTGTGCCGACCGCTACACATTTATATTCCCATAATAATGTAAGTACACCACTTTCCAAAACTGTGGCTTTCGTTTCAGTATGTCAGCCACATAGTAACTGTACGTTAGTAGCTCCACCTCTTCTTTTCCTTTAGTAGCACCTGAAGATGAAGCTTCAAGCTTCGAAACCACACGTGGAATAATTAAGAAAAGTTACTGGCAACTCAAGCTGATTTTTCCTCTGTAAATATTGAAGAACAGTGACTACAGTTCAACCCCCTTATGCCGTCTGTAGATCAGGACTCCAATATACCACGTGACCTTGAACTAGCAGGAGCAAACTGACAATCCTTCCAGTGCCAGATTCCACTTACACACTTCCTATGCCCAATAGTACTCCCCGTTTTTCCCAAACACACACAATGCACCAATCATATCATGCCCAGTCCAAGCAACTCTGCTTCTAAGCTCTCATCTTATCTGTATGTTTTTAACATCCAGAGGCAACATTGTCACCTACGGCGTAGCATCAAACATATCAACGCCATCTATGTTAAATACAGACATTTCGTTTGTATTAACAATATTTTATTCTAGTTTAAGTCATTGTTTTATTAATTTCGTTGTAAAAAGTAATTTTATATTAAAAACACGAGGATAATAATATTGCTGTCACTATGCCTCATCATGTGAGAGGAATAAGATTCAATATTTTAAAAACAAAAAAATCTCTGCGTAATGCCTTGGTACCATGTAC
Organism: Schistocerca gregaria; assembly: GCF_023897955.1. Taxonomy (NCBI): domain Eukaryota; kingdom Metazoa; phylum Arthropoda; class Insecta; order Orthoptera; family Acrididae; genus Schistocerca; species Schistocerca gregaria. The sequence continues at coordinate 280,025,260 of NC_064931.1, forward strand.
TCTGTTAGTTGGATGCTAGCCTCCTTATTAAGGAGTGGAGTTACTAGTCCTGTTCAAATATTTCTGTAAATAATTTGACCGGCCGAGATGGCCGAGCGGTTCTAGGCACTTCAGTCTGGAACTGCGCGACCGCTACGGTCGCAGGTTCGAATCCTGCCTCGGGCATGGATGTTTGTCATGTCCTTAGGAAAGCTAGGTTTACGTAGTTCTAAGTTCTAGGGGACTGGTGACCACAGATGTTAAGTCCCATAGTGCTCAGAGTCATTTGAACCATTTTTTAAATAATTTGTAGCAAACGTCAGGGTGGGCCCTTTGAAAAGCGCACGTCCGATTTTAATCACTTTCCTTGTACAGTCCATTACTGGGCTCACAGTCTGACCATCTCACGGTAGTTGGGAAGCTAAAACTGAAGCCTCATTTTTTTATGCTGAATCATGGACATAAGAAAATCTTCATTCATACAAAATTCCAAATGCTTGTGCAGTGTGAATTTATAAAAAAAAACATGGTATAAAATCCATACCACTTGGTCGCTGCTGCAGACAGCAAAAGTATGGCCGCTCTCCAATCTGATTTCAGCTGTTGCATAATTGAGACTCAGGATTAATGGTTCAAATGGCTCTGAGCACTATGGGACTTAACAGCTGAGGTCATCAGTCCCCCAAACTTAGAACTACTTAAACCTAACTAACCTAAGGACATCACACACATCCATGCCCGAGGCAGGATTCGTACCTATGACCGTAGCAGTCGCGTGGTTCCGGACTGTCGGGTCTAGAACCGCTCAGCCACCGCGTCCGCCTCAGGATTAATCTTCAATATCATCACTTTGTTATTCGAGAAGTGAAGAACGATTTTTCTGTATTTTGAGAGCTTTTGTCTTCTCTAGAAACGTAATTCTTGTTATCTTTAATAGATCACACCACAAAAGTGAGACGGATGTTCATATCAGTAAGCGTTATTGTCTACAGCTGGCTACTTAACTCTACTTTCTGTGCCTGCAACACTGACATCTGAGATCGTCGAACACTTTTACTAGTGTCAACCCATTAGGCATAATCAAGAAGCATAACTTAATCAGTGAAGAGGGATTGCACCAGGAAGAGTATAAAGAAGGTAAGGTTTAATCGCTTAATCATAAGATGTATTGCCTACAACAGTTTCTACACGTGTTTTGGAAACGAACACATACATAAAAAAGATGAGAAAATTGGAAAATCTCACGGAAAACAATAACACCGTTAATAGATGTATGACAACCCGTAACTGTGATATATGCTGGAAAGCGCGGTTTCACGCTCAGAATTCTGTTGGTAGTCAGCACCATTTCCAAAGAAGAACTATCTGCAAGAGTACAAGATTACTTGCTAGTGGTTACAATACGTATCCCCAACGGAGCAATAACGTGATGCAGACCGAAATTTTAGTCCATAATGATGATGTCTGAATTAACTATATTGTCGGAAAGTCGCATATGTGGTGCCATAGCGCGATTTCCCAGCAACTTCGGTCAGTGAAAGAGGAGTCGGAATAAGTGAACACGTGTCTCCCCTTATGCGTAGATATTCGACCGTTTCTTTCTAAGTAAAGGACGGTCAAAGTTTTAGAGATACATTATGTGCCTTTTAGCGTGCAATAATCGGTTTGTACAGAAACCAGATGGCAGTTATAAGAGTCGAGGGACGTGAAAGGGAAGCAGTGGTTGGGAAGGGAGTAAGACAGGGTTGTAGCCTCTCCCCGATGTTATTCAATCTGTATATTGAGAAAGCAGTAGAGGAAACAAAAGAAAAATTCGGAGTAGGTATTAAAATCCATGGAGAAGAAATAAAAACTTTGAGGTTCGCCGATGACATTGTAGTTCTGTCAGAGACAGCAAAGGACTTGGAAGAGCAGTTGAATGGAATGGGCAGTGTCTTGAGAGGAGTATATAAGATGAACATCAACAAAAGCAAAACGAGGATAACGCAATGTAGTCGAATTAAGTAGGGTGATGCTGAGGGAATTAGATTAGGAAATAAGAAACTTAAAGTAGTAACGGAGTTTTGCTATTTGGGGAACAAAATAAATGATGATGGTCGAAGTAGAGAGGATATAAAATGTAGACTGGCAATGGCAAGGAAAGCGTTTCTGAAGAAGAGAAATTTGTTAACATCGAGTATAGATTTAAGTGTCAGGAAGTCTTTTCTGAAAGTATTTGTATGGAGTGTAGCCATGTATGGAAGAGAAACATGGACGATAAATAGTTTGGACAAGAAGAGAATAGAAGCTTTCGAAATGTGGTGGTACAGAAGAATGCTGAAGATTAGATGGGTAGATCACATAACTAATGAGCAGGTATTGAATAGGATTGGGGAGAAGAGAAGTTTGTGGCACGACTTGACCAGAAGAAGGGATCGGTTGGTAGGACATGATCTGAGGCATCAAGGGATCACCAATTTAGTATTGGAGGGCAGCGTGGAGGTTAAAAATCGTAGAGGGAGACCAAGAGATGAATACACTAAGCAGATTCAGAAGGATGTAGGTTGCAGTAGGTACTTGGAGATGAAGAAGCTTGCACAGGATAGAGTAGCATGGAGAGCTGCATCAAACAAGTCTCAGGACTGAAGACCACAACAATAACCATCGGAACCGAAATAGTGGCACAGTGGCTAGCATCGCAGTGCACTGTTTTTGTGCCCATATTCAAAATTCCATTTTTTCTTATTTATTTTATTTTATTTTTTTCAATTTATCTACTGACGACCATAGAAGGTTACTGCACGACTGTTTCTTATCAATTTAGGGGATACAAAGGCGTTATATTAATTGTAAAATTACAACTGGATTTAGCAGTTAGTTCTCTACATTTGTTATATGACAAAGGTGTTTACCGTATTTTCAGGGCTTACAGTTCTTTTAAATTCCCATATTGTTATGTTTCATACTTATATCAATACTTATATTAATTCTTATATTTTATTATTATGTTTATTGTTCATGTAAGTTTGGTGCTCTCTCTTGAATGATACCGATCGTAAAAACATACGAAACATAGCAATGCAGAACCCTCCAAAAAGACGCGAAGGCAGGTTCGCCACAGTGACATTTCTGCGTACGATCCTCACGCAGGAAAGAAACGTTGCTAACACTGCTGAAGATATCAAGCGGTGGCAACAATTTCACGGCAAACCACGCATAACAGATCACTCGTCCCAAAACTGGCGCTTGAAGCTGTTTATGAATCAAGAAACATTACAGGAATTTCACCGAAAGCAATTTCAAATAATTTTCTCATTCGTCTACTGCTTTTTTAATTTATTCACCAGACATACAATCAGTAGAAGAATTGGGGCAACGTTATTTCAGTAAACATTGGAAAACATTCGTTTAGTAATCGTTAAAATACAAATAATCGTGTTTTGAATATTGGGCGCAAATGTGTGAAGCCGCGACGCTAGCCATTGTGCTACAGCTTCGGCCTATGTAGTTATTCGCTACTTATTCGCTGAAAGACACATAAAGAACCTCGAAAACTCTGACAGTCGTTTTTTCAGAAACGGTCGAGTACATACGGGCAAGCCAACACACGTGTTCCCTTATTTCGACTCCTGTTCCACTGTGCGAAGAGTCTGGGAAATCAGGTTATGGCACTTGCCGTGTTCTGTATCTCTCTGTACCATTACTTATTAATTAAGGACGTTACTGTTATATCTATCTGCTATATCTATTTTACGAAGATATCTCAGAAGTCGCTTGCGCATCTGATTACCAACATTGTTCCCAATAAAATAATTGTCCGCTATCTAAATTATGTCCTGCAATGCCTATTACACGCGATAAAGCAGCTGCGTTGTCACAAAAATCATAATTTTATTCAGTGTTTAAATGTTTGCTGCATCAACTGGAATCCGATGACAACTACTTGCTTGTACAAGGAAATGAAATGCAGTGCATTTAAGCAGAAAGAAACCCTGTGCGCTGCTAGCATTAGATTTAGTCAGATAAAACAGTGCAAACAGCGGGACAAGTGTAAACTTTACAAAGGGGTACAAAATATAAATATTGTTGTGTAACCTGCAAGTGCCAAATTTTGTTTCATTTGGGAAGGCATAGCTTATCAGCGAAAAAAGCTGTGTGTTGCCGGTTTGTGAGAGTGACGCATGTGTTATTTCCGACTATGGGGTATTCTAAATAAATAAGACTTGCTGACACTGCTAGAAAAAATTGCAAAACAAGAGTCTAATTACAAATGGGTTGGTCTGTGGAAGAGACCGTTTCAAAATGTTTAGCGGCGCGAACAGGCCGCGCGGTTTGAGGCGTCCTATCACTGACTGCACGGCCACTCCCGTCGGAGGTTCGAGTCCTCCCTCGGGCATGGGTGTGTGTGTTGTTCTTAGCATAAGTTAGTTTAAGTAGTGTGTAAGTCTAGGCACCGATGACTTAAGCAGTTTCGTCCCTTAGGAATTCACACACAAAATGTTCAGCAGTATCTCTTTGGGTGCATGACAAGTCTGTGAGTCAAGTACTTATGGCACTGAGTGTATGGATCTGAATGAACGACGCACTATTAAGAGATGAAATATGTAGGCTGTTGCTAACACATAAACTGCATAATTAAAAAAATACTGTAGGGAACTATTTACTCATTTCAGCGTTATAAAATCAGCGTTAGTGTTATCGGAACACGCGCACCAGGCTACAAGGAAAAATTTCTTCCTATTAACATTATATTTTTAGTAGCACTAACGAAATTGAGACGTGATGGAGTAGCTACTAACGCACTTCACGGGCGCGAAGGCAGTAACAACATATTATTAGGATTTGAATCTGTGGAAAATTACTAGGAAAAACTTTTGAAGTAATAAAAATTTTTAATTAAATCAGAATCATTTTCAGCAAAGCGTGATGTTTATAAAAAAATGTGTTAAAAGATGGCTAATGCAGTAACGTACAATATACAGATTTTTAATTTCACGTACACCGCCACTACTGAAGATAGTGAAAGCAATTAATGCTTTTATTCCTAGCACTTAGTGTAAGTTTCTCCTCTGAAAATATTTTGTGAATGTCAAAATACAAAATCACATCGCGGGTTCTGATTACAGCTGCTGTATTAAAATATCCCAACCTGAGTGCATACTAAGGAATGAAAGAATTCGAGTAGCAGGGCAATAGAACGTCTTGTGAACTGGCAGAGACAGATTTAAAATTGTGATCTCCTGCCAAGCAAAGTAATCTGTGTCTGCGTCAATACGAGTTGTATCGAATATGACGTATGGAAGCAAACTTGAGGTTTGAAATACGATGGCAGAGCAATGTGATAGTAGCCGTCCATGCCTGGCTGGAAGTCAGAGGGCCACAGCGGCCGCCGCTGCCGCCCTCGCCTCCCCAGAGAGAAGCAAGGAACTGCACTCCCTCGCTGTCAGCCGTCAGCCGGCGACGGCGTAAGCCGCTGTCGAAAGGCGACGTGGAAACCCAGCGCACTTCTTGGCTTTCATCGCGAGCAGTAGATTACGTGCCATCACTGGGTTCATCCCTTCCTCTCACTCAAACCTAATATTAGACTCGACAGGCTTATTTCACGCTCATCTACACTATAACGCGACACTTCTCATTCGGGAAATATCAAACTACTCGCAACAGGACGCTACTCCGATCATCACAACTAGTTTCACACTTCCTCCGAACCAAGCTAATTTTCACCGTGTTATCTACAAAGAACTGTCTTTCTGGAGTTCTTGACACTATTACAAAGTTGTTGATATATATAATGAGATATGAAAATACTGATGTCGATGTCTATTAGGAATACACAAAATTTCTTTGACGTATACCAGTGTCTTTTCACTGTATTGTAGCAGTTGCAAGAATTGCTGCTATCTACCGCTATACAATTAAGCTACACTTGGTGTGCATCATCATAAAAACTGTTGTACGCATGAAAAAGATTTGCAAATTAATATTGCTCCAATAATGTAAAAGACTATAAATGAAAGTAAATATACTTCAGAATAAACTTGATCTGTGTAGGTGGTGGTTCCACTACAAATCAGTCCACTCATACGATGGACAGTATACAAAACATAAAAAGGGCAGAAGTCTCCGTTGTGCACTATTCAGTCTGTATTTCTTGGAGTATTCCTTTGAAATATTCATGTTGTATAGAAACTCGGTTATTATCTTCCACCTTCTCTATCAGAGAATTTTTTTCTCTTCAGGTTTCTGCCAGAACAAGACAGAATTTTCTTCTTTCTTCAAGCTGTTCAGTTAGGTCCCACCTTAATCATTAACTTCTTGGTCATTTTAGTTTTCTGAGGCTTACGTCTCCTGATTCTGACGCGGTTTTGCAACACTTTGACCGTCCAATTAGATAAGACTCTGAGACTACCATACAGAAACAGAATTTTTCATATACTAATGTACCTAATGAATATGATCATTTACCACCGGAAAAATGAATCCCGCCCTGTGTCGTTGTGTTCGCTTGACACGCAAAGGAAATTATAAAATCGCAGTTGAGTAGCACTCTAGTAGTGATAAGGGGCGCAAATGGCGAAATCTCGCGCCATAAGGGACTTTGACAAAGTGTAGATTGTTATGGTTTGGCGCCTGGGATAAGCATATAGGAAACGCTGAGGGTGGTCGGCTGTTTCCGTGCTTTTTTTATGTGCATCTATGGGAAGAGACTGAAGGATGATAAAAATATGATTAAACGACCAGGTGCTGTGGGGGTCCAAGCCTCAAAACAGAAAACCAAAGTCGGAGGCTTGGCCGCCCGTCGTGGCCGAGCGGTTCTAGGCGCTTCAGTGCGGAACCGGTCTGCTGCTACGGTCGCAGGTTCGAATTCTGCCTCGGGCATGGATGTGTGTGATGTCCTTAGGTTAGTTAGGTTTAAGTAGTTCTGTGTGTAGGTGACTGATGACCTCAGATGTTAAGTCCCGTACATAGTTTTCGGAGGCTTTCCCGTTCTGTAAAGCAGGATAGGCGGCGACCTGTCGAACCAATACCGTGTACGTGTGGGCAGTTTTATGTCAGCTTGTCCATACTACTGAACACCGTTGTATAGAACATGAAAGGTGTTTCCGCCTACGCTATCCATAAAAATTAGCTGTAGCTGACACCGAATTTACTTCGGTGGTACTTCTATCAGTGAACGGACTAACTGCTTCTGCGATAGCGTAATAAACGAATCATTAGAGGCCAACTATCGGACAACACAATAAAGATGGTGGACTGCAGCTGACTACGACCTGGGATCCCGTGATAGGGGAACTGAAGCGGGCGTGGCGGTCTCGCAACTGAAACATCGTCATATACGGCCCGTGTCTAGGCATCAGTGACGTCACTGAATGCGACGCGGCTATACAGGGTTAAAAGTATTTAAACCGACAAACTCTGGGAGTTTGTAGGGGACATCAAAACAAATATTTTTCCCTAATGTCATTTTTTCGTGTGAGGATTATTTAAACCGGTGGAGGCCGTATTAAGCTCTTCAGTTGTTAGAGGTCGTATTAGGATTTTCAGTTGTTAGAGGGCGTATTACGCTCTTCAGTTGTAGGCAACTGCTGTCCACCAGTGTAGTAGTGCATTGTCTCTGTTTACTAGTGGAACGGTACACCTGGAGTGAGTACACTGATATGATTGGTGTGTACTACGTAGCGCACCACAACGGACGAGCTGCACAGCGGGTTTATCAACAACAATATCCTAATCGTCGTATCCCAAATTATACGACCTTTGCTGCTGTGTACCAACGTTTGCGTGAGATCGGGTCTTTTAGCAGATTACCTGGACAGAGACGGCGTCGCACGGTAAGGACGCTGCAATCTGAGGAAGCTGCCTTGCAACATGTGGAGCGGGAGCTTTCAGTCAGCATTCGTAAAATTGCACGTAACTTGGGGACGAATCAGTCGAATGTGAGTGTTGTGATTGGCAGGAGAGCCAACACCGTGTTAATAGAGGAGGCCGAAAATCACGCGATTTAGCTCACGCAGGCTGGCGTGAGGTCTGGAACAGGACAAGGAAATTAGACTTCAGAAAAACGGACGTAGCTGGTGGAATACTTAACTTTAATCCATTAATGACGAACGTCGCTCTTGACGATACATGGTTTACAATATAAATAGTACTGATAATGGCGCCTTGCTAGGTCGCAGCAAATAACGTAGCTGAAGGCTATGCTAACTATCGTCTCGGCAAATAAGAGCTTAGAAGTCAGTGAACCACCGCTAGCAAAGTCGGCTGTACAACTGGGGCGACTGCTAGGAAGTCTCTCTAGACCTGCCGTGTGGCGGCGCTCGGTCTGCAATCACTGATAGTGGCGACACCCTGGTCCGACATATACTAACGGACCGCGGCCGATTTAAAGGCTACCACCTAGCAAGTGTGGTGTCTGGTGGGGACACCACATTCCTCCCCCGCAAATCGGCGTACGGTCGTGGCATAAGGCTTCCACCGCCGTGGGGAGGACCGCATGTTGACGTATGCGACGAGGTGGGGAGCCTAACAACAGGCGAGGCTGTGCCACCCTCACCCTGCCATTCGGACCGCGGGGAGCTAGGAAACGCCTGAAAACCTGCTCCAGGGTGCACGCCAACATGCGGTGTATGCGCCCGTAGAGAGACACGAGGGGCCGAAGGGTCGACCTCCATCGGGCCGGGGCACCCGACGGTCGAAGACGACATACGGTCCGGAGCGGGCAAGAGTTCCATGTCGGAGGACAACTGGTCACGGGAAGCGATCGGCGGCGCGTGACCCAGGGAGGCGCCCGGCGGTTGCAGCGACGCGTCCACTGCCGCCGTCGCCGGCGGGAGAACAGGCGGAGGCGGAGGTGGCGGCGGCGCGTCGCCATGGGACAAAATGGAAGGCAGCGTCGGTAACACCTGGGGCTGAGGCGAGCCAGTACATGGGTCCCCGGGGCGCTGACCGGACGGCACCGTCGCTGAAAGCAGACGGTGAGCGGCAGATCACGTTCGACGACAGAGGCGCAGCTGATTGAGATGCCGACGCACCTCACTAGAGGCTCCCAAAACCAGATACATAGCGCGTCCGAGGCAGCGAAGAATGCGCCCTTCGAGCCAACGCCGTGAACCTCAATAGTGGCGATAGTAGATAACGTCGACTGGAGCAAAAGCAGGTGCCTGCCGTTGCACAGGAACCTGATGCGGCGGATGTAGCAAAGACATAAAGGTTCGATGATGACGTACGTGGAGCAACTCAGCCGGCGAGCGACCATCTCGGGGCTGAGAGCGATACGAGGACAAAAAGAGCAATAACGCGTCCTCCCGAGAATGCGACTCTTTCAACTTCAACATCTGGGACTTGAAAGTCCTGACCAATCGTTCAGCGGCACCGTTTGACTGTGGCGAAAACGGCGCGGACGTCAGATGTTGAATACCATTGGCCTTGCACAATGACTGAAATTCTGCGGACATGAATTTTGGGCAATTGTCGGAAACAATAGTCTGTGGTAGACCTTCAATGCAAAAGATAGCGGATAACGCTTGGATGGTGGCAGATGACGTCGTGGAATACATCCGGACAACAAAAGGAAAATTACTGAATGAATCTACCACAACCAATCATCGAGCATTCCAGAATGGACCAGCAAAATCGATGTGTAAACGTTGCCAAGGGGAAGTGTCTTTTGGCCATGCAAAGAATTTCCGCGGTGGTGCAGACTGTTGTTCGGCACACACCATGCCAGAAGAGCACATATTCGTAATCGCGGCGTCGATTTCGAACCAAGTACAGTGCTGACAAGCAAGTTGTTTCGTTCTCACTATACCCCAATGTCCTTGGTGGAGAAGCTGTAAGACAGAGGACTGTAACGAACGTGGTACCACGACCCTGGACTGATCATTATCAGAACGCATCAGCAAAATCGAATTCCCTATCCTCAGCAACAGGCCAGCGGGACAACGCATCGGCGTTTCCGTGCTTAGCAGTGGACCGATACAAGATATCGTAGCGGTACTGCGACAGGAAAATAGACCAGCGAATGAATTTCTGCGCTGTACGTGGAGGTACAAACTTGGTCGGATGAAAAAGCGATGTCAAAGGTTTGTGGTCTGTGATTATGGTAAAGTGACGACCATACAAGAAATCATGAAACTTTGTAACACCAAATACGAGAGCCAATGCTTCTTTCTCGATCTGTGAATAATTTCTTTGCGCAGACGAGAGCAGTTTGGACGCAAAGGCAATAGGGCGATCGTGCGATCCATCTTTGTGCGCAAGCACAGCACCGATCCCGAAATCCGATGCATCCACCATCAACAAAAGGGGCTTCTGGGGATCAAATGGCGTAAGGCAAGTATTGGAAAGCAACGCCGATTTCAACTGGCGAAAGGCGCGTTCGCATTCCGTCGTCCAGACGAACGGAACACCCTTACGGCGTAAGCGATGAAGCGGAGCTGAAATGGAAGAGGTATGCGGAACATAGCGGTTATAATACGTAATTTTTCCCAGCACACTCTAGCTGCTTCAAATTCTGCGGCGAAGGCAAGTCTTGTATGGCACGGAGGTGCGTTGGACTCGGATGTATGCCTTGGGCATTGAGTACATGTCCCAAGTATGGTAAGTTCCGAGCAAAAAACACACATTTGTCCTTTCGCAAGCGAAGACCATTTTGTCGCAAGACCTGAAATAATGTTCTGAGATTGGCCAAATGTTCTTTTTCCGTCTTACCGGAGATCACAATATCGTCCAGATAATTTGCTGCAGTAGGAACCGACGCACAAACAGTTTGTAGATATTGCTGAAACAATGCAGGGGCGGATGCACACCCGAATGGCAGTCGTTTGAATTGATGCAACCCAAGATGCGTGTTAACCACCAAAACGCGCTGGGATTCTTCGTCCACGGGTATTTGCAAGTACGCATCTGCTAGGTCCAACTTCGAAAAATATTTACCCGGGCACAGTTTGTCAAAAAGATCTTCCGGGCGGGGTAAAGGAAAAGTTGCAATCACTAGTTGTGGATTCACTGTTCCCTTGAAGTCCACACAAAGTCTCAATTTGCGGGAAGGTTTTGGCAAAATCACTAAGGGTGATGCCCAGAGAGAAGCCTGCACAAGTTCAATCACACCTTGTGATTCCAAATCGTGTAATGTTTTTGCGACCTCATTAGGCAATGCGTGGGGAACATTGCGCGCTCTGAAAAATTTCGGTTGCGCGTTTACTTTCAGTTCCAAATGTGCTCTATAGTTCTTAGCGCAACCGAGGCCCGGTGCAAAAATGTATGAAAATTCTTCACATAGACGAGAAACACTGTCTGAAGGCACCGTCTGGTTCACTGATAGGACCTGATTTACTATAGACAAGTTAAACAACTGAATGAAATTGAAATTAAACAAGTTTACTGCAGAAGCAGAACGAAGGACGTAAAATGACACAAGTTTTGTTTGTCCTTTGTATGTTGCAGGAAGGCTGCACTGTCCTAACACAGGGATCTCTTGATCCGAATACCTAGTTAACACAACATTTGCGGCACGCAACGGAGGTGTGCCCAGCAGTTTGTACGTGTCTTGATTGATCAGTGAAACTGCAGCTCCGGTATCGAGCTGGAATGGTATCACTTTGCCGTTAATGTCCAAGTCTACAAAAAGTTTATTGTCCTGCTGACGACAAGTGCGACTGTCTCATGCAACGTGAACTGACATTGGCACATAATCACTTGCGACTTGACGGGAGTTCCGGCGATGTCGACGCACACTATTTTTGGAACGAACACAGTCACTGTTAGAGAGAGTGGTACTGGGCGGAGTGGAATGAACTACATGAATTTCCATGGACGAAGTTTCGCGAGCCTGAGTATCCTTGGTTCGATTCCGATTCCGGCGCGAAGCAAAGGGCCTGGAACGGTTTTGAGCTTCCGATCTGAGCTTTTTCTGGCAAACACTCTGAACATGTCCTTTTTTATTACAATAAAAGCAAATAGCTTGGCGTGACGGGCAATTCTCACGCGAATGTTTAGTAGCAGATCACGGGCATGATTTGATCACTGCATTAGCTTGCCGGCTCGGCACACGTGGCTGAGAGCCTGGCGGCAGCGGCGCGGCCGGGCGCGAGGGCTGTTTACTGCTCCGTGCAGCTCGCCCGACGGGCCGGTTAACCTGACACACTGCTGGCGAAGTTTCAAATGATTCCTGAGCAAAGTCAAGTGTGTCCTGCCGATCCAATATGTCCATCACTTGTTGAAGGGAGGGATTGACTAGTTTCAAAATCTGTTCCCTTATACGAACATCAGAAACGTTCAGTGCAATTGCATCACGTACCATAGTATCTGAATAAGGGAGTCCACATTGACGCTCAAAAGCACAATCCCTAGTAAGGCCTTGCAAGGTTGCAACCCACTCCCGATTAGTCTGACCTGCCGTACGTTTTGTACGAAAGAAGGTATACCTTTTCGCAACTACATTGACTGATTCTTTGAAATATGCATCTAATGCAGACAAAATTTCTTCGTAGGACAGAGTTGCTACGTCGCGTCGGGGAAATAATTTGACTATCACACGTTACGTACTCTAGCCGACTGAAGAAAAGAGAAAAGGCTGCCGCTCGTTACCTTGAATTCTGTAGGCGGCGAGATGGAATCCAAATTAGAGTGACCACTCCGTCCAGCTTTCCAGTGCAGCATCAAAAGGTCGAAAAGCGAGTGCAACAGCGTATTGTGTCTGCGTGAGCGATGGAGCGGCGGCTGCAGCATCGTTTTGTATGGCACGTTGACCCTGGACGAGCTGTCCAAGGGCATCGAGTAAGGCCTGCGTCTGCTGATTCTGTAAGCGATAAAATTCGGACAGTACATCTGGAGATTGTTGCGAAGCCATTACACAAGTAAATCAGGGCAATTTAGATAAGAACGCGGCTTTGCCTCGTCGCCAAAGTTGTGATTGGCAGGAGAGCCAACACTGAGTTAATAGAGGAGGCCGAAAGGCACGCGATTTAGCACACGCAGGCTGGCGTGAGGTCTGGAGCAGGACAAGGAAAAATAGACTTCAGACAAACGGACCTAGCTGGTGGAGTACTTTAATCCATTAATGACGAACGTCGCTCTTGCCGATACATGGTTTACAATATCAATAGTACTGATAATGGCGCCTTGCTAGGTCGTAGCAAATAACGTAGCTGAAGACTATGCTAACTATCGTCTCGGCAAATGAGAGCGTAGAAGTCAGTGAACCATCGCTAGCAGTCGGCTGTACAGCTGGGGCGAGTGCTAGGAAGTCTCTCTAGACCTGCCGTGTGGCGGCGCTCGGTCTGCAATCACTGATAGTGGAGACACGCTGGTCCGACGTATACTAACGGACCGCGGCCGATTTAAAGGCTACCACCTAGCAAGTGTGGTGTCTGGCGGTGACACCACAGTGAGAATAGTCCTTCGAGAGCAATTGTTACGTCCATTTCACTTACAGCGTACCCACAACCTGGAACCAGCTGATTATCGACCCAGAGCACAGTTTTCGCAGTGGTATCTGGAACAGTGTGAAATTTATCCAACGTTTCCATCCTCTGTGTTGTTTACCGATGAAGCAACGTTGGGGCGTGATGGAGTCTCCAACATTCACAATTCGCATGTTTGGAGTGGGGATAATCCACATGCCACAGTTACTAGTGCTAATCAAGCGCGGTTCTTCGTTAAGGTGTGGGTCGGTGTTACTGGGTACTGTTTAATTGGGCCGTATCTGCTACTTAGGCCATTAAATGTCAGGCACTATTTCAATTTTCTCGCCAGATCATTGCCAGAATTTCTGGAAGACGTCCCGCTCCCTACAAGACAACTCATGTGGTTCGAACATGACGGGGCGCCGGCACATTCCAGTCGTCGTGTGCGTCGATTCCTGGACCGACGGTTCCCAGAAACGTGGATTGGCAGAGGTGGTCCTGTACCATGGCCTGCTCGATCCCCAAATATGTCCCCTCTGGACTTTTTTGTATGGAGGGGAGATGCGCAATTTTGTTTCTGCAACTCCTGTTACATCAGAAGAGGATCTGGTTGCCCGGATAGTAGCAGCAGTAGGAACAATTCAGGATACTCCTGGGGTTTCCGCCCGTGTCAGACAGAACATGATCCGACGGTGTAACCTTTGTTTACGTGTCAATGGAAGCATTTTTGAAAATCTACTGTAATTGAAACTGGGCTGTGTTAATCTGTTGTCTCTTGGTCATAAAAAACATGGAAAAGAGTTTGTTGGTTTAATTGATTTGCCGCCAGAGAAATCTTCCTCTACTGGTTTAAATACTCCTCATAGGAAAAATGACATTAGGAAAAAATATTTGTTTTGATGTCTCCTACAACCTCCTAGAGATTGTCGGTTTAAATGCTTTTCACCCTGTATAAGCACGGCAGCGGCATTGAGACGACAGTCAACCACTCAACAATGTCAGAGGAGATCTCTGCCGAAAGCTCGTAGGCAGTTAAACACTTGACGCGACTTGAAATCCGAAAATATTTTATTAACATGATCATGTACCAAGCAACAAATATTCTATTGAAATTTAAAAGTGTCGCAACCGTGAAAATCATGTCAGTATTACATTGTTATTCTACTATACACCAAGAATCAGTAAGCGAAATCAAACTAAGCAGAAGCATTATCAAAAATCAATTACAAGTTCGCCGCGCAGAGTGGCCGTGAGGTTTGAGGTGCCATGTCGTGGATTGCGCTGCCCCTCCCGCCGGAGGTTCGAGTCCGCACTCGGGCGTGGCTGTGTGTGTTGTTCTTAGCATAAGTTAGTTTAAGTAGTGTGTAAGTCTAGGGACCGATGACGTTAGCACTTTGGTCCCTTAGCAATTCACACACGTTTTCAATTACAAGGTAAATACATTTTGAAATTGAAGCTATTCGAAACTACCACAATGCTTTACGGATTGTTTATAAATTAGTTATACAAAAGTAACTTTTAATTGTGAAAAATATACAGAACTTACAGAAATGTTTGGTACAGCACTAAATGCAGTATATCTTAAAGTCTTATTTACAAATGTTCACTTCAAAAATGGTTCAAATGGCTCTGAGCACTATGGGACTCAACTGCTGAGGTCACAAGTCCCCTAGAACTTAGAACTACTTAAACCTAACTAACCTAAGGACAACACACACACCCATGCCCGAGGCAGGATTCGAACCTGCGACCGTAGCGATCGCGCGGTTCCAGACTGTATCGCCAGAACCGCTCGGCCACCAGCGGCCGGCCAAGTGTTCAGTATGGCTGACTCTGAGCACTATGCGACTTAACTTCTGAGGTCATCAGTCGCCTAGAACTTAGAACTAATTAAGCCTAACTAACCTAAGGACATCACACACATCCATGCCCGAGGCAGGATTCGAACCTGCGACTGTAGCGATCGCTCGGCTAAAGACTGTAGCGCCTAGAACCGCACTCCCACTCCGGCCGGCTGTTCAGTGTGGCTGCCTTTCATAACATGACAAATGTCCCATCTGTTATCAGTTTCCTGTTAAATCCTACGAAGTAGCTCTTGATGTATGGTGGCAACTGCTTGCTTTATCCGTTGTCGCAGCTTACCGTCGTTTGCCACAAGTGGAGGAACAAATACTCTGCCTTTAATGTAACCCATTACACGGAGGCCCATTGGGATGAAATCATGCAATTGTGGTGGCCAGGACATTGTTCCACCACATCCAATCCAAGACGGCGCATCTCACCTAGCGGCAACGTCGGGAAATAACCATGTTATGTGGAAATAAGACTTGAAGATATACTGCATTCAGTGCTCTATCAAACATTTCTGTAAGTTGTTTCCCCTTTTCGCAATTCAAGGATACTTTTGTACAACTGATTTATAAACACCGTGTAATTTAGAGACAAATAAAATTGTGAAGACATTAACAAAAGTCAGTTAATCTGCAGATATCCCAAGCTGCATGGTAACAGCCATTTTCCTGCTTCAATGTACAAGATGGTGCACAACCGCCCACACGTTACTAACTACTTATAAAATTATATAGAATTCTACTGTTGTTGTTGTTGTTGTCTTCAGTCCTGAGACTGGTTTGATGCAGCTCTCCATGCTAATCTATCCTGTGCTAGCTTCATCTCCCAGTACCTACTGCAACCTACATCCTTCTGAATCTGCTTAGTGTACTCATCTCTCGGTCTCCCTCTACGATTTTTACCCTCCACACTGCCCTCCAATGCTAAATTTGTGATCCCTTGATGCCTCAAAACATGTCCTACCAACCGATCCCTTCTTCTAGTCAAGTTGTGCCACAAACTTCTCTTCTCCCCAATCCTATTCAATACCTCCTCATTAGTTACGTGATCTATCCACCTTATCTTCAGTATTCTTCTGTAGCACCACATTTCGAAAGCTTCTATTCTCTTCTTGTCCAATCTAGTTATCGTCCATGTTTCACTTCCATACATGGCTACACTCCAAACAAATATTTTCAGAAATGACTTCCTGACACTTAACTCTATATTCGATGTTAACAAATTTCTCTTCTTCAGAAACGCTTTCCTTGCCATTGCCAGTCTACATTTTATATCCTCTCTACTTCGACCATCATCAGTTATTTTACTTCCTAAATAGAAAAACTCCTTCACTACTTTAAGTGTCTCATTTCCTAATCTAATTCCCTCAGCATCACCCGATTTAATTTGACTACATTCCATTATCCTCGTTTTGCTTTTGTTGATGTTCATCTTATATCCTCCTTTCAAGACACTGTCCATTCCGTTCAACTGCTCTTCCAAGTCCTTTGCCGTCTCTGACAGAATTACAATGTCATCGGCGAACCTCAAAGTTTTTACTTCGTCTCCATGAATTTTAATACCTACTCCAAATTTTTCTTTTGTTTCCTTTACTGCTTGCTCAATATACAGATTGAATAACATCGGGGAGAGGCTACAACCCTGTCTCATCCTTTCCCAACCACTGCTTCCCTTTCATGCCCCTCGACTCTTATGACTGCCATCTGGTTTCTGTACAAATTGTAAATAGCCTTTCGCTCCCTGTATTTTACCCCTGCCACCTTTAGAATTTGAAAAAGAGTATTCCAGTCAACATTGTCAAAAGCTTTCTCTAAGTCTACAAATGCTAGAAACGTAGGTTTGCCTTTTCTTAACCTTTCTTCTAAGATAAGTCGTAAGGTCAGTATTGCCTCACGTGTTCCAACATTTCGACGGAATCCAAACTGATCCTCCCCGAGGTCCGCATCTACCAGTTTTTCCATTCGTCTGTAAAGAATTCGCGTTAGTATTTTGCAGCTGTGACTTATTAAACTGATAGTTCAGTAGTTTTCACATCTGTCAGCACCTGCTTTCTTTGGGATTGGAATTATTATATACTTCTTGAAGTCTGAGGGTATTTCGCCTGTCTCATACATCTTGCTCACCAGCTGGTAGAGTTTTGTCGTGACTGGCTCTCCCAAGGCCGTCAGTAGTTCTAATGGAATGTTGTCTACTCCGGGGGCCTTGTTTCGACTCAGGTCTTTCAGTGCTCTGTCATACTCTTCACGCAGTATCGTATCACCCATTTCGTCTTCATCTACATCCTCTTCCATTTCCATAATATTGTCCTCAAGTACATCACCCTTGTATAAACCTTCTATATACTCCTTCCACCTTTCTGCCTTCCCTTCTTTGCTTAGAACTGGGTTGCCATCTGAGCTCTTGATATTCATACACGTGGTTCTCTTCTCTCTAAAGGTCTCTTTAATTTTCCTGTAGGCAGTATCTATCTTACCCCTAGTGATATAAGCTTCTACATCCTTACATTTGTCCTCTAGCCATCCCTGTTTAGCCATTTTGCACTTCCTGTCGATCTCATTTTTGAGACGTCTGTATTCCTTTTTGCCTGCTTCATTTACTGCATTTTTATATTTTCTCCTTTCATCAATTAAATTCAATATTTCTTCTGTTAACCAAGGATTTCTAGCAGCCCTCGTCTTTTTACCTACTTTATCCTCTGCTGCCTTCCTACTTCATCCCTCAGAGCTACCCATTTTCTTCTACTGTATTTCTTTCCCCTATTCCTGTCAATTGTTCCCTTATGCTCTCCCTGAAACTCTGTACAACCTCTGGTTCTTTCAGTTTATCCAGGTCCCATCTCCTTAATTTCCCACATTTTTGCAGTTTCTTCAGTTTTAATCTACAGGTCATAACCAATAGATTGTGGTCAGAGTCCACATCTGCCCCTGGAAATGTCTTACAACTTAAAACCTGGTTCCTAAATCTCTGTCTTACCATTATATAATCTATCTGATACCTTTTAGTATCTCCAGGGTTCTTCCACGTATACAACCTTCTTTCATGATTCTTAAACCAAGTGTTACCTATGACTAAGTTGTGCTCTGTACAAAATTCTACTAGGCGGCTTCCTCTTTCATTTCTTAGCCCCAATCCATATTCACCTACTATGTTTCCTTCTCTCCCTTTTCCTACACTCGAATTCCAGTCACCCATTACTATTAAATTTTCGTCTCCCTTCACTATCTGAATAATTTCTTTTATTTCATCGTACATTTCTTCAATTTCTTCGTCATCTGCAGAGCTAGTTGGCATATAAACTTGTACTACTGTAGTAGGTGTGGGCTTCGTATCTATCTTGGCCACAATAATGCGTTCACTATGCTGTTTGTAGTAGCTTACCCGCATTCCTCTTTTCCTATTCATTATTAAACCTACTCCTGCATTACCCCTATTTGATTTTGTGTTTATAACCCTGTAATCCCCTGACCAGAAGTCTTGTTCCTCCTGCCACCGAACTTCACTAATTCCCACTATGTCTAACTTTAACCTATCCATTTCCCTTTTTAAATTTTCTAACCTACCTGCCCGATTAAGGGATCTAACATTCCACTCTCCGATCCGTAGAACGCCAGTTTTCTTTCTCCTGGTAACAACATCCTCCTGAGTAGTCCCCGCCCGGAGATCCGAATGGGGGACTATTTTACCTCCGGAATATTTTACCCAAGAGGATGCCATCATCATTTAATCATACAGTAAAGCTGCATGTCCTCGGGAAAAATTTCAGCCGTTCGCAGTACCAGCACAGCAACGCCGTTTTGGTTAATGTTGCAAGGCCAGATCAGTCAATCATCCAGACTGTTGCCCCTGCAACTACTGAAAAGGCTGCTGCCCCTCTTCAGGAACCACACGTTTGTCTGGCCTCTCAACAGATACCCCTCCGTTGTGGTTGCACCTACGGTACGGCCATCTGTATCGCTGAGGCACGCAAGCCTCCCCACCAACAGCAAGGTCCATGGTTCATGGGGGCGTTACCCTAAAGTCCTTTAACATTCGAGACGCAATACTTCTCAGAATAATGTAGGTAGAGAGGTATCAACTGACGCACATGCTTGAAATGACATGGGGTTCCATTGAAACCAAATAAACGTGCACAAAATGATGGCGTTTAATATGATACAAAAGCAATAAGTAACATAAGAATCGATTTTTAGCAAAGACGATGTCCTTCATAACGAATACTCGATATGTCGCCCGTCAATCATCGAGGGACAATGAAGTGAACAGCACGGTACAGCGTTAGCAGTAGGTATGGTGACAAACTGCAGTCCGATATTGCCTTTTACTATCCCTAATGAGGTCGGACGGTCGCTTTAGACTTGCGACCTTAGGTAATCCTTCACACATGGATTGATGTCTGGGGAGCTAGGTGACCATACATGCCCCACCGAGCTGCCCTCGTGGTGGGGTACCTTGAAACAGAAGATATCAGGCGAATGGAGTGGCCTGCCTTTTCTCCAGACCTAAACCTCATCGATCACGTCTGGGATGCTCTTGGTAGACGCATCACTGCACGTCTTCAAACTCTATGACACTTCACGGGCTCCGACAGGCACCGGTGCAAGAATGGGAAACTATACCCCAGCAGCTTCTCGACCACCTGATCCAGAGTATGTGAACCCGATGTGCGGCATGTGTACGTGTGCATGTTGATCATACCCTACATTGATGTCGTGGTAATGCGCAGGAAACAGTGACGTTTTGTAGCACATGTGTTTAGGGACGATTTTCTGAACATCACCAATACCGTGGACTTACAGATCTATGTCGTGTGTGTTCCCTACGTGCCTAGGCTATGAGCGCCAGTTTTGTGTACTGTACTTAAATTATGAGCATGAGTGTAGATGTCGGGATAGTGTTGAGCTCTCCACCATGGGCGTGGTTTCAACAAGGCAGTGGCTAGGACCTAGGTTGATGTGTTCTAATAAATCAGAGGGTAACAGTGTTGTACAGTTATCCATCAGTACACAGTGATTGTGTTGTCACAAGCAGCGGTCGTATTCGGACGTTGGCCTCGGCGGGCGTCGAGGGTGCTGCATTCGGAACTCAGTTTCTACTGGCGTGGCCAACTCAGGGTGTGAACAAGCCATAGAAGGGCTCTGGCCAGGGTTATATGCAGCTGCGACTGCCTCTGAGGAAGTGTAGGAAGCATCAGAGCGAGCAGAGTCGAGCCGTGGATACAGCATGGGAGGTAGAAACAGCAGCTGGCGGCGGTAGGGTGTGCTCAGACAGGGCAAACCTGCAGCAGTAGAATATCTTCGCACTAAACACACAAACAGCAGAGTAGTGCACCCGCAAAAGGCAGCTAGGCAAACTGAAGTGTGATTCAAGAACTCGCCCAAGCTGGCCATCGGCAGTAGGAGGAGGTCAGTAAGGTAAGGGCCTATCAGCTGCAATAAACCAGTTAGACTCCCCGTGGCATCCAGACCTATGCACAGCAGACAATGCTGCAGCTTGCTGAAGACATCGGCGACCAGATGATCCATTTCAGGACCATGACTGGTGCAGACTTCTTCTCGTAGCTGGCTGCAGGCAGTGACTGAACTGCTTGCCAAAAATGGGCAGTTTTTGTGACGGTTTCACTCACCAATGTTTTGGCCTGGCACTCCTTGTCACGTTGGCTCTGCCGGCGGCACTGAGGCCTAGCTGTGTGATAACTTTGCGTATGGCAGGCTTAGATGGGTCTTCTGCTGGATGTCGTGGCCATTCTTGCTAAATAACGCCCCAGTGATCCTCCTCTGTCCCGTTTCTCCTGCATTATGTCGTGACGCACTGTATGGTTGTTGGATGATGAAGAAACTTTTCAAAGAGTCACGTGAAATATTATGTCTAGGAGATGCTTTGTTCTCTGCTCATATTTCAAAACGGCTTACTACATGAAAACAAAAAAAAGTGTGGATGTGTCATATCAAAAGGAGACAGTTACACGATCGATGAGGTAGTGACATAACTGTCACATTTCGCTATATTAATTCTTTTTCTGTCGCCATTTCTTGGTTAATTTAGTAAGAATATTGGAGCTATGTGCTTGCAGCCTTGCACCCTCCACACTGGGGTGGTGTGGCACTGGAGACTTCTCTATGGCCTCTTTTGTCGGAAGATGACAGTCTGTGAATTTCATTAAGTGAAGAACCCCTCGTTTTCGGACATGGCCAGTTTTTGTGGATATAGGTTAGAAAACTGCTCTGTGGCTTTCGAAAGCTGCGCTGATACCTGCACCGTCTGTAGTCAGTGTATGCCGCGGCCACCATACTGTACCCACAAAATAATTGAGCATGACATGTTTGCATTTCCGCATGAACATCGAAGAGCAAGATACACTGGTACCATCCGTCCAGCATGGGATGGTCCATTGTGCTCTCTGTAAAAATTTGGTTCAGCCAACAGCATTGCATCACTCTAAACATTGTTTCTGTTGCATAAGGCTGACCAATCGTGAACACACCCCTTTTAGTTCAGTCAAGGAAAGAACATTCGAGGAAAAACTTCGTGTAGTCTCAAATTTTTTTACAGTGGTAGCGGAACGTGTAATGAATAATATACTAAAATTTCTCTACGGTGGGTAGTGAACGTAGGGGTTGGGAGCTGCATTTACGCTTTCTCGAATACCTCCAAAACTGCGGCTTCTATCGAAAATGTTTTCCTGTACAAAATTAAAGTAAATGAAGTTTCCTTCAAAAAAGTTCCTATTCATTTGTTCTCTAGGACTAATAGATTCCACATTGCAGGGCACAAAATAAACGTAGATTATCAAAACGAGATTCAATGCTGTAAAATTGATGGTTTAATAAAAATTATAAAATATGTGTACCATATCACAGTGCAGTAGAAACCTTTTAAGGGAGAAACTGTTTTTGTAACATGATGGAAAGGTGGGAATAGAGTTTGAAAGCATGAGGGAAGGTCGGTGTCCAAATTGTGATCATGCAGTTACCTCCTTAATAGGTCTGTAAAATGAAGAGCGAGTAAACAATGCCCCATTATTTCTATTGCGCTATATCACAAAAATCAGCTACAGAAAATTTCACAAAATTATACGGAATCTCTCACAGCTACCCTTATGAATCATCGGCAACGCAGTACGCAGACACTTCCGCGGGGAGTTGTTTATTTTCCATAGAGTTAACACTGCGATCTAGAGAGCAAGGGAAGCTATTAGCCAAGAAGATTCGGTAGAGACTAGTGAGATTTGTGAGACGGAATCAACAGTAGCACAGAGTAGCTCAAAGTCTCGAAACATGGATAGTCCATTGTGGGTAAGGCAGAGGCAGGTAAAGAGAAATCAGAAGTGCACAGGAAAAGGCACAAAAAAGGGACGGGAAAGCCGAAGACAATAAGAAAGAAGCAGAGGAAAGAGACGGAAAATTCTAGGAAGATGGGAAACGAGCAGAGACAGACAGGGAAAAAGCCGAAGCATTACAGGAAACAATTTAGGCAGCAGATGACAGCGTTAGAAGGGAAATTCGAATGTTGTATTAACTCGGTAGACGAAAAACTGGTTGTGATTCCTGTGCCAGACTAAAGCATCTTCACAAGGCTGGTCCACGCGAAGACAAATCTGAAGAATGTGTGGAGACGGAAACCTCGCTTTCTCAAAGAGTGAGTACTCTGGGTAAGCGTACGTAATCGTAAAGCACAGAACACGTGCGATTCGCAGAAACTAAGCAGTTTTCCCCACTTTAACGAGGTCTTGAGAACGTAAGAGAGGAGACTGAGTGGTCGCGAATTGTGGAGTAATTTCTGCCACTGGCAGAGAATCGGATAAGAGCTAATAATGAGCAGCATGTCTATAATAATTATATGCTTTATTGGTGAGCTATAAGCAACGCAAGATAGGATCAATGTGAGCGAAACATATCCATCATCGAGGTCTGTGTCCGTCGCGGACTGGACTTTGATCATATATACTTTTTTTCCAATAAAAAAGTTTCTCATCTACGCCACAGGCAGACACCTGCATATTAAGACCTGGATAGGATAGTCTGCTAAACTTCTGGCTAATCCAAAGATAGAGTTTATGAGTAGTCATCTGACCTGAGTTTTGCCAGCCACCAGGTGCTGTACAACATTTGAAGAATTCGAATCCAAGATTGTGAAGCTGTACTGGTCGGCTACAGAACAAACTACACTCCTGGAAATTGAAATAAGAACACCGTGAATTCATTGTCCTAGGAAGGGGAAACTTTATTGACACATTCCTGGGGTCAGATAAATCACATGATCACACTGACAGAACCATAGGCACATAGACACAGGCAACAGAGCATGCACAATATCGGCACTAGTACAGTGTATATCCACCTTTCGCAGCAATGCAGGCTGCTATTCTCCCATGGAGACGATCGTAGAGATGCTGGATGTAGTCCTGTGGAACGGCTTGCCATGCCATTTCCACCTGGCGCCTCAGTTGGACCAGCGTTCGTGCTGGACGTGCAGACCGCGTGAGACGACGCTTCATCCAGTCCCAAACATGCTCAATGGGGGACAGATCCAGAGATCTTGCTGGCCAGGGTAGTTGACTTACACCTTCTAGAGCAAGTTGGGTGGCACGGGATACATGCGGACGTGCATTGTCCTGTTGGAACAGCAAGTTCCCTTGCCGGTCTAGGAATGGTAGAACGATGGGTTCGATGACGGTTTGGATGTACCGTGCACTATTCAGTATCCCCTCGACGATCACCAGAGGTGTACGGCCAGTGTAGGAGATCGCTTCACACACCATGATGCCGGGTGTTGGCCCTGTGTGCCTCAGTCGTATGCAGTCCTGATTGTGGCGCTCACCTGCACGGCGCCAAACACGCATACGACCATCATTGGCACCAAGGCAGAAGCGACTCTCATCGCTGAAGACGACAGGTCTCCATTCGTCCCTCCATTCACGCCTGTCGCGACACCACTGGATGCGGGCTGCACGATGTTGGGGCGTGAGCGGAAGACGGCCTAACGGTGTGCGGGAGCGTAGCCCAGCTTCATGGAGACCGTTGCGAATGGTCCTCGCCGATACCCCAGGAGCAACAGTGTCCCTAATTTGCTGGGAAGTGGCGGTGCGGACCACCTACGGCACTGCGTAGGATCCTACGGTCTTGGCGTGCATCCGTGCGTCGCTGCGGACCAATCCCAGGTCGACGGGCACGTGCACCTTCCGCCGACCACTGGCGATAACATCGATGTACTGTGGAGACCTCACGCCCCACGTGTTGAGCAATTCGGCGGTACGTCCACCCAGCCTCCCGCATGCCCACTATACGCCCTCGCTCAAAGTCCGTCAACTGCACATACGGTTCACGTCCACACTGTCGCGGCATGCTACCAGTGTTAAAGACTGCGATGGAGCTCCGTATGCCACGGCAAACTGGCTGACACTGACGGCGGCGGTGCACAAATGCTGCGCAGCTAGCGCCATTCGACGGCCAACACCGCGGTTCCTGGTGTTTCCGCTGTGCCGTGCGTGTGATCATTACTTGTACAGCCCTCTCGCAGTGTCCGGAGCAAGTATGGTGGGTCTGACACACCGGTGTCAATGTGTTCTTTTTTCCATTTCCAGGAGTGTAGAACCTCTCTAACAGCAGCAATACGCGTCCAATCTAATCTGCAGTATCAAAACGGAATAGCATCTCGACCAACTATACAGTAATGACGCTCTGATTCAACTCTTCATTAATACAGTGTCAAAAAAACAAAACAGATCCCGACTCTGTGTTGAGATGAGTGACCTAATGACATTTAAGCTACTTTAATGGATTTCTGTGAGTATGTACGAGAAGACAAAAGAATAAGCTCTGTATCGGAGCGAAACCAGTACAGAAACTTACGGAACAATGAGTGGACGAATGGTAATGTAGGAGAAAATAGCGGCAGCGACCGATCTCAAAATCAGAGGAGCAATTGGTATAATCAAATAACCAGTCACTACGAGGAGAGACCACATCCTGTAGACATTACAGGTGAGGAGAATAACTGAGATGCACCACTTCTCCCGTCTCCAAGTTTTTGTGCAGTTGGATTGCCTTAGTTTTAATTTATGATGTGTTATTTTTGTTTGTTGTATAATATATTTAAAAATGATCCTTACCCGTAAGTTCTTACTAGTTATTAGCAGCAAGGTTTATATGTAATTTGTGTTGTCATTTGATTTGTGTTTATTATATTTTGTAAATCTACATGTGACATTTAGAGGCACTTAAAGAGTACACAGATGCATAGGCCACTGGGCTTAGATGCAACCTCACAAGATTATTTATGTTTTAAAATTTGTACACAGGCACTCCCCAGCAAGTCGAAAACGCACATGGCGCGATAATTTCTATGACGTTACTGTCACATATTGCTATGCAGTATCGGTTCATTCTCTGCTGATATTTCGTGGTTATTTTCGTGAGAATGCTGGGCTGTGTGCTTGGGAAAGTAGCCTTGCTCGCTCCATTCTCGAGTGGTGTATTATTGGGAACGGCTGTGTGGCCTCTTTTGCCGTCAAAATGCACTCTGTGAATCTTATAAGGTGACGAGCACCTTTATTGGGTATACGGGCAGTTTTCGTGGAAGTTAGGCAGTGCTCTGCTCTGTGGCTTTTAAAGCTGGGATGTTGGCTGTGAATGCCACGGCTCCTTTACAATCGCCAGCGAATAGCTGAGCATGACATTACTGTTTTCCTGCGCGAGCGTCAAAGAGCAAGTCATCGTGGCACCATCCGTCCAGTGTGCGGCAGTCACTTGCGTTCGCTCTAATTATTTGGTTTAGTTACTAGAATTATTGGTGTGTTCTTGAGGCGTAAGGCTTACCAACAGTACAGACAGTGCTTCACTCCTGTACCAACTTCGTATTTAGAAATGTGGATATTATCTGCACAAGGAGGGAAGTTACATGTCCTTTCCATCGCTTTTTCATGAATCTAGCAACAATTCTCGCTAGTCAAACAGCATAGAACCATCCCCTCCACGTAGAGTGTCTTGAAATGTGGAGTTTGGAGACAGCAAGAACATTACAATCAATCAACGGCCCCGCTACCATCTGATGAGGTAATTTGGAGGGATCGCTTCGTAGCAGACGTCTGGTACTTTTCGGCAAACTTTTCTGTTCTTGGGGGTATGTACGTTTGCAGTCTATTGTAAAACGGTCCATATTCTGAGCATCTCCCTATCTTGTGTGCTTCTAATGAGCAATTTGTGTTTCCGATTTGATTCGTTGTAAACTGTAATTATGATTCTTTAACAGTGAAATCACAGCGGCACAGGCAAGGATAAGGATTTTGTGGCTTTATTCTCCATGCAGTCTTCCACGTAAGTTTTGGCTCTGCACACAGCATTAGCGTCGTTCTTCGTCAATCAATTGAATATTCAGTGCTGTGTATTAAAAAGATACCCACCTAAAATGGATTGGATGCAGTTCTCGTACGCAATCGTTAATTTCTCGGACTATTGGGCCATGGTCCATTTCTTGAGCAACCCGAGAGGCAGCAAACAAAATATCACCGATCATGTTCAGTGAATGTGTCTAATTGAAATCATTCGTCCTTCATAGCCTAAAATACTATGACCATACCATTCGACTGAGTCACAGTGCGTCCATATGGTATGTCTGTTGGTGTACTGGTTATTTATTTCGTAGTCATAGTAAGCCAGTGTCTGAATCAATTGTCGCGTTGAGCAATAGTTCTGCAGTGCTGTGTTGACTGTTGCTAATAATGGCTTACGATCCACAATTACACGGAATGTAACTTCACAACTCTATTAGTGGAACAACGTGGCACCATAGATAATGAAGCGAATTTCCTGCTCAGACTGGGAGAAATTTCCCTCCACTTGTGACATCATGTTGGTTCCAAATGATATAATTTAGCCAGTCTCATGGGTGTGACAAAGTGTCAGGTCTGCTGTGGTCCAGGTCTGTGATTCATCCGTGGTTAACACAACTTATTTCCCTGGGGCCGAAGTGCACTAAATACGGTACCAAAAATAATAGATCTTTGAAATTTTCATACTACCCTGAACATTGATTTGGCTTGAGAAATAACACATCTTCTGCCATATGCGACATGACGGCGCTAATAAAGTAATGGCGTTGGTAAAAATAATGATACAATAGCAGATTTGATCATAAATGTTTGGAATTCATGTATTTTTCAATAAGAGTGTTTTGAATAGCCAGTATATACACTGAAGAGCCAAAGACAGTGGTACACCTGCCTAATATCGTATAGCGCCCCCGCGAGCACGCAGACATGCGGCAACACGACATGTCATGAACTCGACTGATGTCTGAAGTAGCGCTGGAGGGAACTGACACTATGAATTCTGCAAGGCTGTCCATAAATCCGTAACAGTACAAGGGGTTGAGATCTCTTCTGAAGAGCACATTGCAAGACAACCCAGATATGTTCAATAATGTATATGTCTGAGAAGTTTGCTCGCCGGCAGAAGTGTTTAAACTCAGAAGAATGTTCCTGAGGCCGCTCTCTAGTAATTCTGTACGTGTGGGGTGTCACATTGCCCTGCTGGAATTTCTCAAGTCCTTCGGAATGCACAATGGACATGAATCGATGCTGGTGATCAGACAGGAGGTTTACGTACGTGCCACCTATCAGAGTCTTATCTCAACGTATCACGGGTCCCATACCACTCCAACCGCACATGCCCCACACCATGACAGAGCATGCACCAGCTTGAACATTTCGCTGCTAACATGTAGAGTCCATGGATTAATGAGATTGTCACCACACCCCTACACGTCCATCAGCTCGATACGATTTGAAGAGAGATTCCGGTCATCAATAGTCCAATGTCGGTGCTGACGGGCCCAGGTGAGGCGTAAAGCTTTGTATCGTAGTCATCAAAGGTACATGAGTGGGCCTTCGGCTCCGAATGGTTCGCACGATGACACTTGGTGATGGCCCAGCACTGAAATCTGCAGCAGTTTGCGTAAGGGTTGCTCTTTCGTCACATTGAATGATTCTCTTCAGTCGTCGTTGTTTCCGTTCTTGAAGGATCTTTTCCCGGCTGCGAGGATGTCCCAGATTTGATGTTTTACCGGATTCCTGATATACACGGTACACTCGTGAAATGGTCATACGGGAAATCCCCACTTTATTGCTACCTCGGAGATGCTCTGTCCCATCGCTCGTGACGCGACTATAGCACGACGTCCAAACTCTCTTAAATCTTGATAAGCTGCCATTGTAGCAGCAGTAACCGATCTAACAACTGCACCAGAACATTATGACCACAGACCTACTATCGATATAAACCGGTCCAGGTTATATCAGCATAGCCTGCCGAGAAATTACTGCTAGTCAGACACGCGCACCTTGCATGTATTACCAGACAGCGTTCTGTCAGTGTGTAAAACAGGGAAGGCGCACGGCCTATCAGACTTTGACCGAGAGCAGACTGCAATGGCCCAGAGGCTCGCCCGAGCATTTCGGAAACTACACGACTTGCCGGGTGTTTGACGAGTACTGTGGTAAGTGTCTTCAACAAGTGGCGAAACCAAGGTGAAACCACGACCAGAAGTCGTGGGGTTGGGCGGCCACCCCTCATTACTGATGTCGCAAGTCTAGGCTGGGAAAACTGGTAAAACAGGACAGCCAGCTAACTGTGGCGGGACTAACATCAGACTTTAATGCGGGGCAGAGTACAAGTGTGTCTGAGCAAACAGTGCACCGAACAGTCCTAACGATGGGCCTCCGCAGCCGACGACCCACGCATGTGCCAATGTTAACCACGACATCGGCAACTACGACAGAAATTGGCGCGTAACCATCAGCAGTGGATGTGGTAGAACATTGCATGGTCTGATGAATCCCGATACCTTCTTCATCATGCCAGCGAGAGGGCATGAATTCGTCATCTTCCGGAAGAACAGTTTCTCGATATCTGTACTATGGGACGGAGACAAGCTTGCGGCGGCTCCATTCTCGTGGGTTTCCATGGCTCCAGTGGAGCTCGTACACGGCACCATGACGGCCAAAAAAAAAAAAATGTTCAAATGTGTGTGAAATCTTATTGGACTTAACTGCTAAGGTCATCAGTCCCTAAGCTTACACACTACTTAATCTAAATTATCCTAAGGACAAACACACACATCCGTGCCCGAGGGAGGACTCGAACCTCTGCCGGGGCCAGCCGCACAGTCCAAGATTGCAGCGCCTTAGACCGTTCGGTTAATCCCGCGTGGCATGACGGCCAAGGAGTAACGTATACCAGACCACGTACCAAGGAATATCATATACCAGACCACGTACATCCCTTCATGGTGATTATGTTTCCCTACGACAGTGGCGTTTCTTAACGATATATTATACCATGTCACAAGGCCATGTGTCTGACGAAGTGGTTTGAGGAACATAGTGGCGAGTTCCAATTGATGTGCTGGCCCTTCAACTCACTAAATCGGAACCTGATCGAACACGTTCGGGATGTAATTGAACGCGGCGTCAGAGCTCGTCGGCCCCCTCCTCGGAAATTAAGGGAAGTAGCTGACTTCTGTGTGGAGATGTGGTGCCAACTCCCTCCAGCGACCTACAAAGACCTCATCCAACGACGCGTCACCGCTGTTATCAGTACGAAAAGTGGACATACCGGGTCTTAGGAAGGTGGTAATAATGCTCTGGCTGCTCAGTATACTCGTTTTTTAATAGTAGTTCAAAGTTGAGTGGACGTCGAGGACGGTGTTTTATGTGTAGTTAGATATTATTATCTGAGAGTACTCAAATGATTCGTTGAGAGTATAAAGAAACATCAGAAAATTCGTGAAAAAAAGAAAAAGAAAACTCCGCCTGAAGAACCTGAGACAGATGCCACATGCGATAGGTTAACAAGTGGGCACGAAAACCTCAAAAATTTTGTAGAACAAAGATTATTTCTCATCACATTCAGTGATATCATGTATTTTTTAAAAGCCCAGCAGTAAGGAGAAGTATATACCAGAAATATTAAGCAAAGTATGATGTTTTATTAAGGAGTCTAAATATATTTTTATGAGAGTGAGAAAGTTTGTCTATTACTTTTTCGAACTGCATATTCAATTTTTTTGCTTCTCAGCTACGGATAATTGAACTAAAGGACGAAAGTTGAAACACAGTTTCGGTCGCCATCCCTGCTGTTCTCCTCGCACCTTTTTCATTCGTGTTGCCGACAGGAAAACCTGCAGCATGACTTTTGAACTCATTTATTTTATTCAATAATTTACATACTTGGTCAGGAACAGAGATTATATTCATCTCAATTATTGGCTTCTTTGGTGACTGAGATAAATCTGTATGGGTTATGAAGATACAAGGGCAATGTGAAACCCGAATGCACATTCATCATAACACTGTAAGTGGTACTAAACTCACATATTATAGTAGACATTTCTCTGAAGAACAGACTTGAAACGTTAAATGCCCCAATATTAAAGTTAATTTAAGGTTTCTGTTCCCCGGACGCTATGGCCGAGTGATTCTAGGCGCTTCAGTCTGGAACCAAGCAGGTTCGAATCCTGCCTTGGGCTTGGATGTGTGTGATATACTTAGGTTAGTTAGGTTTAAGTAGTTCTGAGTCTAGGGGGCTGATGACCTCAGATGTTAAGTCCCATAGTGCTTAGAGCCATTTGAACCATTTTTGGTTCCTGTTCTCCCACCCGACATTTCCCAGTGAAGCGGAAAGCGAACATGAAATATTCTGGTTGAACCAAAGGTTATGACAATGCAAGATCTGTCCTATACGTCATTAGTTGCTGACAATAGTTAACAATAAATGTAGAAAGCAGCGGGATAAAACGTTAACTTGCCAAAACATAAGTCATGACGAAGAGAAAGTCAAGGGGAAGGTATATTTACTGATTGTCGTCTGCAGAATGCGAGACCTAGTAGGTAATGTAGCAGTCGGAGCAGCAAGGTTCTGCAGCTCGACATCCAAAAAAATCCTTGTTGTGAATGACCAACGAAAATAATAGAAAGAAAAATCTTAGGCTATGATGACCTTGTTAATAGACTAAAGACTTATATGGATTATGAAAGTGCATTGGACACGATACATTGAAATATAATTCTTTGTATGTGGAGATTAGGCACTGACTTGACAAGTATTTGATATGGAATCTGTTTAAGAACTACGGAGGGGGGACAAAATCATGGAAACACCACACATTACTATGCCTAACACTGTGTAGGAAAACCGTTGGTATTCAAGATAGCTTCACGTGGTCTCGGAATGGATACATAATGGTCTTATATTGTTTTCAAGAATTTTATACGATTCTTACTGTAAAATAGCGACAAATTCAGGTAGCAGTGATGGAAGTGGATAGCGATCACTCACCCTTCTCTCCAAGGTACACAACAAAGGCTCAATAATATTTACATCCCGTGGTTGTGGTGGCCATGGAAGACGGGACAATACTTCCTCGCGCTCTCATAACCCGTTCCGGACTATACGAGCTTTGTGAGCAGTGGGCCTGTCGCCTTGGAACACACCATCACCATTGGGAAACGAACACTGTACCACGGGTCCGAAACTCTCACAAAATCTTGACAGTAATTTGACCTGCTGAGTACCTGTGTGGGCCGCAGTCCAAGGAACACCACGATATGGTTGCCTAATTCATTATCGAACCTCCTATATGTTTCCCTATTGGGATGTAAACTCGACCAGAAGTTGGAAAAGTTGGAAACTGTAAAACAAGACTCATCCAACCAAATGGCATTCTTCCATTTTTCCATAGTCAAGGTTTTATGACTTCGGCACTGCATTTTTTTCTTATAGTCTTTTGTATGGTTTTGTCATTCCGGTTTCCGTGCAATTTCCAGATTCCCGTTTTTTTTTCACACAGTCCTCTTCTTTTGACCATCCGTTGCGATCATTCAACAGACACTTCCGTTCGCGTTGTGACCTGGCTGATGGTGTTACTCCGCTTTCCCTGTGTGCGTTGTAAACCTTCGACGCGGTGCCTCTTGAAACGCCAAACACTTCAGCTGCCTTGGTTACGGAAGCACCCACCATACGGGCACCATTCATCAGCCCACTTTCTAATCCACGTA
This sequence comes from Schistocerca gregaria, assembly GCF_023897955.1. Taxonomy (NCBI): domain Eukaryota; kingdom Metazoa; phylum Arthropoda; class Insecta; order Orthoptera; family Acrididae; genus Schistocerca; species Schistocerca gregaria. The sequence continues at coordinate 280,057,525 of NC_064931.1, forward strand.
TCTCCGACATAATGCTCTCACAATTACACAGAACACTGTCATGACCACGACAGACACCTGCAACGTGTTGAGGACATAGCACAGTTTCTGTTCGTGGTCAAGTATAACTTGCAGGTTTGACTAGCCTCTGCATTTACGTCAAACACGCGTTTGTTGCGATGTTTCCATATTTTCGTCCAACTCACGCAATTATCTCAATTAAAAATTGAGGAAAGTGAGAGACCACATATCGCCCGACGATAATTCGAGTGCTTCTATCACTAATAGTGATCAGTTAATAATTACATCACTTATAGGAAACACATATATTTTCTAAGAACTAGAATTCTAGCCTACGTAGTGTAGAAAAGGCGGATAACTACGATTTCACTGACTGTGATGTACAGTGTTGGGAAAGGCGTAAGAGTTTTGTAGAACATTTTTATCTGTGGCATGTTATACTTGGGGCGTTTCTGGAGTAGCAGTGTATATTTAAGGAGGTATTAGCGTGGTCAATATAAGGTGATAATTTTCAATGAATATGGGATTGCCTTAGGTTGACATAGCCAGTTCCGAAAAGCTTAGGAATGAAAGTGTGGAATAGATAACGACGGACGGTCTAGTGTCTCAATCAGGTGAAACTGCATTTCCTAACTGGCTGTTTATAGTAACAGACCTATACAAAATAGTGTCACTTATACTTTACACATGTTGAATAATTCCAACGTGGAATCTCTTAAGAGACTGCAGAATGGAAGTGCTTTTAGTGTTTGTGAATAATACTCCATACTGCCTCACTGACGCACAGATACTCGTGGTTTCAACGAAATTTGTTAACCGTGATTTATTGGTACACATATTTTTGTCAATAATTGTATTACGCAACATATTTCACGTGGTAGAAAGTTTTCCTATATCACTAAGCATTTATCTGCGTTTCACACACACGAGTACGATCGAAATTACGTAATAAATGGCTTGTAACCTTTCCATCGTGAGTCGATGTAACAGTTTTACGCAGCTGTGAAGCCTAATCATTGGAGTTTAATCGACGAGTAATTGCTAATTACGGTTTAATTCCATTCATATTGCGCACCAGTGAAGTTATTTTCACACTTGATGCCTTCAACAACACCCATAACGTTCATCACTGGTGCCACGAATCAAGTAACACGAAATACTTATTATGAACATGTGTCCATAGACAACTGAAGAAATTAACGCGTATTACGTTACATGATAGGTTGAATATTTTTAAAGCAAGGGTGGTTTGATATTCTGCGTTTCTACGCATGCTGAACTGTAGTGAAAGTAAGATTCATTGAACAGAAGTATATTACTAGAGATGCATGTCACACTGATTTCTATAACTTTATCCATATATAGTGTTCACCGTTTTGGATTGAGGAATTACATTTACTTAACAATTTAAGGCAAAGAACATAGAAAAAGTGTTCTATTTATGGACTTGGTCATTTTCCCAGTTGATCGTTCCAAATTTCTTAAAACATTAACGTTTACATTAATAATTTGGAGGTAATAGTTCATATCGCTCTTTATCTCTTAAAGTGGTGTCTCTAACATCGTATCCCTCGTGAGACAAACAAATTATCGGTACTTCAATTGGTCAAAAAAATTAACTGGCCTTAGACCCTACAGTTAAGTCTAATACTGTTAGAAGCTACCTTATTTGGCTAAAAATGTAAAGGGCCCGAGTTTGGATAGATCTGGGCTGGGTTGGGAAGTTGTACATGTTTTTCTCAAAAGAACGACCCGGATATAACCTTGAGCGACTTGGAAAATCACGGGAAACCTATGCCTGGGATACTGGAGGAGACTTTAGCCCCGAAGGTGAATACGTCGTCATTTTGTGCCTGTTACCTCAGGCATGTACCAAGGACTGTTTTTGCTACGTCTCTGTACCACGTCCCAGGGTCCAGTAGAATTGCAGCCTGACAATAGCATACTATTGCAAGTTGACAACCGTCAAGCTATGTGTCTTTGAAAGCATATTTATTAGATATATATCACCACCGTGAAATATTTGATTGCTTCCTTTACTTCACTCTGTGATGTATAAGTGGAGTGTACGGACTTAACGCTCTTTCTTAAGTATCGCAGATAAGCATATTACACTATTCTATGGAACATATATATCAAAGTATGTTGCAGCGGCATCAGACACACAGAGAGACACAGAGAGCATCCCAGGGTGCCGCTGACAGCTCAAACACCAAGAAGAATCGCTTCTCGGCTTCTGGCAAGATCAATGTGTAGACTGTTTTTTTTTCTTTAAAAAAATCTCACGGGAGATAAGGGAAGAATATCTAGTTTGTTTCAGTTCCTGTAATAATGTGTTACATCATCAACAACTTTAATCTTGCTGCAATTAAGTGGTTCTTTAAGCCATACGGACACAGACTCTGTCTCATTTATTTCCTGTCGTCGAGCAGCCGCAATCGCAGCAGCATTGACACCGACTAGTGATGCCGCGTTATTATACGAGGAGAAGGCGTTCGCGCCTTTTAGCACATAAAGCTATTGATAATAGGGCTACTAGTACGAATAATGGGAGATCTCCTTTCCGAACTGGGAAGCAGATATCCGTGCTCAAATTTCCAAAGAAGAAGAAAGCGAGTTCATGGAATTCGAGACGAGAACTTTAGGCTATCAGAACACTCTCTGGAAGTTCTAACAAAGTTGCATTAATAATATAAAGAAATAAGTCACTTGGAGTGTATTTGTACGGTGCACAGCAATTATAACAAACAAATCTTGGTTATCGGCGTGCATACTCATTAAATATTATGTTCAAACGAGTTTTATAAATCTTATTATGCAAGTCTAAATGCATGTAAACTGTCCAGTATGTAGCTTTCACGTAATGCAGTATAAATGAAAGTGTGAACTGTGTGATCAATGTCTATACTCTGTGTGTGTAAATCCATCAGGTACACGGTTCCTACAAAAAATAATTTTTTGTGGTAAAAGTTTTCTGTTTACGATCAATGCAATTAAATTTTAATGAAAAGTACGGATCTCATTTTTTTTTAGACTTGTGACTATTATGTGTGTCATACTTCCAGTAATGTGGGTTCTTACAATAAGAAACTGCTTCAATCAAATTATTTTATTGCACGATTCCTCTGGAACAATTTCTTTCTCACTTCTTCCATGTTTGTGAAGAACTATCTGTTCAGTTCCAAAGAACTGTAGTTGACTAGAAACCTGGGGAATACAGGCAGTCGTTTTTTGGAGACCCAGATTGGAAGATGTTGGAGATCAAACTACGCCAGTTACTTCAGCTCATGAGAAAATGTAATTCAACAGTAAGGACTAAGCCAGCGAAACCAGATGTCAGAAGCAGATGCTTTGAGAACCGAGATATCTGAAATGAAATCTATTTTCTATGAGTTCCAATTATTTGTAAAAGAACGAAAATGAAAATGCTGCAGTTAATGAACAGTGGAGATAAAACTGCACATAATGTGTGTATAATATTTTGTCAAAACCTCAGCGTTAAACTGTAAGTGAAAGATGTAGTTATTATTGCAGACATACTTCGAAGGATAGTTCCTAATGTCACCGAAGTTGAAAATGTATTGAAGATATGTACATCTCGACTAGTGGTAGAGCAAGTCATTTGCGTCACTTATTCTCTCTCTTCCTGAAGCAATACAAGCTAAAGAAGAAGGTTGTTTCATTCTTCGAAGCACAAACTGCTTTACTACGTCAGTCCAAGCGTCATCACAAGCTTGATCCTGAGTTTCTGGTTCTTGATATATTATTTACAATTTCTCCACATCCATTCACTCACATTCTTTTAGACCTTCCTTGTCATTCTACTTTATCTAAATTAATTACGAAATCTTAGTTTCATTATAAATGTAAAGCGAAGGAAGTGTAATATCTTAAGCCACTTGAAGAATGAAGTTTCCTGTTTGAAACATATGAACTGTTAGTGATATTCATGGTGAGGCAGATTCACATGAAGCGACATGTAGGCCTAGATTATAATGGTCGAAGTATTTCTGGAACGGCATTGTATACGGCTAATATAGCAAGTATTGTACATCTTTTCAGGATGCAGAGTATTCTTACCCATTTTGTAGAAAGAGAAATTATGAAATTTCTGTACATTTTTATCAAAAGGTTTCAGAAAAGAGAACTTCAAATATAATATCACAGATTTAAATAGTTTATTTTGATAGTTTGTCTATTCAATCTACATTACGTGTTATTTTCATTATGACTTCTCCTTACAAGATAATCCCTTTGCTCTTTCATGATAAGTTATCAAGTCAAAGTCCACATAAAAATACTCGAATTTTTATGAATAAAAGCACTTATGGTAGCAGTTTTAAACGAATGATTCAACGGATGTTATGTTTGGTGTAAATTAGTGTAAATGCTATTCAGTCTCTTGAAAATGGAAAGAAAACTAACTTCAGATTTTTTACCTAAATTGACATAAGCCTTTGCTACTTAACTACATTAACATTCATTCTATGCAACTACTATATACTACCTCATGTACTCTCTTCAAGGAGAGACTGCAAAATTAAAATAAACTTAGCATCAGATTTTTTTCTCTTTATTGTAACTTAGCATCAGAAAATTTGCCTACACTAATAATAAAATTATGTCATTCTGTCTGTTTGAACACGTTACTCGCCAAAGCTACTAAACGAATCTACATGGGCTTTTCACAGGTAACTTGAGTGTAGGTAGAACTAAAATATACGCTTTATTTCGTCAAATTCGGAATAAGAAAAACAAAATTATAATTAAAAGTTTTATCTATTATCGTCTGCTCAAATCAGTAGTTCGGTTATCTAATCATGGCGTAGTATAGCGAAGAAACAAGAGATGACGCTGTTACTTTCGTAGTACAAGAAACAACTAACATATGGCACTGTTATTTTTTCATCTCAGGGATAGAAGTATTTTCTGACGTTTCCGTCTATGATAAAATTTAATGCCGTCATCTTATCTTTACGAATAAAAACTAACATTGAGCTTGCTTGGCTATAATAGACAGGGTAATTTGTATTCTTTTCTAGGAATAACGAATCTATTAATTATGCTTTATGATTTGGGTGCCCAATCATTACATTTTCATTTTGTTTTGCTTATGAATCCAAATGCTTAGCAAACGGCCGAGTCATTGTGAAACACCAGAATGACTGAGTAATATGCGATTTCAAGAATCCAATGGTGATTATGATGCGAGACTTGCTGTGGCTCTAGAGCATGAGGATTTAACTCCCTCTCTGGAAACTCTTTCCGAACCCGAGGTACAATGTGGCTCTGATCGAGAGCGTCATTCATTATCTCGCTTATCAGAATCCTACACACAGAGATGCTTAAAGTTACTACTCTCCAACATAAAATCTCAGAAGCGGAAATTATGGTAGGAAAAGGTGCAAGTGAGTGAGTTCTCATACCCGAAATTCCAGATTTACCATTTCGGTTTAAACGTGTACAATTCCCAGTGAGCTTGTGTCATGCCAAAACCACAAACAAAGCACAAGGTCATACGAAGCATTTTGCAGGCGTAAACCTCACTGTCAGTTACTTTTCGAACGATCAGCTCTACATGGCTCCCTGCTTTGTTAGTGAAGCAAATAAGCTCTTCACTCACGTCCAAACTCATACTGCTTCAATAAGCTAAATATAAATACCAAGTCTCTGAAGTCTCATGCACAGTTGTAAAGGAATATACAGGCAACGTCAAGTTTTTCTGCTGGTCCATAACAGATTTATTGTGATGGCAATTCTAAGTAAGTAATGCAGCCAAACAATCCGAGACAGTCATTTTAAAATTGAAAGAAAAAACCAATAGCGTATCAGCATTGTCTCACTTGTAAATACCATGGACTCTGGGTCTCTGTCTGTCATTTAATGGGTGCAGTATTTCGCTTATCTATTTGGATGGTCAGAAAATAGTTCGTATGTCTTTTTGCACAGGATCCTATATGTTTAGCTTGTTTTAGGGCCACGTGAAGGAGGAAATGTAATAGTCTGATCATCTAGTGATTAATGAAAATCTTCACGGTTCCGTTTCTTGAAGAATATAACTTAATATCCCTATTATCTTTCAGTATATAATCTTGGTGATGGATGCTTGTGGGTTTTGGACGTTCAAAGACTTCACAGAAATTTGCTGTGTTGTTTAAGTTACAATAGGCGCTACTAGCACCGCAGCATAGGCAACAACTCTGACAGCCTGACGACAGTCAGTTATTCCTCACGAAGGCAAGGCGGTTATTGTTTGAAACTTGAGTTTCTATTCAAATTTGTAACCGGAAGAATACAAACTTTATTTTTAACCGACTTCCAAAAAGTGAAGGTAATCAGCTCGTAATGTATATTTTTATGCAAGAAGGCGTAGATCATTTCAACGAATAGACAAGTTTTAATGGTTGTGAGTGTGTTTGATAGGGTGTGCATTCGGGATGACCGCATATCATTATGAGCCAGTGTTTGGCTAGTACGAAAGCGACTTTGACAAAGGGCAGGTAGTTATGGCCAAGCGCCTGGGAAGGAGCAGAACGGAAACGGCGAAGCTGGCTGGCTGGGCATCAATGGAAAGTTAATGATGGATCGTGAAACTACGAATAGGCGACAAGGTGTTGGCTGCCTGCGCCCCACCCCATACCGTGGGGATCGGACACTGTTCCACATTGTAAAGCAGGAAAGGGGGCGATGTGTAGTAAACTTGATGACTAAGTATAATGTTTGAAGAGGCAAATGTGCTGCGTAGCATACTGCTCGGAGCAAGTTGTTGATTATGGTGCTTCCCACGTATCCTCATCATGGCTCAAAGAAATCACCAGTTACGATTACCAGTGGCCACGGTAATGTCTAGCTGGGTAGAGGCTCAATGAAAACGCGTTGCATGGTCGGTTGAAACACGTTTCTTGTTGCATCAAGTCGACGATAGACGATAGAGTCTGAATACACCGTGATCCAGACGAACGGCTTTTCCTAACAAGCATCCTGCTATAGCCCGCCCTGATAGCTGAGTGGTACCCGGCACGGTAGCTCAGCGTGTTCTGTCAGAGGGCTAGCTGCCCTCTGTAATAAAAAAAACTGAGTTAATGGATCAACGACGAACTGAAACGGGTGTCTTGCGACGTGCGCCCCGAGCAAATGAAACGAACGAAAACGAATAAAATGAGATTACAAAAAAAAAAGTGGTCAGCGTTGACGGATTGCCGTCCCGGTTGGGTCGGATATTTTTTCCGCTCAGGGACTGGGTGTTGTGTTGTCTTCCTCATCATTTTGTACCCATCCGTCACGCAGGTCGCCCAATGTGAGGTCGAATGTAATAAGACCTGCACGAAGGCGGCCGGACCTGCCCCGCAATGGGCCTTCCTGCCAACGACGCCAAACGCTCATTTCTATTTCCATCGTGCTATAGCCGCAAGCCCGTGGAAGCAGTATTATCCTATGGGGGATATTTAACTGGGTATCGATAGGACCTGTGGTAGTAATCGAACGCTGTACACTACGTGAACATTACTGCTGACCACTTGTATCGTTTCATGCTTGTTATCTTCTCCTCGTAAGACACCTTCCAGTAGGATAACTGTCTGTACCTCGAGGCCTGAATCGTGCTACAGTGGTTTGAGTAGCATGATAATGAACTCCCGTTGGTATATTGGCCAACAAGTTCGCCTGGTTTGAACCCCGTGGACAAAATCTGGGTGCCAGCTCCGTATTTAGAAATTCTGGAAAACTACCAAGAGCTTATAAAATCCATATCACGCTGGATCGCTGTTATATTATGTTGCAGAGGTGAGCGGAAAGGCTATTAAACTGGTGGTCGTAGTGTTACGACTCATCTGTGTATTCTGGAGAATGTTGTACGCTAAATGTCTTCTGTATCTCCCATACTATCATTAAAATTGTAAAACCGTCGCATCTGTCTGTTTTTCTGTTTGAAGGGTCAGATGGTTCAAATGGCTCTGAGCCCTATGGGACTTAACATTTATGGCCATCAGTCCCCTAGAACTTAGAACTACTTAAACCTAACTAACCTAAGGACATCACACAACACCCAGACATCACGAGGCAGAGAAAATCCCTGACCCCGCCGGGAATCGAACCCGGGAACCCGGACGTGGGAAGCGAGAACGCTACCGCACGACCACGAGCTGCGGACTCTGTTTGAAGGCGCTAATCTCCAAAACTACTAACGAATTTTCGTGGGGTTTTCACAGGTGTCTTCAGCATAGCTTGGGATAAAATACAAGCAACATTCATCCAAATGGGAACGCGGAAAAAAAGGATATGGCAGTTAAAAGTTTTATCTAAAATCATCTGCTCAGCTTAGTAGTTCGGATGTTTAATCATCAGAGTGTACTACCCAATTAGTTTGTTAGTACATCAGAGAGACACAAGAATGTGCTACCAATTCTGAAATACACCAAACAGCCAACAGATCTCGCTGTTAGGTTTTCAAACACAGTTACAGATCTTTTTTCGGAAGTTAACGTCAATGACAAATTGAAGCTATGCAACCTTATCTTTTCGAATACAGACAAACAGCGAATTTACTTGGCTATGGTATACGGATTTACTGGTATCGCTTTGTATATTGGAAACTTCAAGACACCGCTTTGGTGCTTTCGATAGGTTTCATTTACATTCGAGAATTTTTTTTAACTCAGTGATAGAAATACAGTTGGTCTCTACCACAGCTACGCTTCAGTAGTTTTGGTACACTACATGAAAGACAAAGTAAATGGTAGGACCACCGGTGATTCTGGTAGCATTACCAAGGAAAGAAACACAAATGAACTGTAAGACAGAAACACGAGGCCGAGGAACTCTCTTTGTTTTTTGTATTTCTTTCGTTGTTTGCTTTTCACATTATTAGAACCCAGTATCTTTTAGTTTTAGACTATTGTATATTTTATATCCTTCCAGAAAATAAATAAAATCAATTGCATTTTATGAGTAATAAAAATTAGTTCATCACGTAACTTCTGGGCTTTTATGAAACAAAAGCAAATATTTTTATGCAAGTAGTGGTTACAAGCACATTATTTTGTACTCAGCACAAAGTTCTCCATAATGACCAACTGCAAGAGTTTCCTAATATTATTGATAAGTGCTGAGGTTGTTTATGAATAACAGAAATATGTTTAATATAAGTATATAGCTTTATAAGTATTGAGGGAATGTCTGAGACATTTTTGTTTGCGTTTTTTATGTTATATTTTTCTTGTGGAAAGTGCATTCTCTATCACTTCATGATAAATCTGTCTTGTTTTCTTTATTTTTACTACAATATCCCACTGTTTAACGTTAAAAATTAACAATTTTCGAATGAAACCTGAATTAAACAATGGCTGTCCCAGTTTTGCTATAAGTACTGTTTCTTCCTAAATAACAGGCAGGAGAATAACAATGGAGGGAAAAAACGTTTGCTAGGTAACCGGGCCTTTTATATACCTTCATTCACAAGAAACCCCTTGAGAGGGAGGTCGAAAATGCCAATAACTTTTAAATAATTCGTGCCCTCCATAACGTCTACCACGGAACCACAGTACTGGCTGCTAATGGCAACGAGATGCAGGACCGGAGGTATCCAGTGTTGACAACAGCATGAGGCTAAGCCGAATAGTTGAATTGCTTAATCGCCGAGTAACTAAACCCAGTGCGACTGTACTAGTGGTGTTGATACAAGGCAGAGCAATGGCAAGAATAAACAAAGCAAACATTGCAGTATATCTACAACAATAGATGCCGAATTTTACATTACGTCAGAAAGGAACCCAAAGAATTTCGTAGAGTAATAAAGATGTGGCAGATGTAATACACTCCTGGAAATTGAAATAAGAACACCGTGAATTCATTGACCCAGGAAGGGGAAACTTTATTGACACATTCCTGGGGTCAGATACATCACATGATCACACTGACAGAACCACAGGCACATAGACACAGGCAACAGAGCATGCACAATGTCGGCACTAGTACAGTGTATATCCACCTTTCGCAGCAATGCAGGCTGCTATTCTCCCATGGAGACGATCGTAGAGATGCTGGATGTAGTCCTGTGGAACGGCTTGCCATGCCATTTCCACCTGGCGCCTCAGTTGGACCAGCGTTCGTGCTGGACGTCCAGACCGCGTGAGACGACGCTTCATCCAGTCCCAAACATGCTCAATAGGGGACAGATCCGGAGAACTTGCTCGCCAGGGTAGTTGACTTACACCTTCTAGAGCACGTTGGGTGGCACGGGATACATGCGGACGTGCATTGTCCTGTTGGAACAGCAAGTTCCCTTGCCGGTCTAGGAATGGTAGAACGATGGGTTCGATGACGGTTTGGATGTACCGTGCACTATTCAGTGTCCCCTCGATGATCACCAGAGGTGTACGGCCAGTGTAGGAGATCGCTCCCCACACCATGATGCCGGGTGTTGGCCCTGTGTGCCTCGGTCGTATGCAGTCCTGATTGTGGCGCTCACCTGCACGGCGCCAAACACGCATACGACCGTCATTGGCACCAAGGCAGAAGCGACTCTCATCGCTGAAGACGACACGTCTCCATTCTTCCCTCCATTCACGCCTGTCGCGACACCACTGGAGGCGGGCTGCACGATGTTGGGGCGTGAGCGGAAGACGGCCTAACGGTGTGCGGGACCGTAGCCCAGCTTCATGGAGACGGTTGCGAATGGTCCTCGCCGATACCCCAGGAGCAACAGTGTCCCTAATTTGCTGGGAAGTGGCGGTGCGGTCCCCTACGGCACTGCGTAGGATCCTACGGTCTTGGCGTGCATCCGTGTGTCGCTGCGGTCCGGTCCCAGGTCGACGGGCACGTGCACCTTCCGCCGACCACTGGCGACAAAATCGATGTACTGTGGAGACCTCACGCCCCACGTGTTGAGCAATTCGGCGGTACGTCCACCCGGCCTCCCGCATGCCCACTATACGCCCTCGCTCAAAGTCCGTCAACTGCACATACGGTTCACGTCCACGCTGTCGCGGCATCCTACCAGTGTTAAAGACTGCGATGGAGCTCCGTATGTCACGGCAAACTGGCTGACACTGACGGCGGCGGTGCACAAATGCTGTGCAGCTAGCGCCATTCGACGGCCAACACCGCGGTTCCTGGTGTGTCCGCTGTGCCGTGCGTGTGATCATTGCTTGTACAGCCCTCTCGCAGTGTCCGGAGCAAGTATGGTGGGTCTGACACACCGGTGTCAATGTGTTCTTTTTTCCATTTCCAGGAGTGTATTAGCATTTCTGCAAGATGAGTGATCCGAATGTGAGGTGTCGTGTAAGCTCGGCTGTGCCGACAATGAAAACGACAAGTACACTGATGCCGGTACGTGCTTAACAATTAAAAATGATAATGAAACAGTTGCCGAGCACGTAGTTCATCATCCTTGTCGGACGGGGAGCTACAAATCTCGTCTCCAGTGAAACGTAGTAAACGACAATCGTTGTCCAAGGAGCGCGTACTAATTATAATTACGTACATAGATCATTCCCACCATAGTAAAAAAAAACAATTATGCACAGATTTCGAATAAGTCAGCAGCAAAATGACCGTGTAGTGCTTAAGAAAAACTACGGATATTCAATGGAGGACAAGCCGCACTTGTTACAACGACTGGTCTTTGAGCTCTTCAAAGATGCTCGATACAATTTGCAGGACGTGCATGATAGTAGCCTAATACGTTATGCCATCAAACTGCGCTTGACACAGATTGCAGTGATTTCAAGATAGGCAGTGAATCGTTGCATAATTTCAAACAGTGCTACAGAATTGGGGGACGAAAGATAACGAAATTACAAACAACACATCAGCTTGTCGATAAAACAGACTGCGGAATCAGCCCGAAAGTTTGTAAATGAGCTAAAGTAACTTGTTTTCAACTCTGAAAAATCATAATTTGAAGAGGAAACGCATATGAAAGGAATCCTGGAATTTACAGGTGCCAAGAGAGTTGCACTAAGATCAAATAACTTACCCCATAGTTCAGTATGGAATTTGTTTTCAACTCTGAAAAATCAGGATTTGAAGAGGAAATGCATGTGAAAGGAACCCTGGATATTAAAGGTACCAAGATAGTTGCAGCAAGATCAACTTACATCACTGCCTTAACGCATTCGTATACAATTATGCCGACTGTTAATCTGGATGGTAAATTGGCTGGAAACTTATTTATTGTGCTGTGAGAGGTTCGAGGTGCTCTGCCCCCACCGATTCTTTCTCGTGTGCGTGATCTTGCGAAGGCAGTAGGGATATTTACGTCACAGCAAGCAAGTATGGAAATAGGTGTAAGAGAGCTACAACTATGGTATGAGCACTGATTTTGGCCAGTAGGTGGTTAAAATAACTTTCTTTTGCTTGATTCCTTGTTTGCTTTGAAAAGTAACACTCCTTTAGAGCAAACTATCCTTCCTGAAAAGTGTATGACATACCATCTGGAACAAATGGACAAATTCAGCCTCTGGATATGTGTTTCTTCCATGGCCGTAAAACATATCATCGTCCTATGTGCAGCTACGCCGTAAAGGCTAGCCAGCTTCACGGTAAGCTCCACAACAGACTGTTTCGCATCCGTTTACACGCCATCACATTTCGTCAGTTGTCATAACACCATTACACCGATATGATTCCATATGCGTTCTTTAAGGGTGGATACGTAGCTGAACATCCTGCATGGTTTGTAGCTACCAAGCAGTTCGCCTTCGATCTTGATGGTGCTAACCTTTGTGATCAGTGTGGCGCGCCAGTTTTCATTCAGTGTTCATGGTGTAAGTTAATGGTTTGTTTTGAACATTTCTTGAATTTCGACGGTGTCCATTTTGGCCCGTTGGCGCGAGTAGACGGCACGTCTGTGTAGAGGCACGGTGTTTACTCTTCCGTTCCGCTGTAGTTCCGTTTGTATGAAGGAAGGACTCGTCACGAGAAGAGGTAGCACCTGTAGCGAAAGTAACTGAAAATGGTGCCAAATTGTGAGGTTCCTTATGATCCATGGGTAAAGATAATCACTTGCCGCAAGAAGGCAATAGTGTCGGACAAATATCAAGGTTTCCAGCAGTGGAGTTGTCAAGATAATACACCTGCATTGATATACAGGCTCCTATGATGATCGTCGTCACTAAGAAGTACCAGTAATATCAAAACGCCAGGAAAACTATTTAGTAGGCACCGGTGAATGTAATAGATGCAAAACTGTCCGTGAACTGACTGCTGAACTAATCACAACTAGGGATACACCAGTCAGTGAGTCGACGGCAGTAAACCACCTCCAGGTTTATGTAGCAGCAAGAAAATCATTGTTGCACCTTGTTAACAAGAGCGAAAGGCTTCAGTGGGCTGCGAGCTGCGACACTCCAACACTGGCCAGCAGCGGATTGGGAAAGAGTCTTCTACACTGACGAATCCAAGTTCGAAATATCTGGAAGTAAACACCGTCAATTCGTACGTCGTTTACCCGTGAAAGATCGAACGCTCAGTGCGTAATTCCATCTGTGAAGCAAGGACGGGTTTCTGTAAGGGTATTGGGATCTTTTGGAGGCAATAAAATCGGAGATTTGGTGAAACTAGATGGGAAATTGAACCAAAAGGAAAATCGTGCCATCCTATAGCGACATGCGGAGACATCTGATTTGCTTCTGATTTGGAACAAGTTTGTCTTACAGCAAGATAACGACCTAAAACATATATCCCACTTGTGTCAGAACTATGAGAAGTTTCTAGAGGTTCTGAAAATTTTGAAAAACCTGGAATGGCCTCCCCATCTCCCGACCAGCTGCAACGCAGGACAGGAGTATCCGAAAACGGGAATCATGAGTGGCACACAATTGTGAGAGGACCTAAAACAAGAATGGAGACTAATTCCAACTGGAAACTTTGGAAAAATTGACCCATCGCATACTGAGAGTATGCAAGGCAATGATTAAAGTAAAAGGTGGCTATTTTGAGGAATCTAGATTTGATAGTTGTATTTATGTATGTATTGTTTGAGCTTAATAAACATTTAGAAAATAATAAAATGCAATTTTTAATGTATTTCCTTTCTATTGTCCATAACCTTCACAGAGGAAGACTGCACTGTGCTTCCTTCTCTAGATTGTCGCACAGTTGACAAAATGGTAGATATCGAAGTAGACGACAGAGGGATAGAGAAACAATTAAAATCGCTCAAAAGAGGAAAGGCCGCTGGTCCTGATGGGATACCAGTTCGATTTTACACAGAGTACGCGAAGGAACTTGCCCCCCTTCTTGCAGCGGTGTACCGTAGGTCTCTAGAAGAGCGAAGCGTTCCAAAGGATTGGAAAAGGGCACAGGTCATCCCCGTTCTCAAGAAGGGACGTCGAACAGATGTGCAGAACTATAGACCTATATCTCTAACGTCGATCAGTTGTAGAATTTTGGAACACGTATTATGTTCGAGTATAATGTCTTTTCTGGAGACTAGAAATCTACTCTGTAGGAATCAGCATGGGTTTCGAAAAAGACGATCGTGTGAAACCCAGCTCGCGCTATTCGTCCACGAGACTCAGAGGGCCTTAGACACGGGTTCACAGGTAGATGCCGTGTTTCTTGACTTCCGCAAGGCGTTTGACACAGTTCCCCATAGTCGTTTAATGAACAAAGTAAGAGCATACGGACTATCAGATCAATTGTGTGATTGGATTGAGGAGTTCCTAGATAACAGAACGCAGCACGTCATTCTCAATGGAGAGAAGTCTTCCGAAGTAAGAGTGATTTCAGGTGTGCCGCAGGGGAGTGTCATAGGACCGTTTCTATTCACAATATACATAAATGACCTGGTGGATGACATCGGAAGTTCACTGAGGCTTTTTGCAGATGATGCTGTGATGTATCGAGAGGTTGCAACAATGGAAAATTGTATTGAAATGCAGGAGGATCTGCAGCGAATTGACGCATGGTGCACGGAATGGCAATTGAATCTCAATGTAGCGAAGTGTAATGTGATGCGAATACATAGAAAGATAGGTCCCTTATCATTTAGCTACAAAATAGCAGGTCAGCAACTGGAAGCAGTTAATTCCATAAATTATCTGGGAGTACGCATTAGGAGTGATTTAAAATGGAATGATCATATAAAGTTGATCGTCGGTAAAGCAGATGCCAGACTGAGATTCATTGGAAGAATCCTAAGGAAATGCAATCCGACAACAAAGGAAGTAGGTTACAGTACGCTTGTTCGCCCAATGCTTGAATACTGCTCAGCAGTGTGGGATCCGCACCAGGTAGGGTTGATAGAAGAGATAGAGAAGATCCAACGGAGAGCAGCGCGCTTCGTTACAGGATCATTTAGTAATTGCGAAAGCGTTACGGAGATGATAGATAAACTCCAGTGGAAGACTCTGCAGGAGAGACGCTCAGTAGCTCGGTACGGGCTTTTGTTGAAGTTTCGAGAACATACCTTCACCGAAGAGTCAAGCAGTATATTGCTCCCTCCTACGTATATCTCGCGAAGAGACCATGAGGATAAAATCAGAGAGATTAGAGCCCACACAGAAGCATACCAACAATCCTTCTTTCCACGTACAATACGAGACTGGAATAGAAGGGAGAACCGATAGAGGTACTCAGGGTACCCTCCGCCACACACCGTCAGGTGGCTTGCGGAGTACGGATGTAGATGTAGATGTAGAACCTCTGGGCGTTTCCAAACTTAGGGAGGGCGGTGTATGTCCCATAGTAGGTCGATCTCTGTACCTCTTGAACATTAATTTTCTGTTGCCCTCTTGGTGCACATGGTTACTCATTAGCAGCTAATATTTTTCCTGTCATAATTGTTAATACAAAACTTTCAAATGAGCCTTATTAAAGATTGAATTTGTGACTTCGCACTGAAGGGGTTCCTTGTCAGTCTCTAGATGGTTCAGCACTTCCGATTTTTAGGGGAATCTAGTAAGACGCTGATCACATTCGTAAAGAAAGCGATCGTTATGAGGTAACGCCCTATAGATATGCAACACACAGTTTAAGTAGGTGCAACCTTACCTGACCAAAGCTACTAGGGAACCTACCCCAGTCTATACTTACTTACGGTAGTAAATGATAACCTACAGTAGTTTTGCAATTCTAGATAGACGTAAGTTTCGAGAGTTTATGTCAGCGACAGAATTAGGTGCAACAACCCTCTGTTTACGAATACAAACTAACATTAAATTCAGTTGGCTACAGTACATGTATTTACTGATTTCGCTTTGTATATTAAATGTTTAACTACACTGCTTTGTTTCTTTCTATAAGTTTTATTTTTATTCATTTCTAGAAATAGTGAATTTATTAAGTTCTTTGCGGTTTTGGTGCCTTCTCATTATATTATGATTTCGATTTGTTTACAATTAAAAATGCCTAGTAAACTGTTGAGCCATTCTGAATACGCCAGAATGTGTAAAATGCTGAGGGTTACGCAGTTTCAAGAATTCAATGAAGATTATGATGCAAGACCTGCGGTGCCTCGAGAATATCTGGCTTTCACTCATTCGTTGGAAACTCCTTCCGAAAGCAAGGTGCAGTGTGCCTTTGATCGAGAGCATCATGCATCAGCTCGCTCCTTAGGATCCTTTACATGCAGAGGCTTAATGTTATTTCTCTACATCGTAACATCATAGAAGCGGAAATTTTGATGAGAAATGATGCAGTTGAGCGAGCTTCTACACTCTAGATCACGCTTATTCCTAGCAGTTTACCATTTCATTTTCAACATGTACAATTCCCGGTGAGCTTATATTACGCCATGATCATAAACAAAGCACAAGGCCACATGCTCAGTGTAGTGGACATGGACCATAGCGTCAGTTGCATATTCCATGGCCAGCTCAATACGGCTCTTTCCCATGTCAGTGAAGCAAACAAGCTCTACATGCATCTCCCCAAATATACTAATTGTCCGCCTCGGTAGCTGTGTGCTCAGCGCGGTGGATTTCTAAGTGAAGGAGCCCGGGTTCGATTCCCGGTTCAGTTGGAGATTTTCTCCGCTCGGGGACTGCGTATTCTGTTGTCTTTAAGATCGTCTCGTCATAATTGGCATTATGCTATTGACATGCGTGAATCGGTACGTGACATTGAACCGCGCCGTTGCTTCCAATATTCCTCATATATACTTAGCAGAATTCACATAACAAATTTCTCTTGAACTTTCCGATAACGTTTAAAAGACATTTTATGCGGTACAGCGTGTATTGTCGGATCCTTACGCTCTCAGTTTTTCAGTTTCGTCATCTTCGCTGTCTTTCGTACTTCTTCGGCATTCTTTCTCGAAGAACCCATAAGCCCCCCCCCCCCCCCCCCGCCCTCCTCTTTCTCGAAGAAAGCATTCATTGTGTGATTTTTAAGGCGTCAAGCGACTCTGTTTCATAATGGCTATAGAATCTCGGCTATTATTTCATCATATTCACTTCTCCTTTAGGCAGTGTATTACTACAGAGGTATTATCATAGAGCTTTGAATCTCTTCTTCTAGCTGCTTTCGTTATTCTGTCTCATTTTGGCAGTTAATGTCTGGTAGTGGTGTTCCCATTTAAAGTCTACTGTTTCCAAGTCCTTATCATGATACAGTATCCTTTTATCGTGCTGCAAAAGAACGTTCGGGACGGTAGAATGGCAGATGGTGATACGATATTGGAAAGAAGAAATCCATGATAGTTAGCTTGGGCGAACGACATGGTTTACTGGACGAGCTGCGATGAAGCGCTGTTGCTTGATAAAGCAGAC
Organism: Schistocerca gregaria; assembly: GCF_023897955.1. Classification (NCBI taxonomy): domain Eukaryota; kingdom Metazoa; phylum Arthropoda; class Insecta; order Orthoptera; family Acrididae; genus Schistocerca; species Schistocerca gregaria. The sequence continues at coordinate 280,075,236 of NC_064931.1, forward strand.
TATGAATTCAATCAAAAGTTACTATGGGTATAAATGTCTGTCTTCTGCTGTCCGTAGTTAAAAATAGCATTCTATAGCAATAGGTTTGGCATACAGAATGTTCGGTCAAATTTGACAGAGGACTACTACGCTCTCTGATTACCGACAACAGTTGCTTTGCATTCGAAGAAACAGTGCTGCGATCTCATTTCATTAACAACTTCTTCTTGTTGCAGTGCACCGGTTGGGTGATACCATTGAGTACAGTGCACAGAATTCTTCACTGTGAAATGTGAACAGCAAATATGTATTTTATTTGGCAAAAAGCCTGAACTCTATATTATCTATCAAAGACCACCGAAAGGTATAGCTACGGACGAGGTAATATCATTGTGTGGGATACTAGTTAATGACATCGTTAAGCTTACGCACGTTATTAGTTCGGTGCAGTTGCGGTAGTTGTAAACTATAAGACGACCACCGTCGACCACAGTAAACATTTCATCTCATAGTGTTTGATTTTATCTCCGGATATGAACACAGTGAAGCACGTTTGTTATTGTCTGTTGACACCTTGGAAATGTAAGTGTGTGTCCTCCCCTCCTATTCCACTGCCATACTACAGCCGTTTTGGAGAAGGACAGGCATTCACTTCGCATTAAGTTCATGTACACTCTCATTAACGAACGTCGCACATCATTCTAGGGTCTATGTTATTACTAATCTCAGCCGGCCGGTGTGGCCGAGCGGTTCTAGGAGCTACAGTCTGGAACCGCGCGACCGCTACGGTTGCAGGTTCGAATCCTGCCTCGGGCATGGATGTGTGTGATGTCCTTAGGTTAGTTAGGTTTAAGTAGTTCTACGTTCTAGGGGACTGATGACCTCAGCAGTTAAGTCCCATAGTGCTCAGAGCCATTTTTGAACTACTCATCTCAATGATACTGGCGTTGTCCGTGTTATTCGAGAATAACGTCAACTGTTTAGAACTCTGGTTTACTTTTTAAAATTGCACCGTGTCATGTGTTTCGTGCTTTGGCTAAATTTATTGATTTGAGATACATCATTTTTTCAATTTATGACGTTGTAATTTCTTTTTTATGAAAATTTATGTTATTTGAAACAATTATCGTGGCACATTAGTAAATTATATCGAGAGTACACGTATAGCTGAAAATTCCCAAAAGAGCAAGAGAAACTGTTCTGCTTTGCACGCTACCTTCCCTCGCCGAGATCCAAGATTAGATCGACCCATTCGGCCGCCTCTTCCATCAAGGAGATGCGTTCCTCGCGGAAACATGAGCTACGTCCGCTAAGGAATGGACTGAACATTGAAAGTTGTTCCGTGGGACTGATAACCTCACACAGCGTCGTTGCAACAACAGAACTTCAAGTAAATATTCTGTTTACTGATGATTTATCTAAAATTTTCTTATTATATTAAGTGCTGTGATAGTACTGAATTTTCATTAACAGTTCTACGGTAGCACCTAAGTATCTTGTTTAAATCACACATAGATTAATCTCTCAAAATTAGTTTCACACACAACTAAAGAAGAGACTCAGCAGCTTGAAGTATCGTGGAAACTTACATCTACATGTATACTCCGTTAATTACAATAAACTGCATGGCAAGTGGTATCCTTTATTGTAATGTGCACAGCAGAATTTCTCCTCATTTCGTACGCAGTTGTGATTTCCTGGCGTTTCCGTTAAAATCTACCACTCTGCAAACAGATTTTTGACTGTTATTTCTTTCTGCATGATCTTTTTTCAGTACCCTGTTATTCTATACTAATACTGATTCGACTCCCTTAATCATCATTCTAGTGTAGACTGTACAAATACTTTTAAGCAATTTACTTTGCAGGTAACTGTAGTTTACAAGTAACTTACTCATAAGCTGAAATTCCCATCTGCGTAATATTCAAACTCACGTAGGTAATCGTTTCATACTTTTACACTCCCTTTAATTTTTTTTGACAAACTCTAGCGAAGACTCTTCGATACTCTTGTGACAGGGTAAAAATTTTCACGTTAGTTATGTGTACTACCTAACATTTCCCTGCATGGAGCACTTGTAATATTTTATTGGATAACACCGCCCGTCTCTTAGACACATTGCCAAACACTTTTTTTATGGATCGACGATCGTATAGTCCAATGATATCATAACTTTTCGTATTTTTACGCACATTGAATGATAATTATTTACGTACATGAATAAGAACCAATTTTTTTTCACCCGGAGCTTCATCATTTTTAAGTCTCCACTCATGCTGAACAATCTTCTAACCACATAGTACACAAATACACTACTTGCCATTAAAATTGCTACACCAAGAAGAAATGGACATGATAAACGGGTATTCATTGACAAATATATTATACTAGATCTGACGTGTGATTACATTTTCACGCAATTTGGGTGCACAGATCCTGAGAAATCAGTACCCAAAACAACCACCTCTGGCCGTAATAACGGCCTTGATACGCCTGGACATTGAGTCAAACAGAGCTTGGATGGCTTGTACAGGTACAGCAGTGCCCATGCAGCTTCAACACGATACCACAGTTCATCAAGAGTAGTGACTGGCGTATTGTGACGAGCCAGTTGCTCGGTCACCATTGACCAGACATTGTCAGTTGGTGAGAGATCTGGAGAATGTGCTCGCCAGGGCAGCAGTCGAACATTTTCTGTATCCAGAAAGGTCCGTACAGGACCTGCAACATGCTGTCGTGCATTATCCTGCTGAAATCTAGGCTTTCGCAGGAATCGAATGAAGAGTAAAGCCACAGGTCGTAACACATCTGAAATGTAACGTCCACTGCTCAAAGTGCCGTCAATGCCAACAAGAGGTGACCGAGACGTGTAACCAATGGTACCCATACCATCACGCAGCCGGCCGTGGTGGTCTCGCGGTTCTAGGCGCGCAGTCCGGAACCGTGTGACTGCTACGGTCGCAGGTTCGAATCCTGCCTCGGGCATGGATGTGTGTGATGTCCTTAGGTTAGTTAGGTTTAAGTAGTTCTAAGTTCTAGGGGACTAATGACCACAGCAGTTGAGTCCCATAGTGCTCAGAGCCATTTGAACCATTTGAACCATCACGCAGCGTGATACGCCAGTATGAAGATGACGAATACACACTTCCAATGTGTATTCACCGACATGTCGCCAAACACGGATGTGACCATCATGATGCTGTAAATAGAACCTGGATTAATCTGAAAAAATGACGTTTTGCCATTCGTCACCCAGGTTCGTCGTTGAGTACATCATCGCAGGCGCTCCTGTCTGTGATGCAGCGTCAATGGTAGCCGCAGCCATGGTCTCCGAGCTGATAGACCATGCGGCTGCAAACGTCGTCGAACTGTTCGTGCAGATGATTGTTGTCTTACAAACGTCCCCATCTGTTGACTTAGGGATCGAGACGTGGCTGCACGATCCGTTACAGCCATGCGGATAAGATGCCTGTCATCTCGACTGCTAGTGTTACGAGGGCGTTGGGATCCAGCACGGCGTTCCGGATTACCCTCCTAAACCCACCGAGTCCATATTCTGTTAACAGTCGTTGGATCTTGGCCAACGCGAGCAGTAATGAAGCGATACGATAAACCGCAACCGCCATAGGCTACAATCCGACCGTTATCAAAGTCGGAAACGTTGTAAGTGTCGCCAACGGCGCCAACCTTGTGTGAATGCTCTCAGGAGCTAATCATTTACATATCACAGCATCTTCTTCCTGTCGGTTAAATTTCGCGTCTGTAGCATGTCACCTTCGTGGTGTATCAATTTTAGTGGCCTAATTGCCAGTAGTATATGTCGGCTTCGAATTTCGTCTGAGCGCTGCAAACTCTCTCATTATAATATTGTCACACACACCTGCAAATATTGTCTCACTATACACTGTCATCTGTAAGACACGTGGATTTTTTTGCTTCCTACGATGTCTCCACGTTACAAGCAGCAAGATGTGTTGTGTTAGCCAGGAATT